>NC_135232.1:1035087538-1035455663 GCF_051348905.1 Ranitomeya variabilis
ACTCCGAGAATATGGCCAAGAATATGGGCTAATAAAGAGTCCACTGCTTAAAGGGATTGTCTCCCACTAGGACAACCTCGTCTTCAACTGAATGTCTGGCCCTGATAAATTAATAAAGCCTATACTCACCTGCCGTGCCGTTCCCACAGTGGCTGTTATGTGGTGTTATGCCACATGTTGCCTGGAACCAATCAGTGCTGGTGTCACTGTCCCCGCCTTCAGACAAACTGAACATGAAGAGGAAGTGCAGGATGAGCTGCTTGATCCCGGACGTCCTCTTCATGTTCAGTTTGTGCGAAGATTGAGACTGTGACACCAGCACTGATTGGTTCCGGGCATCACATGTCATAACACCACATCACAGCCACTGTGGGAACGGCGCGGCACAGGAGGCGAGTATAGGCTTCATTAATTTATCGGGGCCGAACATTTAGGGGTTGTCCTAGTAGTGGACAAGCCCTTAAATATTTGGTGCTGCTCAGATAGATAGATATATATATATATATATATATATATATATATATATATATATATATATATATATACACTCACCGGCCACTTTATTAGGTACACCTGTCCAACTTCTTGTTAACACTTAATTTCTAATCAGCCAATCACATGGCGGCAACTCAGTCCATTTAGGCATGTAGACATGGTCAAGACAATCTCCTGCAGTTCAAACCGAGCATCAGTATGGGGAAGAAAGGTGATTTGAGTGCCTTTGAACGTGGCATGGTTGTTGGTGCCAGAAGGGCTGGTCTGAGTATTTCAGAAACTGCTGATCTACTGGGATTTTCACGCACAACCATCTCTAGGGTTTACAGAGAATGGTCCGAAAAAGAAAAAAAATCCAGTGAGCGGCAGTTCTGTGGGCGGAAATGCCTTGTTGATGCCAGAGGTCAGAGGAGAATGGGCAGACTGGTTCGAGCTGATAGAAAGGCAACAGTGACTCAAATCGCCACCCGTTACAACCAAGGTAGGCCTAAGAGCATCTCTGAACGCACAGTGCGTCGAACTTTGAGGCAGATGGGCTACAGCAGCAGAAGACCACACCGGGTACCACTCCTTTCAGCTAAGAACAGGAAACTGAGGCTACAATTTGTACAAGCTCATCGAAATTGGACAGTAGAAGATTGGAAAAACGTTGCTTGGTCTGATGAGTCTCGATTTCTGCTGCGACATTCGGATGGTAGGGTCAGAATTTGGCGTAAACAACATGAAAGCATGGATCCATCCTGCCTTGTATGGAGCATCTTTGGGATGTGCAGCCGACAAATCTGCGGCAACTGTGTGATGCCATCATGTCAATATGGACCAAAATCTCTGAGGAATGCTTCCAGCACCTTGTTGAATCTATGCCACGAAGAATTGAGGCAGTTCTGAAGGCAAAAGGGGGTCCAACCCGTTACTAGCATGGTGTACCTAATAAAGTGGCCGGTGAGTGTATATATATTGCTTGCGTGGTGTAAATCTAAGTATCTGCGTATATACACTGCACAGTACCACTCCTCCTGTCCTGTATATATACAGTGCACAGTACCACTCCTCCTGTCCTGTATATATACACTGCACAGTACCACTCCGCCTGTCCTGTATATACACACTGCACAGTACCACTCCTCCTGTCCTGTATATATACACTGCACAGTACCACTCCTCCTGTATATATACACTGCACAGTACCACTCCTCCTGTATATATACACTGCACAGTACCACTCCTCCTGTCCTGTATATATACACTGCACAGTACCACTCCTCCTTTCCTGTATATATACAGTGCACAGTACCACTCCTCCTATCCTGTATATATACACTGCACAGTACCACTCCGCCTGTCCTGTATATATACACTGCACAGTACCACTCCTCCTGTCCTGTATATATACACTGCACAGTACCACTCCTCCTGTATATATACACTGCACAGTACCACTCCTCCTGTATATATACACTGCACAGTACCACTCCTCCTGTCCTGTATATATACACTGCACAGTACCACTCCTCCTGTCCTGTATATATACACTGCACAGTACCACTCCTCCTGTCCTGTATATATACAGTGCACAGTACCACTTCTCCTGTCCTGTATACACTCACCGGCCACTTTATTAGGTACACCATGCTAGTAACGGGTTGGACCCCCTTTTGCTTTCAGAACTGCCTCAATTCTTCGTGGCATAGATTCAACAAGGTGCTGGAAGCATTCCTCAGAGATTTTGGTCCATATTGACATGATGGCATCACACAGTTGCCGCAGATTTGTCGGCTGCACATCCCAAAGATGCTCCATACAAGGCAGGATGGATCCATGCTTTCATGTTGTTTACGCCAAATTCTGACCCTACCATCCGAATGTCGCAGCAGAAATCGAGACTCATCAGACCAAGCAACGTTTTTCCAATCTTCTACTGTCCAATTTCGATGAGCTTGTACAAATTGTAGCCTCAGTTTCCTGTTCTTAGCTGAAAGGAGTGGTACCCGGTGTGGTCTTCTGCTGCTGTAGCCCATCTGCCTCAAAGTTCGACGCACTGTGCGTTCAGAGATGCTCTTAGGCCTACCTTGGTTGTAACGGGTGGCGATTTGAGTCACTGTTGCCTTTCTATCAGCTCGAACCAGTCTGCCCATTCTCCTCTGACCTCTGGCATCAACAAGGCATTTCCGCCCACAGAACTGCCGCTCACTGGATTTTTTTTCTTTTTCGGACCATTCTCTGTAAACCCTAGAGATGGTTGTGCGTGAAAATCCCAGTAGATCAGCAGTTTCTGAAATACTCAGACCAGCCCTTCTGGCACCAACAACCATGCCACGTTCAAAGGCACTCAAATCACCTTTCTTCCCCATACTGATGCTCGGTTTGAACTGCAGGAGATTGTCTTGACCATGTCTACAAGCCTAAATGCACTGAGTTGCCGCCATGTGATTGGCTGATTAGAAATTAAGTGTCAACAAGAAGTTGGACAGGTGTACCTAATAAAGTGGCCGGTGAGTGTATATACACTGCACAGTACCACTCCTCCTGTATATATACACTGCACAGTACCACTCCTCCTGTTTATATACACTGCACAGTACCACTCCTCCTGTTTATATACACTGCACAGTACCACTCCTCCTGTCCTGTAAAAATATACTGCACAGTACCACTCCTCCTGTCCTGTATATATACACTGCACAGTACCACTCCTCCTGTATATATACACTGCACAGTACCACTCCTCCTGTCCTGTATATATACACTGCACAGTACCACTCCTCCTGTTTATATACACTGCACAGTACCACTCCTCCTGTTTATATACACTGCACAGTACCACTCCTCCTGTTTATATACACTGCACAGTACCACTCCTCCTGTCCTGTATATATACACTGCACAGTACCACTCCTCCTGTATGTATACACTGCACAGTACCACTCCTCCTGTCCTGTATGTATACACTGCACAGTACCACTCCTCCTGTTTATATACACTGCACAGTACCACTCCTCCTGTCCTGTATATATACACTGCACAGTACCACTCCTCCTGTTTATATACACTGCACAGTACCAGTCCTCCTGTCCTGTATATATACACTGCACAGTACCACTCCTCCTGTCCTGTATATATACACCGCACAGTACCGCTCCTCCTGTATATATACACTGCACAGTACCACTCCTCCTGTCCTGTATATATACACTGCACAGTACCACTCCTCCTGTTTATATACACTGCACAGTACCACTCCTCCTGTTTATATACACTGAACAGTACCACTCCTCCTGTTTATATACACTGCACAGTACCACTCCTCCTGTCCTGTAAAAATATACTGCACAGTACCACTCCTCCTGTCCTGTATATATACACTGCACAGTACCACTCCTCCTGTATATATACACTGCACAGTACCACTCCTCCTGTCCTGTATATATACACTGCACAGTACCACTCCTCCTGTTTATATACACTGCACAGTACCACTCCTCCTGTTTATATACACTGCACAGTACCACTCCTCCTGTTTATATACACTGCACAGTACCACTCCTCCTGTCCTGTATATATACACTGCACAGTAACACTCCTCCTGTATATATACACTGCACAGTACCACTCCTCCTGTCCTGTATATATACACTGCACAGTACCACTCCTCCTGTCCTGTATATATACACTGCACAGTACCACTCCTCCTTTCCTGTATATATACAGTGCACAGTACCACTCCTCCTATCCTGTATATATACACTGCACAGTACCACTCCGCCTGTCCTGTATATACACACTGCACAGTACCACTCCTCCTGTCCTGTATATATACACTGCACAGTACCACTCCTCCTGTATATATACACTGCACAGTACCACTCCTCCTGTATATATACACTGCACAGTACCACTCCCCCTGTCCTGTATATATACACTGCACAGTACCACTCCTCCTTTCCTGTATATATACAGTGCACAGTACCACTCCTCCTATCCTGTATATATACACTGCACAGTACCACTCCGCCTGTCCTGTATATATACACTGCACAGTACCACTCCTCCTGTATATATACACTGCACAGTACCACTCCTCCTGTATATATACACTGCACAGTACCACTCCTCCTGTCCTGTATATATACACTGCACAGTACCACTCCTCCTTTCCTGTATATATACAGTGCACAGTACCACTCCTCCTATCCTGTATATATACACTGCACAGTACCACTCCGCCTGTCCTGTATATATACACTGCACAGTACCACTCCTCCTGTATATATACACTGCACAGTACCACTCCTCCTGTATATATACACTGCACAGTACCACTCCTCCTGTCCTGTATATATACACTGCACAGTACCACTCCTCCTGTCCTGTATATATACACTGCACAGTACCACTCCTCCTGTCCTGTATATATACAGTGCACAGTACCACTTCTCCTGTCCTGTATATATACACTGCACAGTACCACTCCTCCTGTATATATACACTGCACAGTACCACTCCTCCTGTTTATATACACTGCACAGTACCACTCCTCCTGTTTATATACACTGCACAGTACCACTCCTCCTGTCCTGTAAAAATATACTGCACAGTACCACTCCTCCTGTCCTGTATATATACACTGCACAGTACCACTCCTCCTGTATATATACACTGCACAGTACCACTCCCCCTGTCCTGTATATATACACTGCACAGTACCACTCCTCCTGTTTATATACACTGCACAGTACCACTCCTCCTGTTTATATACACTGCACAGTACCACTCCTCCTGTTTACATACACTGCACAGTACCACTCCTCCTGTCCTGTATATATACACTGCACAGTACCACTCCTCCTGTATGTATACACTGCACAGTACCACTCCTCCTGTCCTGTATGTATACACTGCACAGTACCACTCCTCCTGTTTATATACACTGCACAGTACCACTCCTCCTGTCCTGTATATATACACTGCACAGTACCACTCCTCCTGTTTATATACACTGCACAGTACCAGTCCTCCTGTCCTGTATATATACACTGCACAGTACCACTCCTCCTGTATATATACACTGCACAGTACCACTCCTCCTGTCCTGTATATATACACTGCACAGTACCACTCCTCCTGTTTATATACACTGCACAGTACCACTCCTCCTGTTTATATACACTGCACAGTACCACTCCTCCTGTTTATATACACTGCACAGTACCACTCCTCCTGTCCTGTATATATACTCTGCACAGTAACACTCCTCCTGTATATATACACTGCACAGTACCACTCCTCCTGTCCTGTATATATACACTGCACAGTACCACTCCTCCTGTTTATATACACTGCACAGTACCACTCCTCCTGTCCTGTATATATACACTGCACAGTACCACTCCTCCTGTTTATATACACTGCACAGTACCAGTCCTCCTGTCCTGTATATATACACTGCACAGTACCACTCCTCCTGTCCTGTATATATACACCGCACAGTACTGCTCCTTCTGTATATATACACTGCACAGTACCACTCCTCCTGTCCTGTATATATACACTGCACAGTACCACTCCTCCTGTTTATATACACTGCACAGTACCAGTCCTCCTGTCCTGTATATATACACTGCACAGTACCACTCCTCCTGTCCTGTATATGTACACCGCACAGTACCGCTCCTCCTGTATATATACACTGCACAGTACCACTCCTCCTGTCCTGTATATATACACTGCACAGTACCACTCCTCCTGTATATATACTCTGCACAGTACCACTCCTCCTGTTTATATACACTGCACAGTACCACTCCTCCTGTCCTGTATATATACACTGCACAGTACCACTCCTCCTGTATGTATACACTGCACAGTACCACTCCTGCTGTCCTGTATGTATACACTGCACAGTACCACTCCTCCTGTTTATATACACTGCACAGTACCACTCCTCCTGTCCTGTATATATACACTGCACAGTACCACTCCTCCTGTTTATATACACTGCACAGTACCAGTCCTCCTGTCCTGTATATATACACTGCACAGTACCACTCCTCCTGTCCTGTATATATACACCGCACAGTACCGCTCCTCCTGTATATATACACTGCACAGTACCACTCCTCCTGTCCTGTATATATACACTGCACAGTACCACTCCTCCTGTTTATATACACTGCACAGTACCACTCCTCCTGTTTATATACACTGAACAGTACCACTCCTCCTGTTTATATACAATGCACAGTACCACTCCTCCTGTCCTGTAAAAATATACTGCACAGTACCACTCCTCCTGTTCTGTATATATACACTGCACAGTACCACTCCTCCTGTATATATACACTGCACAGTACCACTCCTCCTGTCCTGTATATATACACTGCACAGTACCACTCCTCCTGTTTATATACACTGCACAGTACCACTCCTCCTGTTTATATACACTGCACAGTACCACTCCTCCTGTTTATATACACTGCACAGTACCACTCCTCCTGTTTATATACACTGCACATTAACACTCCTCCTGTATATATACACTGCACAGTACCACTCCTCCTGTCCTGTATATATACACTGCACAGTACCACTCCTCCTGTTTATATACACTGCACAGTACCACTCCTCCTGTCCTGTATATATACACTGCACAGTACCACTCCTCCTGTTTATATACACTGCACAGTACCAGTCCTCCTGTCCTGTATATATACACTGCACAGTACCACTCCTCCTGTCCTGTATATATACACCGCACAGTACCGCTCCTTCTGTATATATACACTGCACAGTTCCACTCCTCCTGTCCTGTATATATACACTGCACAGTACCACTCCTCCTGTTTATATACACTGCACAGTACCAGTCCTCCTGTCCTGTATTTATACACTGCACAGTACCACTCCTCCTGTCCTGTATATATACACCGCACAGTACCGCTCCTCCTGTATATATACACTGCACAGTACCACTCCTCCTGTCCTGTATATATACACTGCACAGTACCACTCCTCCTGTATATATACACTGCACAGTACCACTCCTCCTGTTTATATACACTGCACAGTACCACTCCTCCTGTCCTGTAAAAATATACTGCACAGTACCACTCCTCCTGTCCTGTATATATACACTGCACAGTACCACTCCTCCTGTATATATACACTGCACAGTACCACTCCTCCTGTCCTGTATATATACACTGCACAGTACCACTCCTCCTGTTTATATACACTGCACAGTACCACTCCTCCTGTATATATACACTGCACAGTACCACTCCTCCTGTCCTGTATATATACACTGCACAGTACCACTCCTCCTGTTTATATACACTGCACAGTACCACTCCTCCTGTTTATATACACTGCACAGTACCACTCCTCCTGTTTATATACACTGCACAGTACCACTCCTCCTGTCCTGTATATATACACTGCACAGTACCACTCCTCCTGTTTATATACACTGCACAGTACCAGTCCTCCTGTCCTGTATATATACACTGCACAGTACCACTCCTCCTGTCCTGTATATATACACCGCACAGTACCGCTCCTCCTGTATATATACACTGCACCGTACCACTCCTCCTGTCCTGTATATATACACTGCACAATACCACTCCTCCTGATTATATACACTGCACAGTACCACTCCTCCTGTTTATATACACTGAACAGTACCACTCCTCCTGTCCTGTATATATACACTGCACAGTACCACTCCTCCTGTATGTATACACTGCACAGTACCACTCCTCCTGTCCTGTATGTATACACTGCACAGTACCACTCCTCCTGTTTATATACACTGCACAGTACCACTCCTCCTGTCCTGTATATATACACTGCACAGTACCACTCCTCCTGTTTATATACACTGCACAGTACCAGTCCTCCTGTCCTGTATATATACACTGCACAGTACCACTCCTCCTGTCCTGTATATATACACCGCGCAGTACTTCTCCTCCTGTATATATACACTGCACCGTACCACTCCTCCTGTCCTGTATATATACACTGCACAGTACCACTCCTCCTGTTTATATACACTGCACAGTACCACTCCTCCTGTTTATATACACTGCACAGTACCACTCCTCCTGTTTATATACACTGCACAGTACCACTCCTCCTGTTTATATACACTGCACAGTACCACTCCTCCTGTTTATATACACTGCACAGTACCACTCCTCCTGTCCTGTATATATACACTGCACAGTAACACTCCTCCTGTATATATACACTGCACAGTACCACTCCTCCTGTCCTGTATATATACACTGCACAGTACCACTCCTCCTGTTTATATACACTGCACAGTACCACTCCTCCTGTCCTGTATATATACACTGCACAGTACCTCTCCTCCTGTTTATATACACTGCACAGTACCAGTCCTCCTGTCCTGTATATATACACTGCACAGTACCACTCCTCCTGTCCTGTATATATACACCGCACAGTACCGCTCCTCCTGTATATATACACTGCACAGTACCACTCCTCCTGTCCTGTATATATACACTGCACAGTACCACTCCTCCTGTATATATACACTGCACAGTACCACTCCTCCTGTTTATATACACTGCACAGTACCACTCCTCCTGTCCTGTAAAAATATACTGCACAGTACCACTCCTCCTGTCCTGTATATATACACTGCACAGTACCACTCCTCCTGTTTATATACACTGCACAGTACCACTCCTCCTGTCCTGTATATATACACTGCACAGTGCCACTCCTCCTGTATATACACTGCACAGTACCCTCCTCCTGTCCTGTATGTATACACTGCACAGTACCACTCCCCCTGTATATATACACTGCACAGTACCACTCCTCCTGTCCTGTATATATACACTGCACAGTACCACTCCTCCTGTATATATACACTGCACAGTACCACTCCTCCTGTCCTGTATATATACACTGCACAGTACCACTCCTCCTGTATATACACTGCACAGTACCCTCCTCCTGTCCTGTATGTATACACTGCACAGTACCACTCCCCCTGCCAATCCTGTTCCTGTCCTGTTCTCGGATAGGTGACATTGGTCTTTGGGAGGGTTAATATTGGTTTATTATTTTCAGGAATACTATGGGAAAATAAAATATATATATATTGGAAAACACATTTAAATGGATTATACCAAGTAATCCCCTTTCCCGAGAACTTTGTAGTTGCTGGGGTCCGACTGCTGGGACCCCCATGATCTCGAGAACCGGCGCTCTAAAGAATCGATCAATCGTGGGCACTGTGGCGACATTCACACATAGCTCTTCAAATAACGCCTTTAAGAGGAGCGTTGAAGGGCACAACACAGTATAGGAAAATTCACTGATCGGGTGTGGGGGGAGTGTTAAGGTACCGTCACACTCAGTGACGCTGCAGCGATATAGACAACGAGCCGATCGCTGCAGCGTCGCTGTTTAGGTCGCTGTAGAGACGTCAAACACAGCAGCTCCAGAACGATGCAGGAGCGATCCTGTGATGTAGCGGTGACACACTTATCGTTCTCACAGGTCGTTAGCTCCATGTAAAACATTGCTGGCATCGTTGCTTTTGATGTCAAACATGACGATACACGCCGACCTGACGACCAAATAAAGTTCTGGACTTCTAGCTCCGACCAGCGATATCACAGCGGGATCCAGATCGCTGCTGCGTGTCAAACACGACGAGATCACTATCCAGGAGGCTGCAACGTCACGGATCGTTGTCGTTCTCGTTGTAAAGTTGCTGAGTGTGAAGGTACCTTCATAGTCTGTGGGCTGGTGGGGTTTGTGTGGCATTGCTCCTTTTTTGTCCCAGTCCGGCCCTGGACAGCTCTGCAGGGAGGCTGCCATACTTTGTACTGGTTTTACTCCCAGCATATTGTGGGGCAGCTGAAGGGTTCAGGTAGCAGTGTCATCGCCCTGTGTTGTTCTGTAGCCCACATCCCCACACTGACTATATACAGTGGGCAACTAAGGGGTAGACAGCAGTTCCTTATGAATAGTAGGGTCAGTGGGTAAATGTGTCTACCTGTTTTACAATGGTATGGCCCAAATGTGAGCTGAGGTAAAACATTGCCAGAAGCTAAAAGGGACCAAGCTTTCTTCTCTCTAGCCTCTGACATGTCCATACACAGGCACTAATGCCCTCACACTTCTGCCAGTATGTACTGCCGTGTGTGTGGCAGTAGTTTTTCTAATAGTCTTATCACACCTGTCTGCCTTACTTCCTTGAGGAGGGATGGGAACCAAAGTTGACGTGTTCTAATATTGAAATCCCATTTCCCAGCTCTGGAAATTCACTTACGGTTGGAGGATTGGCAGTGATTGCATGGTTTAGAGGAGCACACTTCCATTTATAAGGGGTTGTCCCCGTCAGGCTGGGTTTACAGGAGGGATACCCTCCGCGAGGCTGGAGGTTGTGGTGCGTATACAGAATGTAAACTTCACTCTTGTGAACCCAGCCTACAACTAATTATGTAATGGTGCATGTATTACTAATGCAGATGACGTTTGCGTGTGTCGCCATTTCTAATTCATCTATATATTTTACTATATTATACTACTCTGTAGTAAGCTCCGTTCTGCGCCCATATGTCTGTAGTAAGCGCCGTTCTGCGCCCATATGTCTGTAGTAAGCTCCGTTTTGCTCCCATATCTCTGCAGTAAGCTCTGTTCTTCTCCTATATCTCTATAGGAAGCTCTGTTCTGCTCCCATGTCTCTGAAGTAAGCTCGGTTCTGCTCCCATATCTCTGTAGTAAGCTCGGTTTTGCTCCCATATCTCTGTAGTAAGCTTGGTTCTGCTCCCATATCTCTGTAGTAAGCTCGGTTCTGCTCCCATATCTATGCAGCAAGCTCAGTTCTGTTCCCATATCTCTGTACCAGCCTGTTTTTAAAGCCTGTTATGTCTGCTGCTTTAATGCAATGGCCAGAGGTAAGCAGGGAAAAGGAGGGCCACCGCAACTCGAGGGCCACTGCCTTGTGATTGCCCCCCAGGCTGAAAAGTGCCAGCCAGCCCCTGTGTATAGGCCCCATCATTCTGGGGAGGATGCATGCGCAATAAAGTCCTAATGATGTTGAGAGAGCTTAAATATCCCCCACAGAAATGCCAACACACCCATGAGATGCGGCCGCACTCACCGGTCTCTCAAACAGGTAACTTTATTGTGCAAGAATTCTTCACGGCTCGGGGGTGTTACATATGAAGAGGTGCAGGCGGAACGATGGCCGTTTCGCGCCCGTATGGCGCTTCAACGGGTTCTAAGGATGGGCGGACATGACGACTTAAGAAGTGTGTGCAGCTAGACACCACTCCCCATGACTCACCTCCGTCCACTCCCGGTACAAAAAATCCATAAAAACATTGATTAAAACCAACTACAATCTATAAGCACAAATAAAACACATGGACAATACTACAAGCAAATATAACCGATCACTACTAGCTGTTCACACCAGCCTACATTAGGGCCCTATAGTGTACTATGATTCAAATCCGAGCCACCCAATACAAGCTTAATGGGGAAAGTTACGCTCCACAGTTCAAATATCCCAAAAATATCTATTTTAGGGCAATATTGCCGGCTATCAAACCCAACTAATTATTATACTTTATTTCGCTTGGTGTACAGGGTATAATACTGTAACATTTATATACATAAAAAGATGCTATTTTCAACCTTTTCACATTAAAGATGCGGGCTAGTAATTTTATAAGAAGATTGACATATCGAGTTTGTCATTCAGGCCTGCGGGACCTGTAGCTCCGGTCCGCATAATCCATGACGCCTCTTTTCTTAGCAGCAAATTATGATGATCACCCCCTCTTTTGGGAATCTTTACTTGTTCTATTCCTGCAAATGTCAGTACTTCGGGGTTCCCGCTATGTACTTCCAAGATATGGTTAATTAACCTCGGTACCCCTTTTCCTGTTTTAACCAATCTTCGGTGCTCGCTAAATCGAATATATAAGCATCTGATTGTTTTGCCTATATAGTACTTCCCACATGGGCATAGTACCACATAGACCACATGTTTCGTTTGACACGTAATGAGCTGTTTCACGGTATGTGTAATAGGACCAATCCGTAACGTTTTATCAATAACGTGATATTTACAGTAAGAACAATGCCCACAGTGGAAATTCCCAGAAGGGATACAACGTTCCAACCAATTACTCGTTCTATCTTCAGTGACCCGATTTTGTACTAGTATGTCTCTAATTCTAGTGCTCCTTCTATTAGAGATTAAGGGACCTTTTGCTACCATCTCACTCAATTCTCTGTCCCCATCTAACAGGTGCCAATTATTCCGGATTGCAGCCCTAATCTGTTGGTCCATTGGGCCGTACTGAAAGCAAAAAGTGAATCTTTTACCTATGGGGTTAGACACATCAGTAATTCTACCTTGTAGATTATTGTTCATTTTCCTCCGTGCCCCCTGCCACATATAATCTGGATAACCTCTCTGTTTAATTCTATGTTCTAGATCTCCTAGTTGGCTTATCAGGCCCTCCTGTGTATTATTGGCCCTCCTAGTTCTCACTATCTGGCCATATGGTAGAGCGCGTTTGGTGTGGCTAGGATGATAACTATCATAGTGCATAAGAGCATTAGTAGATATTGATTTCCTGTACAGTGAGGTATGTACTTCTCCCTCCACTATCTGTACGGACACATCTAGGAAGTCCAATTGTGAACCCCCAAAAACCGACGTAAAAGCCATACCCATGCTATTGTTATTAAGATGGGTAACAAAATCCCCAAAGCTCTCTTCTGGCCCATCCCATATGATAAACGTATCGTCGACGTACCGTAGGTACATCTTAATATGTTTAAGAAAGGTATTGTTGGCTGAATATAGGTAACGCTCCTCCATCTTAATAACAATAGCATGGGTATGGCTTTTACGTCGGTTTTTGGGGGTTCACAACTGGACTTCCTAGATGTGTCCGTACAGATAGTGGAGGGAGAAGTACATACCTCACTGTACAGGAAATCAATATCTACTAATGCTCTTATGCACTATGATAGATATTTTTGGGATATTTGAACTGTGGAGCGTAACTTTCCCCATTAAGCTTGTATTGGGTGGCTCGGATTTGAATCATAGTACACTATAGGACCCTAATGTAGGCTGGTGTGAACAGCTAGTAGTGATCAGTTATATTTGCTTGTAGTATTGTCCATGTGTTTTATTTGTGCTTATAGATTGTAGTTGGTTTTAATCAATGTTTTTATGGATTTTTTGTACCGGGAGTGGACGGAGGTGAGTCATGGGGAGTGGTGTCTAGCTGCACACACTTCTTAAGTCGTCATGTCCGCCCATCCTTAGAACCCGTTGAAGCGCCATACGGGCGCGAAACGGCCGTCGTTCCGCCTGCACCTCTTCTTATGTAACACCCCCGAGCCGTGACGACTTCTTGCACAATAAAGTTACCTGTTTGACAGACCGGTGAGTGCGGCCGCATCTTTTTTACACACAGTCGTCACTGGATTTCTATTCACGGCCATAGCACCCGACGTCAGCGGACCAGCTGGAGCGCATTCAGCCAGGAGGCTCACATTAAACCGGACCAGTGGTGCAGGTACCTGTCTTTTCTATTTTTATACACCCATGAGATGTTGTCCATGGGAGCTGGTCACAGAAATAGACATCTCGGGAAGGTTCCGTCATTCCCGTGGACAGCACGTGTGCAAATGGATACTCCAGCTCTAACAACATCATCAGGACGTTACTGCACATGCACCACTCCTGGAATGATGAATGCCTGCATGAGATGATGGCTGGAGAGGATCAGGTCATAGAGCAGAGTGACCTGTCAATCACTCTCAGGAGACTGGCGCTGGGAGAAGAAACAAGCTGGAGAGCTTTAAGAGCAGACCAAACCCCTTATATAAGAATTCGCCAAAGGATTGTGGCACAAGGGAAGGCACAGATTTGTAACCAGCATTATATATACTGTATATACTCGTGTGTAAGCCGAGATTTTCAGCACTTTTTTTGTGCTGAAAACACCCCCCCTCAGCTTATACACGAGTCATTGTCCAGAAAGCCAGCGGGGGAGGGGAGCGGTGGAGCAGGGGCAGGAGCCGGCGGCTGTGATATCATACTCACCCTCCTTGCATCATCGCTTAATGTCCCTGCATCTCCGTTGTCCCAGTGGGCAACCCTTCCTGTGCTGAGTGGTCACAGGGTACAGCTCATTATGGTAATGAATATGCATGCGTTTCCACTCCCACAACCTTTATGAGCGGTACCACATGACCGCTGAGCTGCCGCATCAGGGCAACGGAGATGCGGAGACATGCAGCGACGGCGCAAGGAGGGTGAGTATAACGGGGGAGGACAGGGGGAGTCAAGCCGAGCCATGCATACAAGGATGGGATGGGGGAGCCAGCCATGCATACAAGGGGGAGGATGGGGAGCCCATCCATGCATACAATGATGGGATGGGGAGCCCAGCCATGCATACAAGGATGGGACGGGGGAGCCCAGCCATGCATACAAGGGTGGGATGGGGAGCCCAGCCATGCATACAATGATGGGATGGAGGATCCGAGCCATGCATACAAGATGGAATGGGGGGGAGCCATGTATACAACAAGGGGCCTGGGGGAGCCATGCATACAACAGGGGGAGCCCCACGGAGCAGAACAAGATGGGGGAGCCACATGGAGCAGGACAGGATGGGGGGAGCCACACATAGCAGGACAGGGATGAGGGGACAATACATACCCAGCTTATAGTCGAGTCAATAAGCTTACCCAGTGCTTTGGCTTATACTCGGGTCGGCTTATACTCGAGTATAAATCTTTACCATGCTGATGTTACTTTGGGGGGTCTAATAACATTCTGAGAGGCACCCTTTAGAATAAAAAAAATTAAGAATGTGTGTTCAAACATAGAGTGACGTTAACTTTTTTTAAGTATTTTTATTGCTTTTTATCATCAGCACTATTATTTATCTGTACCTATTCTCAGTATTATAGATTGGATTAATCACTTCTAGCTGGAAATTCTAATGACTTCCCTCCTTGTGGAAAGTCAAACATGCCAAAAATAACAGACTTGCAATGATATATTATGTTCATATCTCATATTATTATAACATGGAAACAAATTTGTGACATTATCATGCATAAACAACTGCTGCAGGATATTGAATGCTTCAAAGACTGAAACTTAATAACATTAAGCCTCATCTCCGCTGGCATTAGAGCACAAACAGCAAGGCCTGAAAAAATACAGCCATGATTATGAACACGTTAGCACAGGCAATCAGCAGAAGCCTCTAATTCTTGGCCAGAGGTGGAATATTACATCACAGTAAAATTATTAACAAAAAGAGCTATTTGTGTATTCTAAGGACACTCTGAAATAGAAGATGTAAAAATAGATTCTTCTGAATGTCAGGAGAGATTTCATCTGTATTTCTATTCAAGATAAAATACTGTATAATATAATTCAAATAACCTTGGAGAATACATTGCCATGAAGTTAATTCTCACATCTGAACTAAAGGTTATTGGTAAAGAGGAAACCGGACTCACTTGTCTGACAGCCCATCAGTATTGCATAGATCTAAAGAAATAAAATAAAAATACAAATAATCAATCAAAGCGCAGGTCAAATGTAATGCACAACAGAGAAGCCCTTCAAGGGCAAATTTTAACTTTGACAGATCAAAATAGAGCATATTTCTTTCCCTGCACAGATGTGTTTTAAGGGTATGATAAAAGTCAGAAAGATTTAATGGAAGCACAAGATATAAAAGAGAAAGCATTCTGATTTTTTTTATAGTTTGTCAACAACTTCATTATGGGGAAATAATCCCTTTGAAACATCTTGCAATACTTTTTTATAGATGCAAAGGAAAAAAACCTGATGAAATCACAGATACCAAGTTCAGTATATGGCCGGAGTCACACTAGAGAGGAATACGGACCAGTGTTCCTCTATGGGGCAGCTTCCATCTCTGTTTTTTTCCTCGGCCGGTTTCAATGTGCGAGTGAAATCGCAGCATGCTGTGATTGTCATTGACACTCGGCCGACTCTCAGCTCACTCACATCCAACCTATAGGTGCGAGTGAGACAACGCACATCACTCGGATATCCGAGTGATGTGCCATATACGCTGGCCCCGGCAATGGAAGAGATGGAGAAATTCATTTCTTCTCCTCCTCCACAGCTGTGCTCCGATACTCTCTGTGCGAGAGGCTCGGAGCATAGACGCATGACACTCGGCTCCTGCTCGCAGCAGAGCAGGAGCCGAGGGTCATTAGCATATTGCATTTGATGCTTTCGCTACGAATGCCATATGCTCATCTGACACCGGCCTATGGGGCAGCTCCCATCATCCATTGTTTTCTCGGCCGTATTATACGTGCGAGTAAAATCACGACATGCTGCGATTTGCACCGTATATCGTCCGAGACTCGCCAATGAAAGTCTATGGGTGCGAGAAAAACTCGCACACCACACGGACCATCAGTGTGACATCCATATGGTATCCGTATGCAATGCGATTTTAACATGAGCTTTTACATAGCGAAAACTGCTGTATGTAAAAGCTCATGTTAAAATCGCATTGCATACGGATGCCATACGGATGTCACACGGTTACTAGATGCGAGGAAATCACATCCTTGCATTGCAAACGGATTACTTACGGGTCACTGTTCGGGAACATTTGTGCGATTCTCGGCCATCAAAATTGGACCAATTTTTTTTTTTTTTACGGCAAGTGTGACTCCAGCATATTAACCCCATAAGCCTCGAGGGTGGTTTGCACGTTAATGACCGGGCCAATTTTTACAATTCTGACCACTGTCCCTTTATGAGGTTATAACTCTAGAACAATTCAACGGATCCCAGTGATTCTGACAATGTTTTCTCAAGACATATTGTACTTCATGATAGTGATAAAATTTCTTTGATATTACCTGAGTTTATTTGTGAAAAAAACAGAAATTTGGCGAAAATTTTGAAAATTACGCAATTTTCCAACTTTGAATTTTTATGTCCTTAAATCACAGATATATGTCACACAAAATACTTAAAAAGTAAAATTTTCCACATGTCTACTTTACATCAGCACAATTTTGGAACCAAAATTTTTTTTTCGTTAGGGAGTTATAAGGGTTAAAAGTTGACCAGCAATTTCTCATTTTTACAACACCATTTTTTTTTAGGGACCACATCACATTTAAAGTCATTTTGAAGGGTCTATATGATAGAAATAACCAAGTGTGACACCATTCTAAAAACTGCATCCCTCAAGGTGCTCAAAACCACATTCAAAAAGTTTATTAACCCTTTAGGTGTTTAACAGGAATTTTTGGAATGTTTAAAAAAATGAACATTTAATTTTTTTTCACAAAAAATTTACTTCAGCTCCAATTTGTTTTATTTTACCAAAGGTAACAGGAGAAATGGATGCCAAAATTTGTTGTACAATTTGTCCTGAGCACCCCGATACCCAATATGTGGGGGTAAACCACTGTTTGGGCACATGGCAGACCTTGGAATGGAAGGAGCACCTTTTGACTTTTCAATGCAAAATTGGCTGGAATTGAGATGGGATGCCATGTTGCGTTTGGAGAGCCACAAATGTGCCGAAAAATGACCATGAAAGTTGTTGTCCAATTTGTCCTAAGTATGCTGATACCTCATATGTGGGGGTAAACCACTAATTGGGTGCACGGCAGGGCTCGGAAGGGAAGGAGCGCCATGTGACTTTTTGAATGAAAAATTGGCTCCAATCTTCCAATCTTTAGCGGACACCATGTCGCGTTTGGAGAGCCCCCGTGTGCCTAAACATTGGAGCTCCCCCACAAGTGACCCCATTTTGGAAACTAGACGCCCCAAGGAACTTATCTAGATGCATAACGAGCACTTTAAACCCCCAGGTGCTTCACAAATTGATCCGTAAATATGAAAAAGTACTTTTTTTTCACAAAAAAATTCTTTTAGCCTCAATTTTTTGATTTTCACATGGGCAACAGGATAAAATGGATCCTAAAATTTGTTGGGCAATTTCTCCTGAGTACACCGATACCTCACATGTGGGGGTAAACCACTGTTTGGGCGCACGGCAAGGCTCGGAAGGGAAGGCGCACCATTTGACTTTTTGAATGGATAATTAGCTCCAATCGTTAGCAGACACCATGTTGGGTTTGGAGAGCCCCTGTGTGCATAAACATTGGAGCTCCCCCACAAGGGACCCCATTTTGAAAACTAGACCCCCCAAGGAACTTATCTAGATGCATAGTCAGCACTTTAAACCCCCAGGTGCTTCACTGAAGTTTATAACACAAAGCCGTGAAAATTAAAAATAATTCTTCTTTCCTCAAAAATGATTTTTTAGCCCGGAATTTTTTATTTTCCCAAGGGTAACAGGAGAAATTGGACCCCAAATGTTGGTGTCCAGTTTGTCCTGAGTACGCTGATACCTCATATGTGGGGGTAAACCACTGTTTGGGCGCACGGCAGGGCTCAGAAGGGAAGGCACGCCATTTGGCTTTTTGAATGGAAAATAAGCTCCAATCATTAGTGGACACCATGTCGTGTTTGGAGAGCCCCTGTGTGCTTAAACATTGGAGCTCCCCGACAAGTGACCCCATTTTGGAAACTAGACTGTTATGATTGAACTGGTGGTTAGGAGCACTAGAAATGACCAGATGAGCAAACTAGTAATACAGGATGAGCTCTGGGAAGTGGGAGCTCTGCTGACCGCAACCCCTAATCCTATCACAACTAGAAATAGCCGTGGAGCGTTCCTGACTCTGCCTAGACGCCTCTTCACAGCCTAAGAGCTAACTACAAATAGAAGAAAAAATCCAGCTTCCAAAAATATCAAAATTTATTGAAGATAAAATCCAAGATCCAAAAACATGGTTCACAGGAGAAGAAATGGCAGCATGCTACATGTTTCGAACAATAAGTTCTTTTTCAAAGCCTTTGAAAAAGAACTTATTGTTCGAAACATGTAGCATGCTGCCATTTCTTCTCCTGTGAACCATGTTTTTGGATCTTGGATTTTATCTTCAATAAATTTTGATATTTTTGGAAGCTGGATTTTTTCTTCTATTTGTTCTATTACCTTACGTGAAGACTGCACGTTATCCGGGCTTCCCCACAACAAATGCCTAGTAGGTGAGCTGGTTTTGTTACATTTTTTTTTTCTTCTGTAAGAGCTAACTACCCCTAAAGATAGAAAATACAGCCTACCTTGCCTCAGAGAAATTCCCCAAAGAAATAGGCAGCCCCCCACATATATTGACTGTGAGTTAAGATGGAAGTCACAAACACAGGAATGAAATAGGTTTCAGCATAGGAGGCCAGACTTAACTAAACAGACTTAGGATAGAAAAGGTATCTTTGAGGTCAGCATAAAAACTAACAAAAAACCACGCAGAGTGTGCAAAAGAAACCACCGCACCGACTCACGGCGCGGTGGTGCCACTCTGCATCCCAGAGCTTCCAGCTAACAGGACAAAATCATGATAGCAAGCTGGACATAAAAACAGTGGTAACAAATAAGCTAGCAGGGACTTAGCTTTTGCTGAAGTAGACAGGTCATCTGAAAGATCCAAGAGAACTGAACCAGTACTAGGACATTGATCGCTGGCATCAAGTAACGATCTGAGTGGAGTTAAATAGAGCAGCCAGCCAAGGCCTAACCGAGGTCAGCTGGGGAAGGAACCTCAGAACCAGCAGCTCCACTCACAGCCACCAGAGGGAGTCCATGGACAGAACTCGCCGAAGTACCATTCATAACCACAGGAGGGAGTTCGAGAACAGAATTCACAACAGTACCCCCCCCCTTGAGGAGGGGTCACCGAACCCTCACCAGAGCCTCCAGGCCGATCCGGATGAGCCAAATGAAAGGCACGAACAAGATCGTCAGCATGAACATCAGAGGCAACCACCCAGGAATTATCCTCCTGACCATAACCTTTCCACTTGACTAAGTACTGAAGTTTCCGTCTCGAAACACGAGAATCCAAAATCTTCTCCACCACATACTCCAACTCCCCCTCAACCAACAACGGGGCAGGAGGATCAACGGAGGGAACCATAGGAGCCATATATCTCCGCAATAACGACCTATGGAACACATTATGGATGGCGAAAGAAGCTGGAAGGTCCAAACGAAATGACACAGGATTAAGAATTTCAGAAATCTTATAAGGACCAATGAAACGAGGCTTAAACTTAGGAGACGAAACCTTCATAGGAACATAACGAGACGACAACCAAATCAAATCCCCAACACGAAGTCAGGGACCAACACAGCGACGGCGGTTAGCGAAACGTTGAGCCTTCTCCTGGGACAATGTCAAATTGTCCACTACGTGAGTCCAAATTTGCTGCAACCTGTCCACCACAGAATCCACACCAGGACAGTCCGAAGGCTCAACCTGCCCTGAAGAAATACGAGGGTGGAAACCAGAATTACAGAAAAAGGGCGAAACCAAAGTGGCCGAGCTGGCCAGATTATTGAGGGCGAACTCAGCCAAAGGCAAGAAGGACACCCAATCATCCTGATCAGCAGAAACAAAGCATCTCAGATATGTTTCCAAAGTCTGATTGGTTCGTTCGGTTTGGCCATTTGTCTGAGGATGGAAAGCTGAAGAAAAAGACAAATCAATGCCCATCTTAAAAGGACAAAAGGACCGCCAAAATCTTGAAACAAACTGGGAACCTCTGTCCGACACGATGTTCTCCGGAATGCCATGTAAACGAATCACATGCTGGAAAAACGATGGAACCAAATCAGAGGAGGAAGGCAATTTAGGCAAAGGTACCAAATGGACCATCTTAGAGAAGCGATCACAAACCACCCAGATAACTGACATCCTCTGAGAGACAGGGAGATCTGAAATAAAATCCATGGAAATATGCGTCCAAGGCCTTTTCGGGACCGGCAAGGGCAAAAGCAACCCACTGGCACGAGAACAGCAGGGCTTAGCCCGAGCACAAGTCCCACAGGACTGCACAAAAGAACGCACATCTCGTGACAAGGAAGGCCACCAAAAGGATCTAGCCACCAAATCTCTGGCACCAAAGATTCCAGGATGACCAGCCAACACCGAACAATGAACCTCAGAGATAACTCTACTAGTCCATTTATCAGGGACAAACAGCTTCTCCGCTGGGCAACAGTCAGGTTTATCAGCCTGAAACTCCTGCAGCACCCGCCGCAAATCAGGGGAGATGGCAGACAAAATTACCCCCTCTTTGAGAATACCAGCCGGCTCAGGAACTCCCGGAGAATCAGGCACAAAACTCCTTGAAAGGGCATCAGCCTTCACATTCTTAGAACCCGGAAGGTACGAAACCACAAAATTGAAGCGGGAGAAAAACAGCGACCATCGAGCCTGTCTAGGATTCAACCGCTTGGCAAACTCGAGATAAGTCAGATTCTTGTGATCCGTCAAGACCACCACGCGATGTTTGGCTCCCTAAAGCCAATGTCGCCACTCCTCAAATGCCCACTTCATAGCCAACAACTCTCGATTGCCCACATCATAATTGCGCTCAGCAGGCGAAAACTTTCTAGAAAAGAAAGCACACGGTTTCATCACAGAGCCATCAGAACCTCTTTGAGACAAAACAGCCCCTGCTCCAATCTCAGAAGCATCCACCTCGACCTGAAACGGGAGCGAAACATCTGGCTGACACAACACAGGGGCAGAAGAAAAACGACGCTTCAGCTCCTGAAAAGCCTCAACGGCCGCAGAGGACCAATTGACCACATCAGCACCTTTCTTGGTTAAATCAGTCAATGGTTTAACAACACTAGAAAAATTAGCGATGAAGCGACGGTAAAAATTAGCAAAGCCCAGAAATTTCTGAAGGCTCTTCACAGAAGTAGGCTGAGTCCAATCATAAAAGGCCTGAACTTTAACAGGGTCCATCTCGATAGTAGAAGGGGAAAAAATGAAGCCCAAAAATGAAACCTTCTGAACTCCAAAGAGACATTTAGACCCCTTCACAAACAAGGAATTAGCACGAAGGACCTGGAACACCATTCTGACCTGCTTCACATGAGACTCCCAATCGTCCAAAAAGACCAAAATATCATCCAAATATACAATCATGAATCCATCCAGGTACTTTCGGAAGATGTCATGCATAAAGGACTGAAACACAGATGGAGCATTAGAAAGCCCGAATGGCATCACCAAGTACTCAAAATGGCCCTCGGGCGTATTAAATGCTGTTTTCCATTCGTCGCCCCGTTTAATACGCACAAGATTATACGCCCCTCGAAGATCTATCTTGGTGAACCAGCTAGCCCCCTTAATCCGAGCAAACAAATCAGACAGTAGCGGCAAAGGGTACTGAAATTTGACGGTGATTTTATTGAGAAGGCGGTAATCTATACAAGGTCTCAGAGAACCATCCTTCTTGGCCACAAAAAAGAACCCTGCTCCCAACGGTGACGACGACGGGCGAATATGCCCTTTCTCCAAGGACTCCTTTATATAACTCCGCATTGCGGCGTGTTCTGGCACAGATAAATTGAACAGTTGGCCCTTCGGAAACTTACTACCAGGAATGAAATTAATAGCACAATCGCAATCCCTATGAGGAGGTAGGGCACTGGATTTGGGCTCATCAAATACATCCCGGTAATCTGACAAGAACTCAGGGACTTCAGAAGGATGGGAAGACGAAATAGACAACAATGGGACATCCCCATGTACCCCTTGACAACCCCAACTGGATACAGACATTGATTTCCAATCCAATACTGGATTATGGACCTGTAGCCATGGCAAACCCAAAAAGACCACATCATGCAGATTATGCAACACCAAAAAGCGAATATCCTCCTGATGTGCAGGAGCCATGCACATGGTCAATTGAGTCCAGTACTGAGGCTTATTCTTGGCCAAAGGTGTAGCATCAATTCCTCTCAATGGAATAGGATACTGTAAGGGCTCCAAGAAAAAACCACAGCGCCTGGCAAACTCCAAGTCCATCAAATTCAGGGCAGCGCCCGAATCCACAAATGCCATAACAGAATAGGACGACAAAGAGCAAATCAGAGTAACGGACAAAAGAAATTTTGGCTGTACCGTACCAATGGTGGCAGACCTAGCGAACCGTTTAGTGCGCTTAGGACAATCAGAGATAGCATGAGTAGAGTCACCACAGTAAAAACCCAGCCCATTCTGACATCTGTATTCTTGCCGTTCAGCTCTGGTCAAGGTCCTATCACATTGCATAGGCTCAGGCTTCTGCTCAGAAAACACCGCCAAATGGTGCACATTTTTGCGCTCACGTAAGCGTCGATCGATCTGAATGGCCAAGGACATAGACTCATTCAGACCAGCAGGTGTGGGGAATCCCACCATAACATCCTTAAGGGCTTCAGAAAGACCCTTTCTGAAAATTGCTGCAAGGGCACATTCATTCCACTGAGTAAGGTACAGACCACTTTCTAAACTTCTGACAATATACCTCCGCTTCATCCTGACCCTGACACAAAGCCAGCAAAATTTTCTCTGCCTGATCCACTGAATCTGGTTCATCATAAAGCAATCCAAGCGCCAGAAAAAACGCATCTACATTACGCAATGCAGGATCTCCTGGCGCAAGGGAAAATGCCCAGTCTTGAGGGTCGCCACGCAGCAAAGAAATAATGATTTTTACTTGCTGAATGGGGTCACCAGAGGAGCGGGGTTTCAAAGCAAAAAAACAGTCTACAATTATTTTTGAAATTCAGGAACTTAGATCTATCCCCAGAAAACAAATCAGGAATTGGAATTCTGGGTTCTAACATCGGGTTCTGAACTACATAATCTTGAATGCCTTGTACCCTTGCAGTGAGTTGATCCACACAAGAGGACAGACCTTGAATGTCCATATCTACACCTGTGTCCTGAACCACCCAGAGATTTAGGGGAAAAGAGAAACAAAACACACTGCAGAGAAAAAAAAAAAAATGGTCTCAGAACTTCTCTTATCCCTCTATTGAGATGCATTAACACTTTAGAGGCCAGCTGTACTGTTATGATTGAACTGGTGGTTAGGAGCACTAGAAATGACCAGATGAGCAAACTAGTAATACAGGACGAGCTCTGGGAAGTGGGAGCTTTGCTGACCGCAACCCCTAATCCTATCACAACAACTAGAAATAGCCGTGGAGCGTTCCTGACTCTGCCTAGACGCCTCTTCACAGCCTAAGAGCTAACTACCCCTAAAGATAGAAAATACAGCCTACCTTGCCTCAGAGAAATTCCCCAAAGAAATAGGCAGCCCCCCACATATATTGACTGTGAGTTAAGATGGAAGTCACAAACACAGGAATGAAATAGGTTTCAGCATAGGAGGCCAGACTTAACTAAACAGACTGAGGATAGAAAAGGTATCTTTGCGGTCAGCATAAAAACTAACAAAAAACCACACAGAGTGTGCAAAAGAAACCACCGCACCGACTCACGGTGGTGCCACTCTGCATCCCAGAGCTTCCAGCTAACAGGACAAAATCATGATAGCAAGCTGGACATAAAAACAGTGGTAACAAATAAGCTAGCAGGGACTTAGCTTTTGCTGAAGTAGACAGGTCATCTGAAAGATCCAAGAGAACTGAACCAGTACTAGGACATTGATCGCTGGCATCAAGTAACGATCTGAGTGGAGTTAAATAGAGCAGCCAGCCAAGGCCTAACCGAGGTCAGCTGGGGAAGGAACCTCAGAACCAGCAGCTCCACTCACAGCCACCAGAGGGAGTCCATGGACAGAACTCGCCGAAGTACCATTCATAACCACAGGAGGGAGTTCGAGAACAGAATTCACAACACTAGACCTCCCAAGGAACTAATCTAGATGTGTGATGAGCACTTTGAACCCCCAAGTGCTTCACAGAAGTTTATAACGCAGAGCCTTGAAAATAATTAGTTTTCTTTCCTCAAAAATAATTCTTCAGCCCAGAATTTATTAATTTTCCCAAGGGTAACAGGAGAAATTTGACCCCAAAAGTTGTTGTCAGTTTCTCCTGAGTACGCTGATACCCCATATGTGGGGGTAAACCACTGTTTGGGCACACATCGGGGTTCGGAAGGGAAGTAGTAATGTTTTGAAATGCAGACTTTGATGTAATGCTCTGCGGGCGTCACGTTGCGTTTGCAGAGCCCCTGATGTGCCTAAACAGTGGAAACTCCCCATAAGTGACCCCATTTTGGAAACTAGACCCCCAACGGAACTTATCTAGATGTGTGGTGAGCACTTTGAACCCCCAAGTGCTTCACAGAAGTTTATAACGCAGAGCCATGAAAATAATAAATATGTTTTCTTTCCTCAAAAATAATTTTTTAGCCCAGAATTTTTTAATTTTCCCAAGGGTAACAGGAGAAATTTGACCTCAATAGTTGTTGTCCAATTTCTTCTGAGTACGCTGATACCCCATATGTGGGGGAAAACCACTGTGTGGGCACATTCCGGGGCTCGGAATGAAGTAGTGACGTTTTGAAATGCAGACGTTGATGGAATGCTCTGCAGGCATCACGTTGCGTTTGCAGAGCCCCTGATGTGCCTAAACAGTAGAAACCCCCCACAAGTGACCCCATTTTGGAAACTAGACCCCCGAAGGAACTTTTCTAGATGTGTGGTGAGCACTTTGAACCCTCAAGTGCTTCACAGAAGTTTATAATGCAGAGCCGTGAAAATAATAAATACGTTTTCTTTCCTCAAAAATAATTCTTCAGCCCAGAATTTTTTAATTTTCCCAAGGGTAACAGGAGAAATTGGACCCCAAAAGTTGTTGTCCAGTTTCTCCTGTGTACGCTGATACCCCATATGTGAGGGTAAACACCTGTTTGGGCACATGCCGGGGCTCGGAAGTGAAGTAGTGATGTTTTGAAATGCAGACATTGATGGAATGCTCTGCAGGCATCACATTGCGTTTGCAGAGCCCCTGATGTGCCTAAACAGTAGAAACCCCCCACAAGTGACCCCATTTTGGAAACTAGACCCCCGAAGGAACTTATCTAGATGTGTGGTGAGCACTTTGAACCCCCAAGTGCTTCACAGAAGTTTATAACGCAGAGCCGTGAAAATAAAAAATCATTTTTCTTTCCTCAAAAATAATTTTTTAGCCCGCAGTTTTTTATTTTCCCAAGAGTTACAGGAGAAATTGGACCGCAAAAGTTGTTGTCCAGTTTCTCCCGAGTACGCTGGTACCCCATATGTGGGGGTAAACCACTGTTTGGGCACACGTCCGGGCTCGGAAGGGAGATAGCACCATTTGACGTTTTCAATGCAAGATTGGCTGGAATCAATGGTGGCGCCATGTCGCGTTTGGAGACCCCCTGATGTGCCTAAACAGTGGAAACCACAAAATTCTAACTCAAACACTAACCTGAACACACCCCTAACCCTAATTCCAACCTTAACTCTAATTCCAACCCTAACCCTAAGGCTATGTGCCCACGTTGCGGATTTGTGTGCGGATTTTTCAGCACTGTTTTTGAAAAATCTGCAGGTAAAACGCACTGCGCTTTATCTACGGATTTACAGTGGACTCCTATTATGGAGCAGGTGTAAAACGCTGCGGAATCTGCACAAAGAATTGACATGCTGTGGAAAATACAACGCAGCATTTCCGCGCTGTATTTTCCGCACCATGGGCACAGCGGATTTGGTTTTCCATAGGTTTACGTGGTACTGTAAATGTGATGGAAAACTGCTACCAATCCACAGCGACCAATCAGCTGCGGATCCGCAGCCAAATCCTCACCGTGTGCACATAGCCTAATTCTAACCCTAATTCCAACCCTAGCCCTAATTGTAACCCTAACCCTAATTGCAACCCTAACCCTAATTCTAACCCTAATTCTAACCCTAACCCTAATTCTAACCCTAGCCCTAAGTGCAACCCTAGCCCTAAGTGCAACCCTAGCCCTAAGTGCAACCCTAGCCCTAAATGCAACCCTAAGTGCCACCCTAAGTGCAACCCTATCCCTAAGTGCAACCCTAAGTGCAACCCTAACCCTAAGTGCAACCCTAACCCTAAGTGCAACCCTAAGTGCAACCCTAACCCTAAGTGCAACCCTATCCCAAAGTGCAACCCTATCCCTAAGTGCAACCCTATCCCTAAGTGCAACCCTAACCCTAAGTGCAACCCTAAGTGCAACCCTAACCCTAAGTGCAACCCTAGCCCTAAGTGGAACCCTAACCCTAAGTGCAACCCTAACCCTACCCCTAACCCTAACCCTACCCCTACCCCTAACCCTACCCCTACCCCTAACCCTAACCCTAACCCTAATGGAAAAACAAAAATAAATATAATTTCTGTATTTTATTACTGTCCCTACCTATGGGGGTGATAAAGGGGGGGGTTTATTTACTATTTTTTTTATTTTGATCGCTGTGATAGAACCTATCACAGCGATCAAAATGTACAGGGAATGAATCTGCCAGCCGGCAGATTCGGCAGGCGCACTGCGCATGCGCCCGCCATTTTCCAAGATGGCGGCACCCATTGGAGAAGACGGAGGACACCGGGAGGGACACCGGGACTAGGTAAGTATGGGTGGGTGCGATCGGACAGCGGGGGGGGGGCGGAGGGGAGGACGGGGGAGGGGCGGAGGGGAGAGGAAGGCGCTTAGGACAGGACGGAGGGGTAGGGAACACTGATTGCGGCTGCAGATCGCCACCGCCAGTCGGTGGGGGGGCCAGATCGGGGTCTCCAGCCATGGCCGATGCTATTGCAGCATCGCCCATGGCTGGATTGTAATATTTCACCAATTTTCATCGGTGAATTATTACAGATTGCTCTGATTGGCTGTTTCACTTTCAACAGCCAATCAGAGCGATCGTAGCCACGGGGGGGGCGAAGCCACCCCCCCTGGGCTGTAGTACCACTCCCCCTGTCCCTGCATGTCGGGTGAAATTGGAGTTAACCCTTTCTCCCGGCCTGCAGGGACACGATCCGGCCATGACGCATATGCTGCATCACAGGTCGGATTGGCACTGGTTTTCGTGACGCATACGGTGCGTCAAAGGTCGGGAAGGGGTTAATATATGTGATTGACTGCATGTTACTATTTATCCTTTGTTATTAAAATATACCTTTTTAATCATTTTGCAACTTCTTGTGGTTGATATGCTCCAGTTTTTTGTACCTTTTCTGTCTGCAGAAGGTCTCGATTGTTTGCTTTGCAGACTAGTGGCCACCTCCTCCGGTGCTAATGACCATACCTGGACCTGGGTGTTTATAACTCCCTACTTCTTGTTGGGAGGTGCGGGTGTTATTTCCATTCCTCCCTTGTGAATGTTTGGAGCTGTAGCAGTCTGCTAGCATCCTCTTAGAGTTTGGAGGGCGTTGGCATTTGTCTCTGAGTCTACTTAAGCTAAGTGTCCCCCTTGTTTCATTTAACCTTGCTGTCTTTAGTGTTAGTGGGAATGACTAGCGCTCATTCTTTCTGTCCCGCTGCAGGGCTTATCGCCAGGGTCACACAGGGATTAGGTATCCTGCTCGGCGATAGGTGCTGAACCTATTTAGGGTCTTAGGGCAGACAGGGGTACATTAGTTCTGCCTAGGGGTCTCCGCTCCCGGCTTCCCTGGCGTTGGGCTCCCCTTCCCCTTATCCCTTTGTGTTGCACTTAGTCTGTCTTATACCTTGTGTGACAAGTGCATCATGCACACTTCATACACAGGTTAATTGTGTTACTTTTGTCAAGTATGATACTACAGTTATTACCATATGCATTATGTTCACTTTACTTACCTTCCATATTGGTTATTTTCTTTATATTTTATGTTTTCATACAATAAGTTATTTTTTATATATGTAACATAGTAACATAGTTAGCAAGGCCGAAAAAAGACATTTGTCAATTCAGTTCAGCCTATATTCCGTCAGAATAAATCCCCAGATCTACGTCCTTCTAAAGAACCTAATAACTGTAAGACACAATATTGTTACGCTCCAGGAAGACATGCAGGCCTCTCTTGAACCTCTCGACTGAGTTCGCCATCACCACCTCCTCAGACAAGGAATTCCAGATTCTCACTGCCCTAACAGTAAAGAATAGGGTTGAGCGACTTTCATTTTTTTAAGATCGAGTAGGGTTTTGGGAAACCCGATTTTGTCCAGAGTCGAGTCGAGTGCAGTCGGCCGATTATCGCTAAAAGTCGGGGATCGACCGAAACACGAAACCCAATGCAAGTCAATGGAGAAACATAGTCGGCAGTGAGTGGAGGCCAGGAAAACACCTACAGTGCCCATTTTAATGCCAAAAACATCCATTCTTGTTTCTGAAGCTTGCCAATCTTAATTAACTGTATAATAATAGTTGGGCATAGGGAATTGGGGGAAAGTTGTGGGGGGAGTAGGGCTGGCTCAAGTTTTTCGTGGGCCCAGGAAATGCGGACTACGTCACGGCGGTGTTGCAGGGAAAGGTAAGTATTTAAACGTTGCAAGTGCTGTGATCCTGAGCAAGCAGGGGGGGGCCCACTCGTTCGCATTGCCACTGGCACAGGGCCCCTCAAAGTACGGCGGTGTGTTTGCATGGCGGGGGCGCCTCCCACCAGCAGCGACACTTTTGCGTACTCTGAGGGGCCCTGTGCCAGTGACGTCGCCAACGAGTATGCCCCCCCACCTGATGAAGGAACCTGCACTTTCATCTGCACCTTCCTCTTTGTCCCTGTGTAAGGTGGTATAACATGCGGGAAGGGGAACCTTACTTTCAGCAGGGTCAGATTCTGGCTGTGTAGAGTACAAGGGGAATGTAGTGGTCTAGGTCAATGTACCAGCAGACTCATTTAGCAGTGGCTGGGCAATGGGCAGGATGAGGAGGAAACAGATATAGGGCCAAAGAATAAAGTAGGCTACATGCAGTTCAAAATTGGTAACAGGACTAAACAGGCGGCATTGCTTTGTTCAGTGGAGTAGCAAACCCAAGAGCAGCAGACACTGTTTCAAGGGCCTAACCACACTAGTAGGCCAAATGCAGTTTAATATCTGATAGTATAGGGCGAAAGCCAGAATGTGGAAGCTCAGCTCTGTTCAGTTGAGGACAACACCAGGGAGGGGCAGACACCTTTAGTAGGCCGGAAAAGCCTATTGCATTTTTTAAAATGGTAATTTGGAGCAGAAGGTTGAAGCTCAGCTTTATTTAGTTGAGGGCAACACCAGGCAGGGGCACACAGACAGACACCTTTAGTAGGCCGGAAAAGCCTATTGCATTTTTTAAAATGGTAATTTGGAGCAGAAGGTTGAAGCTCAGCTTTATTTAGTTGAGGGCAACACCAGGGAGGGGCAGAAGCCGTTAGTAGGCCCTAACCACCATTTTTTTTTTTTAAAACCACTTAATGAGAGCCGGAAGGTTGAAGCTCAGCTTTATTTAGTTGAGGACAACACCAGGCAGGGGCACACAGACAGACACCTTTAGTAGGCCGGAAAAGCCTATTGCATTTTTTAAAATGGTAATTTGGAGCAGAAGGTTGAAGCTCAGCTTTATTTAGTTGAGGACAACACCAGGCAGGGGCACACAGACAGACACCTTTAGTAGGCCGGAAAAGCCTATTGCATTTTTTAAAATGGTAATTTGGAGCAGAAGGTTGAAGCTCAGCTTTATTTAGTTGAGGACAACACCAGGCAGGGGCACACAGACAGACACCTTTAGTAGGCCGGAAAAGCCTATTGCATTTTTTAAAATGGTAATTTGGAGCAGAAGGTTGAAGCTCAGCTTTATTTAGTTGAGGGCAACACCAGGGAGGGGCAGAAGCCGTTAGTAGGCCCTAACCACCATTTTTTTTTTTTAAAACCACTTAATGAGAGCCGGAAGGTTGAAGCTCAGCTTTATTTAGTTGAGGACAACACCAGGCAGGGGCACACAGACAGACACCTTTAGTAGGCCGGAAAAGCCTATTGCATTTTTTAAAATGGTAATTTGGAGCAGAAGGTTGAAGCTCAGCTTTATTTAGTTGAGGACAACACCAGGCAGGGGCACACAGACAGACACCTTTAGTAGGCCGGAAAAGCCTATTGCATTTTTTAAAATGGTAATTTGGAGCAGAAGGTTGAAGCTCAGCTTTATTTAGTTGAGGGCAACACCAGGCAGGGGCACACAGACAGACACCTTTAGTAGGCCGGAAAAGCCTATTGCATTTTTTAAAATGGTAATTTGGAGCAGAAGGTTGAAGCTCAGCTTTATTTAGTTGAGGGCAACACCAGGGAGGGGCAGAAGCCGTTAGTAGGCCCTAACCACCATTTTTTTTTTTTAAAACCACTTAATGAGAGCCGGAAGGTTGAAGCTCAGCTTTATTTAGTTGAGGACAACACCAGGCAGGGGCACACAGACAGACACCTTTAGTAGGCCGGAAAAGCCTATTGCATTTTTTAAAATGGTAATTTGGAGCAGAAGGTTGAAGCTCAGCTTTATTTAGTTGAGGACAACACCAGGCAGGGGCACACAGACAGACACCTTTAGTAGGCCGGAAAAGCCTATTGCATTTTTTAAAATGGTAATTTGGAGCAGAAGGTTGAAGCTCAGCTTTATTTAGTTGAGGGCAACACCAGGCAGGGGCACACAGACAGACACCTTTAGTAGGCCGGAAAAGCCTATTGCATTTTTTAAAATGGTAATTTGGAGCAGAAGGTTGAAGCTCAGCTTTATTTAGTTGAGGGCAACACCAGGGAGGGGCAGAAGCCGTTAGTAGGCCCTAACCACCATTTTTTTTTTTAAAACCACTTAATGAGAGCCGGAAGGTTGAAGCTCAGCTTTATTTAGTTGAGGACAACACCAGGCAGGGGCACACAGACAGACACCTTTAGTAGGCCGGAAAAGCCTATTGCATTTTTTAAAATGGTAATTTGGAGCAGAAGGTTGAAGCTCAGCTTTATTTAGTTGAGGACAACACCAGGCAGGGGCACACAGACAGACACCTTTAGTAGGCCGGAAAAGCCTATTGCATTTTTTAAAATGGTAATTTGGAGCAGAAGGTTGAAGCTCAGCTTTATTTAGTTGAGGGCAACACCAGGCAGGGGCACACAGACAGACACCTTTAGTAGGCCGGAAAAGCCTATTGCATTTTTTAAAATGGTAATTTGGAGCAGAAGGTTGAAGCTCAGCTTTATTTAGTTGAGGACAACACCAGGCAGGGGCACACAGACAGACACCTTTAGTAGGCCGGAAAAGCCTATTGCATTTTTTAAAATGGTAATTTGGAGCAGAAGGTTGAAGCTCAGCTTTATTTAGTTGAGGGCAACACCAGGCAGGGGCACACAGACAGACACCTTTAGTAGGCCGGAAAAGCCTATTGCATTTTTTAAAATGGTAATTTGGAGCAGAAGGTTGAAGCTCAGCTTTATTTAGTTGAGGACAACACCAGGCAGGGGTACACAGACAGACACCTTTAGTAGGCCGGAAAAGCCTATTGCATTTTTTAAAATGGTAATTTGGAGCAGAAGGTTGAAGCTCAGCTTTATTTAGTTGAGGGCAACACCAGGGAGGGGCAGAAGCCGTTAGTAGGCCCTAACCAAAGTTGAAGGCCAAATGCAGTTTAATTTCTGATACTATAGGCCGAAAGCCAGAAGGTGGAAGCTCCGATTTAGACAGTGGAGGACAATTTGAATTAGGGACTGCAGACAGACTTAGTAGGCTGTCCCCTGTGGACCATGCATCCACCACATTAACCCATTGCGCCGTAATGGACACGTAATCTTCCGTGGCCATGCCTACAGGTCCATGCGTCTGTTGTCAGGTGCACCTTTGTACTCACAGATTGCCAGAGTGCATGGACAATGCGGTCTTCTACATGCTGGTGGAGGGTTGGGATGGCTTTTCTCGCAAAAGAAGTGTCGACTGGTTAGCTTGTAGCGTGGTACAGCGTAGTCCATCATGGCCTTATTAATAGTAAATAAAATATATAACTAGGCTCTATGAACTTTTAAATAGGTTCCAGGGGTACACGGGCAGCATTGGTGTGGTCAGTGGAGGAGTATTGCAAGTAGGGGCTGCAGACAGGCTATCAAAGGCCTAAAATAACAAACAGTAGGCAGTCATGGCAGTTTTACATCGGTTACATGGATACACAGGCAGGCACTCCAGGCAGCATTGTGGTCAGTGGAGGAGTATTGCAAGTAGGGGCCGCAGACAGGCTATCAAAGGCCTAAAATAACAAACAGTAGGCAGTCATGGCAGTTTTACATCGGTTACATGGATACACAGGCAGGCACTCCAGGCAGCATTGTGGTCAGTGGAGGAGTATTGCAAGTAGGGGCCGCAGACAGGCTATCAAAGGCCTAAAATAACAAACAATAGGCTCATTGCAGTTTTACAGCGGTTACATGGATAGACGGGCAGGCAGCTTGGTGGTGAGTGGAGGAGTATTTAAAGTAGGGACCGCAGACAGGCTATCAAAGGCCTAACATAACAAACAATAGGCTCATGGCAGTTTTACAGCGGTTACATGGATACACGGGCAGGCAGCTTGGTGGTCAGTGGAGGAGTATTTAAAGTAGGGACCGCAGACAGGCTTCAAAGGCTTAACATAAGAAAATGGGCTGGCTGTAGGCACTTTATAATTGGTTCCAGGGGTACACGGGCAGCAGTGGCCTGGCCAGTGGAGGACTAGTGGAAGGAGGGACCGCAGACAGGCTTCAAAGGCCTAACATAAAAAAACGGGCTGGCTGTAGGCACTTTATAATTGGTTCCAGGGGTACACGGGCAGCAGTGGTCTGGTCAGTGGAGGACTAGTGGAAGGAGGGACCGCAGACAGGCTTCAAAGGCCTAACATAAAAAAATGGGCTGGCTGTAGGCACTTTATAATTGGTTCCAGGGGTACACGGGCAGCAGTGGTCTGGCCAGTGGAGGACTAGTGGAAGGAGGGACCGCAGACAGGCTTCAAAGGCCTAACATAAAAAAATGGGCTGGCTGTAGGCACTTTATAATTGGTTCCAGGGGTACACGGGCAGCAGTGGTCTGGCCAGTGGAGGACTAGTGGAAGGAGGGACCGCAGACAGGCTTCAAAGGCCTAACATAAAAAAATGGGCTGGCTGTAGGCACTTTATAATTGGTTCCAGGGGTACACGGGCAGCAGTGGTCTGGTCAGTGGAGGACTAGTGGAAGGAGGGACCGCAGACAGGCTTCAAAGGCCTAACATAAAAAAATGGGCTGGCTGTAGGCACTTTATAATTGGTTCCAGGGGTACACGGGCAACAGTGGTCTGGCCAGTGGAGGACTAGTGGAAGGAGGGACCGCAGACAGGCTTCAAAGGCCTAACATAAAAAAATGGGCTGGCTGTAGGCACTTTATAATTGGTTCCAGGGGTACACGGGCAGCAGTGGTCTGGTCAGTGGAGGACTAGTGGAAGGAGGGACCGCAGACAGGCTTCAAAGGCCTAACATAAAAAAATGGGCTGGCTGTAGGCACTTTATAATTGGTTCCAGGGGTACACGGGCAGCAGTGGTCTGGTCAGTGGAGGACTAGTGGAAGGAGGGACCGCAGACAGGCTTCAAAGGCCTAACATAAAAAAATGGGCTGGCTGTAGGCACTTTATAATTGGTTCCAGGGGTACACGGGCAGCAGTGGTCTGGTCAGTGGAGGACTAGTGGAAGGAGGGACCGCAGACAGGCTTCAAAGGCCTAAAGTAACAAACAATAGGCTCATGGCAGTTTTACAGCGGTTACATGGATACACGGGCAGCTTGGTGGTGAGTGGAGGAGTAGTGCAAGGAGTGTCTGTCCCAGTACTCCCAAAATATAAATAGATGTTAATGTCTCGCAAAACAACCAAAACAAAAAAAAAGGTGGCATACTTAGGTACAGGGGTGGGCTCATCTGCTGAGTTTCTGACATAGTAATTTGGCAGTAACTATTTAATGGTGCCAATATAGGACACAGACACAGACTACTTTAAGTTGCATCGTAGATGTCTACAAATTTGTATTGTCAGTGCCAGACATTGAATGATGTCAGCGAATAGACTAAAGATTGGTGGAGCTGTGCGACATAATTTTGCATGTGGTAGAGCACATTTTGAGCTGGGGTAGGGGGGAACTCTCTAGAGGCCGGCGGGACCGCCCCAGGGCCCCTCATGTTACAACGGTGTGTCTGACGTTGGGTGCGCACCACCACCGCCAGAGACACTACATTGTACTATGAGGGACCCAGTAGCAATGCCGTCAACCAAAAGCGAGCACACCCACCTCTTCAGACAAACAGCAGTCTCACGGGTGCTTGCGCCAAGTCGCGATACCACGGCCCCGTGTGGGGAGTTTGGCCATTTAGGGAGGTGTAAACATGTCGTATGCTGTACAATCAGCTGCAGCAAATTAGACATTAGAAAAGTAATTCACAGGCAAGAGCCTTTCATAGGAAAGCTAGGTGTCGGCCGGGCAAGGTGGGGCAAAAGATTTCGAAATCCAGTTGTGGTTCATTTTAATGAATGTTAGATCGTCAACATTTTGGGTAGCCAGACGAGTCCTTTTTTCGGTTAATATTGAACCTGCAGCACTGAATACTCTTTCTGATAGGACACTTGCTGCCGGGCAAGCAAGCTCCTGCAATGCATATTCTGCCAATTCTGGCCAGGTGTCTAATTTGGAGGCCCAGTAATCAAATGGGAATGACGGTTGAGGGAGAACATCGATAAGGGATGAAAAATAGTTAGTAACCATACTGGACAAATGTTGTCTCCTGTCACTTTCAATTGATGCAGCAGTACCTGTCCTGTCTGCGGTCATAGCAAAATCACTCCACAACCTGGTCAGAAAACCCCTCTGTCCAACGCCACTTCTGATGTGTGCACCCCTAACACTCCTAGTCTGCTGCCCCCTGGAGCTCGTGTGAGAACGATCACGTGCGCTGTGTGCTGGGAATGCCTGAAGCAAACGGTCAACAAGAGTTGATTGTTTGGTTGCTAATATTAGTTCCAAGTTCTCATGTGGCATAATATTTTGCAATTTGCCTTTATAGCGTGGATCAAGGAGGCAGGCCAACCAGTAATCGTCATCGTTCATCATTTTCGTAATGCGTGTGTCCCTTTTTAGGATACGTAAGGCATAATCCGCCATGTGGGCCAAAGTTCCAGTTGTCAAATCTCCGGTTGTGATTGGTTGAGGGGCAGTTGCAGGCAAATCTACGTCACTTGTGTCCCTCAAAAAACCAGAACCCGGCCGTGACACGCAACCAATTTCCTGTGCCCCCGGGAAAGGTTCGGCATTAAAAATATACTCATCCCCATCATCCTCCTCGTCCTCCACCTCCTCTTCGCCCGCTACCTCGTCCTGTACACTGCCCTGACCAGACAATGGCTGACTGTCATCAAGGCTTTCCTCTTCCTCTGGTGCAGACGCCTGCTCCTTTATGTGCGTCAAACTTTGCATCAGCAGACGCATTAGGGGGATGCTCATGCTTATTACGGCGTTGTCTGCACTAACCAGCCGTGTGCATTCCTCAAAACACTGAAGGACTTGACACATGTCTTGTATCTTAGACCACTGCACACCTGACAACTCCATGTCTGCCATCCTACTGCCTGCCCGTGTATCCTCCCACAAATAAATAACAGCACGCCTCTGTTCGCACAGTCTCTGAAGCATGTGCAGTGTTGAGTTCCACCTTGTTGCAACGTCTATGATTAGGCGATGCTGGGGAAGGTTCAAAGACCGCTGATAGGTCTGCATACGGCTGGCGTGTACAGGCGAACGTCGGATATGTGAGCAAAGTGCACGCACTTTGAGGAGCAGGTCGGAGAACCCAGGATAAGTTTTCAATAAGCACTGCACCACCAGGTTTAAGGTGTGAGCCAGGCAAGGAATGTGTTTCAGTTGGGAAAGGGAGATGGCAGCCATGAAATTCCTTCCGTTATCACTCACTACCTTGCCTGCCTCAAGATCTACTGTGCCCAGCCACGACTGCGTTTCTTGTTGCAAGAACTCGGACAGAACTTCCGCGGTGTGTCTGTTGTCGCCCAAGCACTTCATAGCCAATACAGCCTGCTGACGCTTGGCAGTAGCTGGCCCATAATGGGACAACTGGTGTGCAACAGTGTCATCTGCCGATGGAGTGGTTGGCAGACTGCGTTCTGTGGAAGAGCTGTAGCTTCTGCAGGAGGACGAGGAGGAGGAGGGGGTGCGAACGCCTACAGCCAACTGTTTCCTAGACCGTGGGCTAGGCACAACTGTCCCTAAATTGATGTCGCCTGTGGACCCTGCATCCACCACATTCACCCAGTGTGCCGTGATGGACACATAACGTCCCTGGCCATGCCTACTGGTCCATGCATCTGTAGTCAGGTGCACCTTTGTACTCACAGATTGCCTGAGTGCATGGACGATGCGCTGTTTAACATGCTGGTGCAGGGCTGGGATGGCTTTTCTGGAAAAAAAGTGTCGACTGGGTAGCTCGTATCGTGGTTCAGCGTACTCCATCAGGGCTTTGAAAGCTTCGCTTTCAACTAACCGGTAGGGCATCATCTCTAACGAGATTAGTCTAGCTATGTGGGCGTTAAAACACTGTGTACGCGGATGCGAGGATAAGTACTTCCTTTTTCTAACCAGAGTCTCATGTAGGGTGAGCTGGACTGGAGAGCTGGAGATCGTGGAACTTTCGGGTGTGCCGGTGTACATGGCAGACTGAGAGACGGTTGGAGACGGTATTGTTTCCGCCGGTGCCCTAGATGCAATATTTCCTCCTACAAAACTGGTGATTCCCTGACCCTGACTGCTTTTGGCTGGCAAAGAAACCTGCACAGATACTGCCGGTGGTGCAGAAAATGGTGGCCTTACAGTGACGGAAGGGATGTTGCGTTGCTGACTAGCTTCATTGGCCGAGGGTGCTACAACCTTGAGGGCCGTTTGGTAGTTAGTCCAGGCTTGAAAATGCATGGTGGTTAAGTGTCTATGCATGCAACTAGTATTTAGACTTTTCAGATTCTGACCTCTGCTTAAGCTAGTTGAACATTTTTGACAGATGACTTTGCGCTGATCAGTTGGATGTTGTTTAAAAAAATGCCAGACTGCACTCTTCCTAGACTCGGATCCCTTTTCAGGGATTGCAGACTGAGCTTTAACCGGATGGCAACGCTGTGCTCCAACAGGTTTTGGCTTTGACACGCGTTTTGGGCCAGATACGGGCCCGGCAGATGGAACCTGTTGCGATGTTGATGCCTGCTGCGGCCCCTCCTCCACCTCCGCTTCTGAACTACTGCCGCCTGCACCCTGTTCCCCCAATGGCTGCCAATCGGGGTCAATAACTGGGTCATCTATTACCTCCTCTTCGAGCTCGTGTGCAACTTCGTCTGTGTCACTGTGTCGGTCGGTGGTATAGCGTTCGTGGCGGGGCAACATAGTCTCATCAGGGTCTGATTGTGGATCTGTACCCTGAGAGGGCAATGTGGTGGTCTGAGTCAAAGGAGCAGCATAGTACTCTGGCTGTGGCTGTGCATCAGTGCACTCCATGTCAGAATATACTTGTAATGGGCATGGCCTGTTAAATGTTTCACTTTCTAAGCCAGGGACGGTATGTGTAAAGAGCTCCATGGAGTGACCCGTTGTGTCGCCTGCTGCATCCTTCTCTCTTGTTGTAGTTTTTGCTGAGGAGGACAAGGAAGCGACTTGTCCCTGACCGTGAACATCCACAAGCGACGCGCTGCTTTTACATTTACCAGTTTCGGAAGAGGAGGCAAAAGAGCTAGAGGCTGAGTCTGCAATGTAAGCCAAAACTTGCTGTTGCTGCTCCGCCTTTAAAAGCGGTTTTCCTACTCCCAGAAAAGAGAGCGTTCGAGGCCTTGTGTAGCCTGACGACGAAACTGGCTCCACAGCTCCAGACTTAGGTGGAATATTTTTATCCCCACGACCACCTGATGCTCCACTACCACTACCATCATTACCAGCTGACAATGAACGCCCACGACGACCTCTTGCACCAGACTTCCTCATTGTTTTAAAATCTTAACCAAAGTAACTTTATTTGTTGCTGTCAAACAACTTACACGGTGAGCTATAACTTCAGTATGATTTCAATATCCCTTAACAGGTTGGTGAGACCACAAGGAAAATCAGGCACAATGTTACACACTCTGTTTTCTGTGGCACAAAATCACAGAGATGACACACACGCAGGACTGTCACTCAAGCACTAATGTCAATATTAATCTCCCACCTAATTTATTTTTTTTTTTTTCTCAGGGAGACTTTAGAAACCAAATAATATAAAAAAAAAAAAAAAAAAAAAAAAAAAGGCTTTCTATGGCCCACAATTAGAGAGAGAGAGGTGGCACACCCAGGAGTCAAGACTGGCGCACAAGCTGAAAGGGCAATATTACTCTCCCACTGTTTTTTTAAGTTTTTTTTTTATTTCAGGGAGACTTTAGAAACCAAATAATATTAAAAAAAAAAAAAAAAAAAATAGGCTTTCTATAGCCCACTGAATGAGAGAGAGAGGTGGCACACCCAGGAGTCAAGACTGGCACACAAGCTGAAAGGGCAATATTACTCTCCCACTGTTTTTTTATTTATTTTTTTTTTTTTTTCAGGGAGACTTTAGAAACCAAATAATAAGAAAAAAAATAAATAAATAAATAGGCTTTCTATAGCCCACTGAATGAGAGATAGCACACACAGCAGTGGCACACAAGCCCTGACTGAGGCCAATATTTTTCTCCCACTGATTGATGTAGTGTTTTTGTGTTGAGGTAGATTTTAGAACACAAATCAAGGAAAAAAAAAAAAATGCTTTCTATGGCCCACTGAATGAGAGAGAGGTGGCACACCCAGGAGTCAAGACTGGCACACAAGCTGAAAGGGCAATATTACTCTCCCACTGTTTTTTTATGTATTTTTTGTTTTTTAAGGGAGACTTTAGAAACCCAATAATATTTAAAAAAATAAATAAATAGGCTTTCTATGGCCCACTGAATGAGAGGGAGAGAGGTGGCACACCCAGGAGTCAAGCCTGGCACACAAGCTGAAAGGGCAATATTACTCTCCCACTGTTTTTTTATGTATTTTTTGTTTTTTAAGGGAGACTTTAGAAACCCAATAATATTTAAAAAAATAAATAAATAGGCTTTCTATGGCCCACTGAATGAAAGGGAGAGAGGTGGCACACCCAGGAGTCAAGACTGGCACACAAGCTGAAAGGGCAATATTACTCTCCCACTGTTTTTTTATGTTTTTTTTTTTTTTTTCAGGGAGACTTTAGAAACCAAATAATATTAAAAAAAACAAAAAAAAAATAGCCTTTCTATGGCCCACTGAATGAGAGAGAGAGGTGGCACACCCAGGAGTCAAGACTGGCACACAAGCTGAAAGGGCAATATTACTCTCCCACTGTTTTTTTATGTATTTTTTGTTTTTTAAGGGAGACTTTAGAAACCCAATAATATTTAAAAAAATAAATAAATAGGCTTTCTATGGCCCACTGAATGAGAGGGAGAGAGGTGGCACACCCAGGAGTCAAGACTGGCACACAAGCTGAAAGGGCAATATTACTCTCCCACTGTTTTTTTATGTTTTTTTTTTTTTTTCAGGGAGACTTTAGAAACCAAATAATAAGAAAAAAAAAAAATAAATAAATAGGCTTTCTATAGCCCACTGAATGAGAGATAGCACACACAGCAGTGGCACACAAGCCCTGACTGAGGCCAATATTTTTCTCCCACTGATTGATGTAGTGTTTTTGTGTTGAGGTAGATTTTAGAACACAAATCAAGGAAAAAAAAAAAAAATGCTTTCTATGGCCCACTGAATGAGAGAGAGGTGGCACACCCAGGAGTCAAGACTGGCACACAAGCTGAAAGGGCAATATTACTCTCCCACTGTTTTTTTATGTATTTTTTGTTTTTTAAGGGAGACTTTAGAAACCCAATAATATTTAAAAAAAAAAATAAATAGGCTTTCTATGGCCCACTGAATGAGAGGGAGAGAGGTGGCACACCCAGGAGTCAAGCCTGGCACACAAGCTGAAAGGGCAATATTACTCTCCCACTGTTTTTTTATGTATTTTTTGTTTTTTAAGGGAGACTTTAGAAACCCAATAATATTTAAAAAAAATAAATAAATAGGCTTTCTATGGCCCACTGAATGAGAGGGAGAGAGGTGGCACACCCAGGAGTCAAGACTGGCACACAAGCTGAAAGGGCAATATTACTCTCCCACTGTTTTTTTATGTTTTTTTTTTTTTTTCAGGGAGACTTTAGAAACCAAATAATAAGAAAAAAAATAAATAAATAAATAGGCTTTCTATAGCCCACTGAATGAGAGATAGCACACACAGCAGTGGCACACAAGCCCTGACTGAGGCCAATATTTTTCTCCCACTGATTGATGTAGTGTTTTTGTGTTGAGGTAGATTTTAGAACACAAATCAAGGAAAAAAAAAAAAATGCTTTCTATGGCCCACTGAATGAGAGAGAGGTGGCACACCCAGGAGTCAAGACTGGCACACAAGCTGAAAGGGCAATATTACTCTCCCACTGTTTTTTTATGTATTTTTTGTTTTTTAAGGGAGACTTTAGAAACCCAATAATATTTAAAAAAAAAAAAAATAGGCTTTCTATGGCCCACTGAATGAGAGGGAGAGAGGTGGCACACCCAGGAGTCAAGCCTGGCACACAAGCTGAAAGGGCAATATTACTCTCCCACTGTTTTTTTATGTATTTTTTGTTTTTTAAGGGAGACTTTAGAAACCCAATAATATTTAAAAAAATAAATAAATAGGCTTTCTATGGCCCACTGAATGAGAGGGAGAGAGGTGGCACACCCAGGAGTCAAGACTGGCACACAAGCTGAAAGGGCAATATTACTCTCCCACTGTTTTTTTATGTTTTTTTTTTTTTTTTCAGGGAGACTTTAGAAACCAAATAATATTAAAAAAAACAAAAAAAAAAATAGCCTTTCTATGGCCCACTGAATGAGAGAGAGAGGTGGCACACCCAGGAGTCAAGACTGGCACACAAGCTGAAAGGGCAATATTACTCTCCCACTGTTTTTTTAGGTATTTTTTTTTTTTTCAGGGAGACTTTAGAAACCAAATAATATTAAAAAAAAAAAAAAAAAAAATAGGCTTTCTATAGCCCACTGAATGAGAGATAGCACACACAGCAGTGGCACACAAGCCCTGACTGAGGCCAATATTTTTCTCCCACTGATTGATGTAGTGTTTTTGTGTTGAGGTAGAATTTAGAACACAAATCACGGAAAAAATAAATAGGCTTTCTATGGCCCACTCAGTGAGAGATGGCACACACAGGGATGGCACTGTAGCAGAAATGCCAATCTTAATCTCCCACAAAAAAAACAAAAAAAAAACAGGGACTGTCCTACAATTACTATCTCCCTGCAGTAATCTAAGCCAGGTATGGCAGGCAGCAATAGGAGTGGACTGATGCACAAATTAAATAAAAAGTGTGGACAAACAAAAAAGATAGCTGTGCAGAAAGGAAGGAACAAGAGGATATGTGCTTTGAAAAAAGCAGTTGGTTTCCACAGTGGCGTACACACAGCAATACAGCTATCACGGAGCCTTCTAGGGCAGCCCAATGAGCTACAGCGCTGAGGGGAAAAAAAAAAAAAATAGCTTCCACAGTCCCTGCACACCGAAGGTGGTGTTGGACAGTGGAAATCGCTGCAGCACAAGCGGTTTGGTGGTTAGTGGACCCTGCCTAACGCTCTCCCTGCTTCTGACGAAGCGGCAGCAACCTGTCCCTAAGCTCAGATCAGCAGCAGTAAGATGGCGGTCGGCGGGAACGCCCCTTTATAGCCCCTGTGACGCCGCAGACAGCAAGCCAATCACTGCAATGCCCTTCTCTAAGATGGTGGGGACCAGGATCTATGTCATCACGCTGCCCACACTCTGCGTTCACCTTCATTGGCTGAGAAATGGCGCTTTTCGCGTCATTGAAACGCGACTTTGGCGCGAAAGTCGCGTACCGCATGGCCGACAAGCACAGGGGTCGGATCGGGTTTCATGAGACGCCGACTTAGCCAAAAGTCGGCGACTTTTGAAAATGATCGACCCGTTTCGCTCAACCCTAGTAAAGAATCCTCTTCTATGTTGGTGGAAAAACCTTATCTCCTCCAGACGCAGAAAATACCCCCTTGTGACCGTCACCTTCCTTGGTATTAACAGATTCTCAGAGAGATATTTGTATTGTCCCCTTAAATACTTATAAATGGTTATTAGATCACCCCTCTATCATCTTTTTTCTAGACTGAATAATCCTAAATTTGGTAATCTCTCTGGGTATGTGTGGTCATTTGTATAGATTTAGAAAAAAAAGAATGAATAAATTTTTGAAAAGCACTATCCAATAAAGTTTATTAAAGATGTCCACTAGCATGTAAATGTTTGTGCACCCCTGGTCAAAATTACTGTTATTGTGAACAATTGTGCAAATTAAAGATGAAATTATCTCTTAAAGGCCTAAAGTTAAAGATGATTCATTTCCTTTGTATTTTAGCCAAAAAAATATTTTGTCATGTTTGACATTTTAAAAATTACAAAAAGGAAAATCGGTCTATAAAAATAGTTTGGGCACACTTGAAGATTTATGTGCTCAGATAACTTTGACCAAGGTTTCAGACCTTAATTAGCCTGTTGGGGTTATGGCTTGTTCACTATCATAGTTAGGAAAGGCCAGGTGATGCAAATTTTCCAGCTTTTTAAAAAATCTAGCCTCCTCTAACCTTGTGTCAATAAACAGCAGCCATGGGTTCTTCTAAACAGCTGCCTAGCTCTCTGAAAATGAACATGGTGGAGGCCCACAAAGCAGGAGAAGGCTGTAAGAAGACAGCAAAGCATTTTCAAGTTGCCCTTTCCTCAGTTTTAAATGTTATTAAGCAGCTATAGGAAAAAAAATGGAGACACAAAGCGCAAAATAGGGTCTTATCCTTTAGATAACCAAGAGAGCTTTCTTAGAATTGCTCACCTGATTTTGTTGAATGAAGAGCATGTAACGATTTCGGCTGCTGCAGATCCACAAGCCGACCAACGGCCGTATGACAATATAAACTGTGCAGGAGGTGTGGGTTAAATCCGCGCTGCCTTAATGATGAAGTTCCAAGGATAATAAATTTAAAAGGTGGTTTATTCAATGCGTTTCAAGGTCAGTGCGACCTCTTCTTCAGGAAATTCCACATACAACATGACACATGACACATGTTGTATGTGGAATTTCCTGAAGAAGAGGTCGCACTGACCTTGAAACGCGTTGAATAAACCACCTTTTAAATTTATTATCCTTGGAACTTCATCATTAAGGCAGCGCGGATTTAACCCACACCTCCTGCACAGTTTAAATGTTATTAAGAAATAGCAGTTAACAGGAACAGTAGAGATCAAGATTAGGTCTGGAAGACTAAGCAAAATTTCAGTGAAAGCTGCACGTAAGATTGCCAGAGAGGCAAATCAGAACCCCCGCACGACTACAAAAGACCTTCAGAAAGATTTAGCAGACTCTGGAGTTGTGGTACATCATACTGTTCAGACTCCTGCACAAATATTGCCTTCATGGAAGAGTCATTAGAAGGAAACTTCTCCTGCATCCTCACCATAAAATTCAGCATCAGAAGTATGCAAACAAACATCTAACCAACCCTGACACATTTTGGAAAAAAGTCCTGTGGACCGGAGAGGTTAAAATAGAACTTTTCGGCAACAGTGATCAAAGGTATGTACGGAGAAAAAAGGACACAGAATTTCAGGAAAAGAACATCCCGCCAACCATTAGGTCAGGGGGTGGATCAATCATGTTTTGGGGTTCAACTGCTGTCAAAGGCACAGCAAACATTTCACAGGCAGAAGGAAGAATGGATCCAATGAATTTTCAACAAATTCTTGATGCAAACATAACACCATCTATAAAAAAGCTGAAGTTGAAAAGATGATGGCTTCTACAAATGGATAATGATCATAAACAAACTAATTTTCCAAGGAACAATGGGTAAAAATCCCAAAAAAAGGATTAAAAGACTTGTCTGACTACAAAACCACATGTTTACTTTACATCAGCACATTTTTGGACACAAATTCTTTTTTGTTAGGAAGTTATAAGGGTTAAAAGTTGACCAGTGACTTCTCATTTTTACAACACCATTTTTGTTAGGGACCACATCACATTTGAAGTCACTTTGAGGGGTCTATATGATAGAAAATAACCAAGTGTGACACCATTCTAAAAACTGCACCCCTCAATGTACTCAAAACCACATTTAAGAAGTTGATTAACCCTTCAGGTGTTTCACAGGAATTTTTGGAATGTTTAAAAAAAACATGAACATTTAACTTTTTTCACAAAAAATTGATTTCAGCTCCAATTTGTTTTATTTTATCAAGGATAACAGAAAAAATTGGACATTAAACATTTTTGTACAATTTGTCCTGATTACGCCGATACCCCATATGTGGGGGTAAACCACTGTTTGGGTTCATGGCAGAGCTCAGAAGGGAAGGAATGCCATTTAACTTTTCAATGCAAAATTGTGTGGAATTGAGATCGGACGCCATGTCGCGTTTGGAGAGCCCCTGATGTAACTAAACAGTGGAAACCCCCCACAAGTGACACTATTTTGGAAAGTAGACCCCCCTAAGGAACTTATTTAGATGTGTAGTGAGCACTTTGTACCCCCAAGTGCTTCACAGAAATTTATAATGTAGGGCCTTAAAAATATAAAAATCATATTTTTTCACAAAAATAATTTTTTTGCCCCAAATTTTTTATTTTCCCAAGGGTAACAGGAGAAATTGGACCCCAAAAGTTGTTGTTGTGCAATTTGTCCTGAGTATGCTGATATCCCATATGTAAATCATAGGTAAATCACTGGGTGCATGGCAGAGCTCAGAAGGGAAGGAGCGCCGTTTGACTTTTCAATGGAAAATTGGGTGGAATTGAGATTGGATGCCATGTCGCGTTTGGAGAGCCCCTGATGTGCCCAAACAGTGGAAACTTCCCACAAGTGACACTATTTTGGAAAGTAGACCCTATAAGGAACTTATCTAGATTTGTGGTGAGCACTTTGAACTCCCAAGTGCTTCACAAAAGTTTATAATGTAGAGCCGTAAAAATAACAAATCATATTTTTTTTCACAAAAATCATATTTTGTCCCCAATTTTTTATTTTCCCAAAGGTAACAGGGGAAATTGGACCCCAAAAGTTGTTGCTCAATTTGTCCTGAGTATGTTGATACCCCATATGTGGGGGTAGACCACTGTTTGGGCACATGGCAGGGAAGGGAAGGAGTGCTGTTTGACTTTTTAATGCAAAATTGTCTGGAATTGAGATCGGACACCATGTTGCGTTTGGAGAGCCCCTGAGGTGCCTAAACAGTGACAACATTTTGGAAAGTAGACCCAGTAAGGAACTTATCTAGTTATGTGGTGAGCACTTTGAACTCCCAAGTGCTTCACAGAAGTTTATAATGTAAAAATAAAAAAAACAATTTTTTTCCCAAAAATGATTTTTTTTCATCCCCAATTTTTTATTTTCCCAAAGGTAACAGGAGAAATTGGACCCCAAAAGTTGTTGTGCCATTTGTTCTGAGTACGCTGATACCCCATATGTGGGCGTAAACCACTGTTTGGGTGCATGGCAGAGCTCAGAAGAGAAGGAGCACCGTTTGACTTTTTCAACGCAAAATTGGCTGGAATTGAGATCAGACGCCATGTCGCGTAGAGAGCCCCTGATATGCCTAAACAGTGGAAACTTACCACAACTAAACCTATTTTGTAAACTAGACGAACCAAATAACTTATCTAGATGTGTGGTCAGCACTTTGAACCCCCAATTGTTTCACTAAAGTTTATAATGTAGAGCCGTGAAAATAAAAAAATATTTTTTTTCTCCATAAAAATGATCTTTTAGCCCATAATTTTTTTATTTTCCCAAGGGTATCCAGAGAAATTGGACCCCAAAAGTTGTTGTGCAATTTGTTCTGAGTACGTGTATACCCCATATGTGGGGGGAACCACCGTTTGGGCACATGGCAGAGCTCGGAAGGGAAGGAGCGCTGTTTTGCAATGCAGACTGATGGAATGGTGAGCTGTCGTCATGTTGCGTTTGCAGAGTTCCTGATGTACCTAAACAGTAGAAACTCCCCAAAAGTGACCCCATATTGGAAATTAGACCCCCCAAGGAACTTAACTAGGTGTATTGTGAGAACTTTGAAGTATTTCACTAAAGTTTATAAGGCAGAGTCTTTAAAAAAAATCATTTTTTCCCCACAAAAATGATTTTTTTTTAGCCCTCAAATTTTTATTTCCACAAGGGTAACAGGAGAAATTGGACAGCAAAAGTTGTCCAATTTGTCCTGAGTATGCTGATACCCCATATGTGGGGGTAAACCACTGTTTGGGTGAACGGCAGAGCTTGGAAGGGAAGGAGCACTATTTTACTTTTTCAACGCAGAACTGGCTGAAATTGAGATTGGACACCATGTTGCATTTGGAGAGCACATGATGTGATTAAACAGTGGAAACCCCCCAATTCTAACTCCAACCCTAACCCCAACACACCCCAACCCTAATCCCAACCCTAACCACACGTCTAGCCCTGACATACCCCTAACCCTAATCCCAACCCTAACCCTAATCCCAAGGGTAAACATAATTGAAACCCTAACCCCAATTTTAGCCCCAACCCTATCCCTAGCTTTAGCCCCAACCCTAACCCTAACTTTAGCCCCAATCCTAACCCTAACTTTAGCCCCAACCCTAACCCTAACTTTAGCCCCAGCCCTAGCCCTAACTTTAGCCCTAACCCTAATGGGAAAATGGAAATACATTTTTTTATTTTTTTATTTTTCCCTAGTTAAGGGGATGTTAAGGGGAATTTGATTTACTATTTATAGCAGGTTTTTTATAGAGGGTTTTTATGTTTGGCAGCTTTTTATGGCAAAAAATGGTTTTTACATCACCACATTTTGAGAGCTATTGTTGTGAATTCTGTTTTTGGCTCCCTCTGGTGGCTACTGGTGGTACTGGCTTACTTTTGTCTTTTATTTCCAGTGCACCTGTTCCCATCAGGAATTGGGAGTTTCCTATTTAGTTTGGCTTCTCAGTCATTCTAGTGCCGGCAATCAATGTTACCAGAGCACCTCTGTTGCTTGCTACCTGCTCCAAGTCTGCAATTCAGCTAAGTTGGATCTTTTGTATTTTTTGTGTTTGTTTTGTCCAGCACGCATTTTTTCACTCTTGCTGCTGGAAGCTCTAGTGATCTGAAATTACTACTCCGGTGTCATGAGTTGATATCGGAGTTAAAGTAATTTCAGGATGGCTGATTAGGGTTTTGAGGTGACCGCAAAGTCCTCTTTTGTATTTTCTGCTATCTAGTCAGAGGGCCTCTCTTTGCTGAACCTATATTCATACTGCGTACGTGTTTTCCTCTTACCTAACCGTTATTATATGTGGGGGGCTACTATCACTTTTGGGGTTTCCCTGGAGGCAAGTCAGGTCTGTGTATTCCTCTACTAGGGGTAGCTAGATCTCCGGCTGGTGCGAGACGTCTAGGGATAAAACGTAGGCACGCCCCCCGGCTACTATTATTTGTGTGTTAGGTTCAGCATCGCGGTCATCTGAGATTCCATCTTCCTAGAGCTAGTCCGTTTTTGCCTAAGTCCCTGCCATTGGGAATCATGACAAGCTATTATTTTTCCATATTTTGGCCCACAGAGTCATGAGTCATGAGTCATGAGTTTTTTGTGGGATGAGTTGACGTTTTTATTGGTACCATTTTCAGTCACATAATATTTTCTTATCGCTTTTATTCCGATTTTTGTGAGGCAGAATGAACAAAAATCAGCAATTCATGAATTTTTTTTGGGGGGGAGCATTTATACCATTCTGAGTGTGGTAAAATTGATAAAGCAGTTTTATTTTTAGGGTCAATTCAATGACAGCGATACCTCATTTATATCTTTTTTTATGTTTTGGTGCTTTTATACAATAAAAACTATTTTATATAAAAAAATTATTATTTTTGCATAACTTTATTCTGAGAGCTATAACTCTTTTATTTTTCCTGTGATGGAGCTGTATGGGAGCTTGTTCTTTGCAGGACAAGATGCCGTTTTCAGCGTTACCACGTTTACTTATATCTGTCTTTTTGATTGCATGTTATTCCACTTTCTGTTCAGTGGTATGATGATAAAGCATTGGTTTTTTGCCTTGTTTTTTTTTAATGGTGTTCACTAAAGGGGTTAACTAGTGGTACAGTTTTATAGGTCGGGTCATTACAGATGTGGCAATACTGAATATGTCTACTTTTTATTATTTTATTGTTTAGATTTTTTTATTCAAATATTTATTTATTGATGGAATAAATATTGATTTTGTATTATTATTTTTTTTTATTTTTTTAATTACTTTTACAATTATTTAAAAAATTTTTTTAATTCTTTCTTACTTTTACACTGTGTCCCACTATGGGACACTCATTTTGTGTAGGCTGATCCCTTCTATAGCATGCAGATCTGCATTGTATAGAAGCTGTCAGCGCTGCAATCCCTGCACACTGACCTTAGAGACTTCCTGATATGCACTGACATGACAGGAAGTCTCTCAGCTCTGGTAACCCGGATGTCATCATAACGACATTGGGTTACCATGGGATCGATCGGGACCCCGCGTCACGTTTGATCGCAGTGTTCCAGGGGTTAAAGTGTCAGGAGCGGTCCGTGACCGCTCCTAGCACTTAGTGCCAACTGTGAGCTCCCCCCAGGAGCACGGCTGAGCGCATTGGATGTACTATTCCATCCATGGTTATTAAGTCCCAGGTCACATGGATGGAATAGTACATCCAATGCCAGAAAGAGGTTAAATACATTTAGTTTCTGAAGCATGGTTCTGGTGTTAGCTCAAATTTGTCTCTGCCTTGTGGGAAGTACTAACAGTCAGTTAGTGTCTTCTCAGAGGACTCTTGGAGGATTGTTATTGTGACATCTTGGTGGTCTTCTTAAGCTAAAGGTATCGCTTAATTCATCCACCTTCTCTGTCTTTAGTTGTATTGGGGGCTAACTACTGCGCACCCCTTCCACTACCTATCTAGGGCCTATCGCTATCATTAGGCAGAGATTAGGTTCCTGCTCAGGGATGGGTGCAGAACCTATTTAGGGCAAACAGGAGGTTGTTAGATCTGCCTCCACTCTCCCCTTCCCTAGCATTTTGGCTTCCCCCTCCCTCTCCCTGTTGTTGTGCACTTTACTTCTCCCTCACCCAGGGTGGCGTGTCTTGTGTATGGGAGACATGATAGCAGCTACTCTCGACTAGCCACTTTAAATAGATTGTTTGCATCCAATATTTCAATGCAATCAAATCCACAAAACAAGGGTGTGCTATGTCTGTCCTCGACACAACTCTCATTCAACGTAAACACATATAAGTAAAAAACATGGCACTCAAGAGGAATCGTATTGAAAGAAAAAGGTTCTAATTTATTTTGCATACAGTAGCATGTTTAGATATTTTCGGTCTATGTACATTCATCAGATGTATGCCACTTGTTGAGGGAATCACGTGTCCTAGCGCTGGGAATGTGCAAAGCAACAAAAGAACAACGAAATATGGAATGTAAATTCATACTTTTATTAGTCTGTAGTAAGTGGTAGTTAATAAATATAGACACTGTACTGGAGGCAAATAATAATTGCCATCCAACATCTATTTCCAGTGCAGAAGACAACGAAAAATCAGAACTAGTTCAATGGAAAATCAACAGGGTTGTATGAGATTAGAAAATTGTTTGCGTTGGGTCTCTTTTTGCAGAAACTGTCCTACTAGTATCCATGGACAGATATTTATATTCCCTTGAATGAACTGCAGTACCATACACTCTCCATGGGCAATTGTGGTGCGGTTTCTAAGAAAAAAAGAGAACTTTTTTCCAAAAAATAATTATGAATATATCAGAAGTCCATGGAACTGTAGAAGGAAATCAACTGAATCTATGAGACATTATAAGTATGATGAGACACAGAAAAATGCAAATGTCTTTCATTAAAATCTTGTTGAAAGAGATCCAAAAGCTGCTTCATTCGTCATTGAACCCTGGAGTGCCTCAGCAGCAGATGGCATCATGTAGTGACACTTCCGTCCCGGTGATTCCTACTGAGCTTTTATTTTTACACAAGTCTCATTTTAATCAGGACAGTTTTTTGTGTTCTAATTTCTACCAACATAAGCGTCCATGTAAAAAAAGAAAAACCAATGAAACTCTAGTTTTGTAATTTTTTGCAGATGATTGTAAGCTTGAAGGACTGTAATTAGCCTACGTACAAATGTAGAATACTTAATCTAGAATCTCTGCTAGCGGTGACATTTTTCACTTTGAAATACACTAACTGCCTGCGGGTAATATATTGGCTGCGAAAACCAAATTCCATTGTATGATTGACAGCTCAGCTATGTTTCATTGAATAACAGGGACCCTTCAATCAAATATACACACATCACAAGCTTGCACAACAAGACACATATAACCATTTTATTTTCTAGCATGAAAAGAAAGTATGCAGAATATCATAGGAAGAACTGAACACTTCACATAGAAAAATTGATGTTTCTAGATCCATTAACCCCCTTTCCTCCGCACTCAATTTTCATTTTTTTTATGCACTTTTGTTTTTCCCTCCTCTTCTTGTAAAAGGTTTAACTTTTTTTATTTTTCTGTCAACATTTCTGTAAAAGGGCTTATTCTTTGAAGGATGAGTCTTAGTTTTGAATGACACCATTAATTTTACCAGACAATGTCCCGAAAAACTATAAGGCTACTTTCACACTAGCGTCGTGCACTGCACGTCGCTATGCGTCGTTTTGCAGAAAAAACGCATCCTGCAAAAGTGCTTGCAGGATGCGTTTTTTCTCCATTGACTTGCATTAGCGACGCAGTGCGACGCATTGCCACACGTCACAACCGTCGTGCGACGGTTGTGTCGTGTTGCGTCGGACGGTCGCCACCAAAAAACGTTGCTTGTAAAGTTTTTTGGTGCGTCGCTCCCGTCTTTTCCGACCGCGCATGCGCGGCCGGAACTCCGCCCCCGCTTCCCCGCACCTCACAATGGGGCAGCGGATGCGTTGAAAAACAGCTTCCACTGCCCCCGTTGTGCGGCGCATTCACTGCTAGCGTCAGTACGTCGCAACGACGCAATTCGTCGTGCGTCGTCCGACTCTAGTGTGAAAGTAGCCTAAAAGTGGATGAAATTGTGAAAAATATACAATTATGTCATACTCTTTTAGGTTCTGTTATTCCAGCGTTACCTGGAAATATCATTCCTGCAGATCAGTTTAATTACAATGACACAAATTTGATTAGATTTTTTTGCTTAGTTCCATGGAAAAAAAATCAAAAGTTTGTAAAACTGCATTTTTTTTTTGTTTATTTTCCCATTTTTCGAGACCCATAAAGTAGACTTTCAAGGATGTGTTAAAAAGAAATAAGTTTAATTTTCATTTTTTTCAATATCTGTATTATAAATGTTTGAAACGGTGGGTGAATCAAATTTTTAAATAGTTTAAATTTTTTTATTTTACACATTTTTATTTTAAATGTTTTACTTTTTTAGTCCAGTGGGAACTGGTGCATGTATTCCTCACAACCGCTCCATTTAAAAGCCACTGACACCTGTGAAGCACCTTGAACCCACAGGTTGCTTCACTGAAATTTACACTGTTGTTCTGTGAAAATGAAAACAATTTGCACAAAAATGTTGTGTAATTTCTCCTGAGCACACCGATACCCCCCATATGTGGTCAAATAATACTTCTGAGGTGCAGTGCAAAGCTCAGAAGGGAAGAAGGGCCATATTGGAATTCAGATTTTGCTGGAATGGTTTGAGGGCGCCATTCACATTGGCAGAGCCCATGAGTTGCCAGAACAGCAAAAAAATAAAAAAATAAAAAAATAAAAAAAATAAAAAAAATACACCCCCCAATGAATTTTTTTTTAGGGGTAGAGTAATCATATTGACACCGCAGGTGTGTCACAGAATTATATACCATTGGGGAGTAAAGAAAAAAATAATAATATTTTAACCCCTTTACCCCCAAGGGTGGTTTGCACGTTAATGACCGGGCCAATTTTTAAAATTCTGACCACTGTCCTTTTATGAGGTTGTAACTCTGGAACGCTTCAACCGATCTTGGCGATTCTGACAATGTTTTCTCGTGACATATTGTACTTCATGATAGTGGTAAAATTTCTTCGATATAACTTGTGTTTATTTGTGAAAAAAATGGAACTTTGGTGAAAATTTTGAAAATTTCGCAATTTTCCAACTTTGAATTTTTATGCCCTTAAATCACAGAGATATGCCACACAAAATACTTAATAGGTAACATTGCCCACATGTCTACTTTACATCAGCACAATTTAGGAACCAACATTTTTTTTGTTAGGGAGTTATAAGGGTTAAAAGTTGACCAGCAATTTCTCATTTTTACAACACCATTTTTTTTTTAGGGACCACATCTCATTTGAAGTCATTTTGAGGGGTCTATATGATAGAAAATACCCAAGTGTGACACGATTCTAAAAACTGCACCCCTCAAGGTGCTCAAAACCACATTCAAGAAATTTACTAACCCTTCAGGTGTTTCACAGGAATTTTTGGAATGTTTAAATAAAAATTAACATTTAAATTTTTTTTACACAAAATTTATTTCAGCTCCAATTTGTTTTATTTTCCCAAGGATAAGAGAAGAAATTGGACCCCAAAAGTTGTTGTGCAATTTGTCCTGAGTACGCCGATACCCCATATGTGGGGGTAAACCACTGTTTGGGCGCACCACAGAGCTCGGAAGGGAAGGAGCGCCACTTGACTTTTCAATGCAAAATTGACTGGAATTGAGATGGAACGCCATGTTGCGTTTTGGAGAGCCCCTGATGTGCCTAAACATTGAAACCCCCCACAAGTGACACCATTTTGGAAAGTAGACCCCCTAAGGAACTTATCTAGATGTGTGGTGAGCACTTTGACCCAAAAAGTGCTTCACAGAAGTTTATAATGCAGAGCCGTAAAAATAAAAAATCATATTTTTTCACACAAATTATCTTTTTGCCCCCAATTTTTTATTTTCCCACGGGTAAGAGATGAAATTAGACCACAAAAGTTGTTGTGCAATTTGTCCTGAGTACGCCGATACCCCATATGTGGGGGAAACGACTATTTGGGTGCATAGCAGAGCTCGGAAGGGAAGGAGCGCCATTTGACTTTTCAATGCAAAATTGACTGGAATTAAGATGGGACGCCATGTCGCGTTTGGAGAGCCCCTGATGTGCCTAAACGTTGAAAACCCACACAAGTGACACCATTTTGGAAAGTAGACCCCCTAAGGAACTTATCTAGATGTGTTTTGAGAGCTTTGATCCCCCAAGTGTTTCACTACAGTTTATAACGCAGAGCCGTGAAAATAAAAATTCTTTTTTTTTCACAAAAATGATTTTTTAGCCCCCGGTTTTGTATTTTCACAAGTGTAACAGGATAAATTGGTCCCCAAAAGTTGTTGTCCAATTTGTCCTGAGTACGCTGATACCCCCATATGTGGGGGGAACCACTGTTTGGGGCCATGGCAGAGCTCGGGAGGGAAGGAGTGCCATTTGGAATGCAGACTTAGATGGATTGGTCTGCAGACATCACGTTGCATTTGTAGAGCCCCTGATGTACCCAAACAGTAGAAACCCCCCACAAGTGACCCGATATTGGAAACTAGACCTCCCAAGGAACTTATCTAGATGTGTTGTGAGAACTTTGAACCCCCAAGTGTTTCTCTACACTTTACAACGCAGAGCCGTGAAAATAAAAAATCCTTTTTTTCCCACAAAAATGATTTTTAGCCCCTCAAATTTATATTTTCCCAAGGGTAACAAGAGAACTTGGACCCCAAAAGTTGTTGTCCAATTTGTCCCGAGTACGCTGATGCCCCATATGTTGGGGTAAACCCCTGTTTGGGCGCACGGGAAAGCTCGGAAGGGAAGGAGCACTGTTTTACTTTTTCATTGCAGAATTGGCTGGAATTGAGATCGGACGCCATGTCGCGTTTGAAGAGCCCCTGATGTGCCTAAACAGTGGAAACTCCCCAATTCTAACTGAAACCCTAATCCAAACACACCCTTAACCCTAATCCCAATGGTAACCCTAACCACACTCCTAACCCTGACACAACCCTAATTCTAATCCCAACCCTAATCCCAACCGTAAATGTAATCCAAACCCTAACCCTAACTTTAGCCACAACCCTAACCCTAACTTTAGCCCCAACCCTAACCCTAACTTTATCTCCAACCCTAGCCCCAACCCTAACCCTAGCCCTAACCCTAGCCCTAACCCTAGCCCTAACCCTAGCCCTAACCCTAACCCTAACCCTAGCCCTAACCCTAGCCCTAACCCTAACCCTAATGGGAAAATTGAAATAAATAAATTTTTTTAATTTTATTATTTTTCCCTAACTAAGGGGGTGATGAAGGGGGGTTTGATTTACTTTTATAGCATTTTTTATAGGGGATTTTTATGATTGGCAGCCATCACACACTAAAAGATGCTTTTTATAGCAAAAAAGTTTTTGCGTCTCCACATTTTGAGACCTATAATTTTTCCATATTTTGGTCCACAGAGTCATGTGAGGTCTTGTTTTTTTGCGGGACGAGTTGATGTTTTTATTGGTAACATTTTCGGACACGTGACAGTTTTGATCGCTTTTTATTCCGATTTTTGTGAGGCAAAATGACAAAAAAACAGCTATTCATGAATTTCTTTTGGGGGAGGCGTTTATACCGTTCCACGTTTGGTAAAATTGATAAAGCAGTTTTATTCTTCAGGTCAGTACAATTACAGCGATACCTCAATTATATCATTGTTTTATGCTTTGGCGCTTTTATACGATAAAAACTATTTTATTATTTTGGCATCGCTTTATTCTGAGGACTATAACTTTTTTATTTTTTCTTTGATGATGCTGTATGGCAGCTAGTTTTTTGTGGGACAAGATGACGTTTTCAGTGGTACCATGGTTATTTATATCCGTCATTTTGACCGCGTGTTATTCCACTTTTTGTTCAGTGGTATGATAATAAAGCGTTGTTTTTTCCTCTTTTTTTTTTTTTCCCTACGGTGTTCACTGAAGGAGTTAACTAGTGATATAATTTTATAGGTGGGGTCGTTACGGACGTGGCGATACTAAATTTGTGTACTTTTATTGTTTTTTTTTATTTAGATAAAGAAATGTATGTAAGGGAATAATATATATATTTTTTTCTTTAGGAAGTTTTTTTTATTATTTTTTTACACATGTGGAAATTTTTTTTTTAACTTTTTTACTTTGTCCCAGGGGGGACATAACAGATCGCTGATCTGACAGTTTGCACAGCACTCTGTCAGATCACCGATCTGACTTTTCAGCACTGCAGGCTTACCAAGCGCCTGCTCTGAGCACTGTGAGCAGGCACTTGGTAAGCCACCTCCCTCCCTGCAGGACCCGGATGCCGCGGCCATCTTGGATCCGGGCACCTGCAGCGAGGAGGAGGTAAGAGACCCTCCGGGGGTCTCAGGGAAGCACGCAGGAAGCCCCCTCCCTGCGCGATGCTTCCCTGTACCGCCGGGCACACCGCGATCATGTTTGATCGTGGTGTGCCAGGGGTTAATGTGCCGGGGGCGGTCCGTGACTGCTCCTGGCACATAGTGCCGGATGTCAGCTGCGATAGTCAGCTGGCACCCGGCCGTGATCGGCCGCGCTCCCCCCGTGAGCGCCGCCAATCGCGCTGGACGTACTATCCCGTCGGTGGTCATACGGGTCCCACTCCACCTCGACGGGATAGTACGTCCAATGTCAAAAAGGGGTTAAACACCAAAATTTCATTTTAGTCCCAGATTTTACATTTTAACACTGGGAAATTGGTAAAAAATGTCACCAAAATTCGTCCCACAATTTTTCTTGTATGCAGAAATACCCATATGTGGCTGTACAGTACTGCTTAGCGATACTTTTTTGACCACTTTCTATTACAATTATTGGGAGGCAGAATGAATCAGCATTTCAGGAATAGTGGGTGGGTTTTATGCCGTTCTGAGTGTGGTAAAATTAATAAGGCACCTTTATTGTTTTGCCCAATACGATTACAGCAATTTCACATTTATATCTTTTACGTTTTGGCTTTTTTGCACAATAAAAACTATTTTATAGAAGCAATAATTATTTTTGCATTGCTGTATTCTGAGAGCTATAACTTTTTTATTTTTCTACTGATGCAGCTGTTTGGTGGCTTTTTTTGCAGCACAAAATGACGTTTTCAGTGATACCATTTTTATTTCCATTCGCCTTTTCGTTTGCATTTTATTCCACTTTTAGTATAATGAAAAATAGGGGGCAGGTCACTCAGGGAACCGTGACCTGCCAGAAGCCATACAGAAAAAATAGCTAAGCAGAGCATCACATAAAGGCCCCCACACAGAGCCGCCCCGGAGCACGAGCATCTCATTAACTCAAAACTGAAAATAAAGATTAAACAACAATCACAAGATGGATTTAACCAACCAAGGTATTATTTTAATCAGTATAATGGCACAAACTGACACTGTCTGTAGGTTACTCAGCACAATCCGGCTGACAGGTTCCCTTTAGCTCTCTTTGGCATGGAGTTCACTAGAGCTTCACAGGTTGCCACTGGAATCTTCTTCCACTCCTCAATGACAATATCACGCAGCTGGTGGATGTTAAAGACATTGCATGCCTTCACCTTCCATTTGAGGATGCCCTACCGATGCGTATAGGTCTGGAGAGATGGTTGGCCAGTCCAGCACCTTTATTCTCAGTTTCTTTAGCAAGGAAATAGTTGTTTTGGAGGTGTGTTTGGGTTTGTTATCATGTTGGAATACTGCCCTGCAGCCCAGTTTCCTACTTCAGTGTGTCACAGTACAAATTGGCATTCATGGTTCCCTCAATGAACTGTCGCTGCCCACAGCAGGCATTAATCATGTAGCCCCAGACCATCACACAAAACCACCATGCTTGACTTTAGGCAAGACACACTTGTGTTGTGTGCCGCACCAACAGGGCTACTGCAGTCACAGTACTGGTGCACAGTGGTTCCAAGTGCTGGTATGGTCCGACCAGGGGCGCGCGCCAGTCTTTGTCAATTGTGGGGGTCAATAATAAAATAATAAAAAGGTTTGTGATGCCAGTTGGGATGTTCGACCTGGTATGGCCGGGCACTGATGAGGGTCCAATGGAGTTAGGTGGTGATGGACAGTACCAGATAATTAACCCCTTCCCAACTAGGGCTGGCTCCCAGGGGAGCTGGAGCAGGAATCGTGCAGCATGGAATAATCAACATTAGACAAGGTAATGATCAGTTTGTACCATTTACTGCAGTCCTGCAAACAGTTCCAAAAACTTCCATACAATTCATCTGCTGTGAGGTTGTGTAGCCTTCCTGCTACAAATTATACTTCTGGTAAATGATTCTTTGTATCCCCAGGGGTCCAAGGAAAACAGTTACTTGATCCGTGATCCTTTCCAGTGAGCAGGCAACGTGAATCCTGTCAGAACACTTACTTCTTCTTAGAACAGTGTCCCTGATTCCAAGCAGTTGCTGAACTCCTAGGCAAAAGCACACCTCTGCTAGTTATATAAAGAATGATCAGACTCACAGTTTAGCACAGACTCTGGAAGTCTCTGTGCTCCAGGGACTGGTACCCTGCCTTATGCAGCTGTCCTTGCAGAGAGAACACTGCTTTACTCTACATGCAGCACCTCCATCTTCAGACACCTTTTTCCTAAAAACTACAACTTCTCAAACCCCTCCTCTGGTTCAAGCAAAGGTGTACAATCTGCCAGTAAAGGATTGGGTAACAAACTGTGGATGTAATTAAAACAGCAGAGAACTTAGTCTTCACCATAGCTGGCAATACAGATCAATTATTATAATATATATTATTTTTTTATTCGTGGCAGTACCAGAAATATAATAAAATATTAATATACAATTTATTCCATGTTATAACTTCAAACTTGCCAAATGCACTAAATATGTAAGGACATGAAGAACATATTTTGAATACGAAAATCTCACGTGAATCAGACATTATGAATTTAACGCGTTTTCTCATTTACAATGGGTATAGTAAATGTTGCTTTATTATATTCAGACATTCCACTTTCATCTGAATTTCTTTTATTTTGACACACAGACCTTCTCTACCTCCCTGTACAATGACATGTCAATTCTTTTTTTTTTAATATGTGGATCATGTTTTAGCACTCTTACAAATCTAAAATCTCCTTCGCTGTCAGAATTCACAAAGTGGAGACAGGTGTTTAAAAGGGGTTTTATTTCAACAATATGGTTGCGAGGTTCACTTTCTTCTAATACAATCTCATGCAGATGAATAGTGCGGAGGACAAGATAAAACACTACTGCAACGACAGCTCCATTTTATCATAGAATTATACCAAAAAAAAAAGTGTAAATCCCTGCCTAAGACTCACTAGTCATGATTAGCTGATTAGGTAAAAATAATGTCACCATAAGGATCCTGATACATAAAGCCCTCATCATTGAGTATTAATGCTTAAATAATTCCTAGCGTCCACACATTCCATCTATATAACAAGTGGAAGTTGGGTTTCAACTCCATAAAATGACACTATTCATCTGCAAACAAATTTAGTATAGACAAATATTTGGCACCGGTGAAAGCAGAAGGGATGTTGCCCATTAATCTCGGAAGAAACGACTGGGATTTTATCACATTTTCTTAAAAAATCTATACAGATTTAAGGTTAAGTTTGGAATTTAATTGAAGTAACCTTTTGTCCAATCTTACTTTAATGAAGTGAAATGCAGTAAAACTCCACAGGGGCCATTAATCTGAAACACTCCATTAAAACAACTGGGAAAAGATTTTTTTAATAAACAGTGTGAACTCATGCCCATGTGGTAATGTAATTGAGAGGGAGCTTGTGTCTCGCCGAGACTATTTATTAAATCGCCATCACAAGCACATAAAGCTTTAAACCCTTCTTTGCAGACATGGACTGCCATGTAATTTATAGTATTTGTGCTGTCCAACCTTAAAAAAATCCATATTTAATAACATAGAAAAAAATCTTTTTGACTGGGCAGTAAAATAACCGAGCAATTACTTTCAATAATTTATAAAGTATAAAATACTGACTATATTCTCAGCCTAAAATGAGGAAAATAAGTACTGTAATAAAACTGTGATCCTGCTAAAAGGACTAAAGGTTTTATAAATTTTTTATTACAAAGTGACTGTAGGGCACCATAAATAAAATCCACATTAATAGGAGTTTAAAAGAAAGTTCATAATTCTTATCTTTACAAGAAAGGGAACGAACAAAGTGTTTTAAAGAAAATCTCCATAAAAGAACAGTTTACTGTGTCCAAAGGATTCTTATTTTACGAGCCAGAAAACAAAACATCTGAATAGAAAATCAAAGAATGAAATGACCCAAAACTGGATAAATATTGGGATTTACAAGGATGAAAGCTAAACATTTGACGTGACTTCTCGGCACTTTTATTTAACTGCTGTGAAAGATTTGAGGAAATACCATGTAATTTGATTTTCAAATGCTTTCTTTGGCACACAGAGAGTAGTTTGCAGCAGTTCTTGTCACAGTGGTTCTTTTACTACACAAAAAGTATAAAGGAATAGCTAACAATAAAAAATATGCAATATTGGGTTTCTTTTAGGATGCAGATATTCCAGGCATTGTAGAAGAATCCCATGAGGTGTCCAGGAGAGAGAAGGGACCATTTGATGTGAAGAGTGTGGTGGTGTTGAAGTAGCACTGGAAAATGATGCATTTATTTCTTTAAAGTGGGGCCCCTAATTATTTTTTTGTATTGCTAAATGTATATTGAATATGTCATCAATATCCTTCATAAACAAGTCTCAAAAGGCTGTTTTGAAGAAACGGGTTGTTAAACATAAAAACAAGCATACCGCTACTGTTTCAGACAGTCTGTGATTACGTTTGCATGTTAAAAAAATATCAGATGTACAGTATGTGTTCATTAGTTAAAATCAAAAGTTTGGACACCCCTGTTCATTCCATGATTTTCCTTGTTCTTACTGCAATGGACAGGTTGCAAATTCAGACAGCAATGAGGGGACAAGTATTTAAACTGTCACAAACACAGGTGATGCATGTGGTTCGTGGACCCACTGTGCCGTGTGGCCAGGCTTACCTAGGAGGGGTATTTACCTGATTTTCACTGGAGCTGCTGTTGGTAGAGTAAGGCTTGAGCTGCAGGTAGAAGCTGTATTGCCGGCATCTCTACCCTCTGCCCAAGTTCCCTGGCAGAGATGCCAGAGTACTTATCTCCACGGCCTTCATCCTGCTCTGTTTCCTCCTTCCGGGTCTGCAGCTGCCCAAGGTGCGAGCACCGCACTTAGTTCCCCGGATACTGTGCTTAGGGCGTGCGCACATGCACACTTCCCCTGTCTTAAAGGGGACACGCACATCCACATAAAAGTGTCCCCAGCCAATTGCTGGAGGACACTTACTATTTAAAGCCATATCCTTCAGCCTGTCTATAAACCAGTCCAGTCTGCACCTACCAGTTCTCATCTCTATGTCAGCCAGTTTAGCTGCACCTCCCAGTGCTCATCTGTACATCAGTCGATCCCGTCTTCATCCATGGTTCCCATGCTCTTACACTGCCTGCTTTCATCCACTTCCTTCTGCCCATCTCAGCTATCCACCCCTAGGGGGTCAGCTGCCATCTACCCAAGGTCAGTCCTGGTGTAGAAACTGGTCCACCGTCTTTGTATCTCCTCGGATCATGGTATCATATTCTGCTCAATATCTGAGGTCAGAATAGGTGAAGCTCTTAGTTATACCCCTCTATCCTTTTCTTGGGTCCTGGCGCAGTGGTTCCACCACCCAGCCCGCTACAGTTTTCATAGGGCATGGAATCCACTGGCTCCCAGAACTCCCCTTTCTCATACCTGTTCCTGGAGGCCTCCCGCTTGAAGGAGCAGCAGGATAAAATGTTCTCCTACCTACAGACTGTAACCATCCACCTGGATACATTGACAACTCTGGCGGCACCTGCACCAACTAAATGTGCAACCACCTCGGCCGTTATCCAACAGCTTCCCAGCTATGTGCCCAATTCTGGACCCAATACATCTGTGCCCCCACACTGAGGGGAGACCCTGCCCTATGTTGGGAGTATATTAATCAATGCACATTGCACTTCGAATTCCTGGCTCATCAGTTTGTCTCCAACAGGGTCAAAGTGGCTTTCATCATGTCTCATCTCTCAGGTGAGGCTTTGGCTTGGCTCAGTCCACTATGGAAGAAAGGGGATCACCTTATATCAAATCTCCAGTCCTCCTAAGAGACAGTCAAGAAAATTTTTGATGAGCCTGGACTTACATCCTCAGTGGCCTCTTCTCTCCTCCCTCTGCATCAAGAAAACCTCCCAGTAGGCAAATATGCTATATGTTTCCACACACTCTCATCTGAACTCGCCTCCAATAATGAAGCTCTGGTGGGTACCTTCTGGGAGGACCCTTCTGGATGAATCAAAGACAAGCCGGCAGGTCACAACTTACCCTTCCTACTAAAAGATGTTTTATTTAGCTACAGGCATTGACATCAGGTTCCAGAAATGCGCCTGGGAGATGACCCGTGAGAGAAGATGCCTACACCTGTCACCTACTTTTCATAAACTGATCTTACAGCAAGTCTCTGCCTCGGCATCCTCCCCAGAGCCTATGCAAGTATACCAGGTGACAATGGCCAAGCATCACTAAGAAGCCCTTCGTTCCAAGGCTAGGTGCTTCTACTGTGGCAGTTTAAAGCATGTAATTTTATCCAACAGGCTGTCGTGGATCGATATAAGATCCTGGTCCAACGTCTACAGGATCCGTTGGCGGTTTCATCAGTGGATGAATACCCCTCTCCAAGACCATCTTTTCCATCACCGAACATCGAGTAGGAATCTTTCACAAGAGATTCCTCTCTATGTACTGTCTTTTATGTCTCACCCTCTGCCTCTAGGTCTGCCATGGCTGCAAAAACATGAACCAATCCTGGAATGGAAGTCAGGAGAAGTACTCTGCTGGGGTTAAGTCTGTCACAAAAGTTGCCTTGCTCTCGTCCATCCTGTCCAGCCTCTGACTTCCCCTGCTAATTTGCCTGGTTTGCCTGCAGCAGATTTGGACATACAGTACAGACCAAAAGTTTGGACACACCTTCTCATTTAAAGATTTTTCTGTGTTTTCTTGACTATGAAAATTGTACATTCACACTGAAGGCATCAAAACTATGAATTAACACATGTGGAATTATATACTTAACAAAATAGTGTGAAACAACTGAAATTATGTCTTATATTCTAGGTTCTTCAAAGTAGCCACCTTTTGCTTTGATGACTGCTTTGCACACTCTTGGCATTCTCTTGATGAGCTTCAAGAGGTAGTCACCGGAAATGGTTTTCACTTCACAGGTGTGCCCTGTCAGGTTTAATAAGTGGGATTTCTTGCCTTATAAATGGGGTTGGGACCATCAGTTGTGTTGTGCAGAAGTCTCGTGGATACACAGCTGATAGTCCTACTGAATAGACTGTTAGAATTTGTATGGCAAGAAAAAAGCAGCTAAGTAAAGAAAAACGAGTGGCCATCATTACTTTAAGAAATGAAGGTCAGTCAGGCCAAAAAATTGGGCAAACTTTGAAAGTGTCCCCAAGTGCAGTGGCAAAAACTATCAAGCGCTACAAAGAAACTGGCTCACATGAGGATCGCCATAGGAAAGGAAGACCAAGAGTCACCTCTGCTTCTGACGATAAGTTTATCTGAGTCACCAGCCTCAGAAATCGCAGGTTAAAAACAGCTCAGATTAGAGACCAGGTCAATGCCACACAGAGTTCTAGCAGCAGACACATCTCTACAACAACTGTTAAGAGGAGACTTTGTGCAGCAGGCCTTCATGGTAAAATAGCTGCTAGGAAACCACTGCTAAGGACAGGCAACAAACAAAAGAGACTTGCTTGGGCTAAAGAACACAAGGAATAGACATAGTCTGATGACTCCAAATTTGAGATCTTTGGTTCCAACCACCGTGTCTTTGTGAGACGCAGAAAAGGTGAACGGATGGACTCTACATGCCTGGTTCCCACCGTGAAGCATGGAGGAGGAGGTGTGATGGTGTGGGGGTGCTATGCTCGTGACACTGTTGGGAATTTATTCAAAATTGAAGGCATACTGAACGAGCATGGCTACCACAGGATCTTGCAGCGGCATGCTATTCTATCCGGTTTGCGTTTGATAGGACCATCATTTATTTTTCAACAGGACAATGACCTCAAACACACCTCCAGGCTGTGTATGGGTTATTAGACCAAGAAGGAAAGTGATGGGGTGCTACGCCAGAGGACCTGGCCTCCACAGTCACCAGACCTGAACCCAATCGAGATGGTTTGGGTTGAGCTGGACCGCAGACAGAAGGCAAAAGGGCCAACAATTGCTAAGCATCTCTAGGAATGCCTTCAAGATTGTTGGAAGACCATTCCTGGTGACTACCTCTTGAAGCTCATCAAGAGAATGCCAAGAGTGTGCAAAGCAGTCATCAAAGCAGAAGGTGGCTATTTTGAAGAACCTAGAATATAAGACATATTTTCAGTTGTTTCACACTTTTCTGTTAAGTATGTAATTTCACATGTGTTATTTCATAGTTTTGATGCCTTCAATGTGAATGTACAATTTTCGTAGTCATGAAAATACAGAAAAATCTTTAAACGAGAAGGTGTGTCCAAACTTTTGGTCTGTACTGTACACAGACGTCTTTGACAAGAAAGGGGTATAGACTTTGCAACCTCATAGGTAGTGTTGAGCGATACCTTCCGATATGCAAAGGTATCGGTATCGGATTGGATCGGCCGATACCCAAAAAATATCAGATATCGCCGATACCGATACCCGATACCAATGCATATCAATGGGACACAAAATATCGGAATGGTTCCCAGGGTCTGAAGGAGAGGAAACTCTCCTTCAGGCCCTGGGATCCATATTCATGTATAAAATAAAGAATAAAAAAAAAAAATATTGATATACTCACCCCTCGGACGGCCCCTGGCTCTCACCGGTCCAAGCGTCTGCCTCCGTTCCTAAGAATGCAGAGTGAAGGACCTTCGATGACGTCGCAGCTTGTGATTGGTCGCGTGACCGCTCATGTGACCGCTCACGCGACCAATCACAAGCCGCGACGTCATCGAAGGTCCTTCACTCCCTGCATTCTTAGGAACGGAGGCACCGCTAAGAGCCAGGGTCCGCCGGAGGGGTGAGTATATCAATATTTTTTATTTTTATTATTTATTTTTTACATGAATATGGATCCCAGGGCCTGAAGGAGATCCCAGCTACCCATCCCTAGGGAGTCAGCTGCCATCTTTCCAAGGTCAGACCTGCTGTAGCACCTAGTCCACCTCCTTTATCTTTCATTGGATCATGGTATCACATGCCACTGTGTATCTGATGTTGTATTAGGTGAGGTTCCTAGTTATGCCCCTCAATGCTTTCTTTGGGCCACAGCACATGGACTGGACATTCAGAATAATACTCGGGTAGGATGAATACTGACAAGGATTCACAGACAGGACTTAATTACTGGTATTAGCAGTTCAGATATCCAGAGTACACATTCAGAAACTGGCCTCATAGAGATAAGAGGAGCATGTTTAGGCACTGACCACACAAGGACCAGTGGACAGGGTTCAGGCTCTGCACATACACGGACCAGGAGATGAGATTTAGGCTATGGCCAGACACAGACCAGGAGATGAGGTTCAGGCAGTGGCCACACATGAACCAGGGGAGCAGGATTAGGCACTGGCCACACAAGAACTAAGGTACTGGGTTCAGGCTCTGCACACATGGAACAGGAGATGAGGTTCAGGCTCTGGACACAGACCAGGGGACAAATGTCAGGCAGTGGCCACACACAAACCATGGGATGAGGTTAAGGCACTGGCCACACACTGACCAGGGATTGAGCTACAGGCACTGCCCACACAGACCAGGGGATGAGGTACAGGCAACGGCCACACATGGACCAAGAGACAAGGTTCAGGCTTTAGCCACACACTGACCAGGGAATGAGGTACAATTACTGGCTAGAAACAGACCATAGGGCGAGGTTCAGGCACTGTCCATGCAATGACCAGGGGACAATGTTCAGACACTGGCCATACTTGGACCAGAAGTTCGGGTTCGGGACTTAGCCACACAAGGACCAGGGGACCTAAAAACTTACTAGTAGCAAACTTCACTCACTTATGACTTTATGTTGCTTAGGAACCTCCTTTTTGGGGATGGTGCTTCTTATACAAGATGCCTCCCAGTCTATTGGCTGGGGGTATCTTAGCAGGTGCATGTGCTGCCTCTTTTAGAACAGAGCACACGCACCCGTACATTAGGCGCTAGGCGTGCCACCAGGACACAAACACAGGAAGCAGGGATAATGCGTAGCGTGGCCGGGTCAGTGAGTATATCAGCGCTCCTGCATGGAGGGGGGAGGGAAACCATGCAGCGGCGCCAACATAATTGTTACAGAAACAAACCAGAATATATGTTAAACCTTAAAATATCAACTTTTACTCTTATGAGAGCTTTATACAACCTATTTTGATACAGGAAAGATATATATCTTGGTACCGTGTTAGCCAGTAGATAGAAAAATATTTAGAATTGAGAGTCCTCAGTGGTTGATACCTTTTACCAGTTAGCCATTAAAAGGTATCAACCACTGAGGACTCTCAATTCTAAATATTTTTTTATACAACCTAGGCTTTTTCATGGAAGGAATGAGCTTGATTTCAAACCTCAATCTATTCATATGTGCACATAGCTCTCTCAAGTCCAGCAATACATGGCCAGTGTGTTCTTTCTTTACACAGAAATTCACGTTTGAATTGAAATGCAAATAAGACTGATAAGCTATTGTAGATCATAATCCTCTGTCACTCAGGCTCTATCCCAACACTGCCTCCTCCTTCTTGACTTAAGGCTCCTTTGCTGGAAGTCTTACAGCATAGATGCTATCAGTCATGCAGAAGGAGAAGCCACTGGGTGACAATAGAGCTGTAGTGACAAAGACTTCAGGTCTACAATAACTGTTCAGCCTCTTTTGCATAGCAATTCAAGAGTTGATTTCTCAATAACCGTGCAATGAACGGGACATTTAAAGGTATTGCTGAACTTATCTTTGAGAGTGCTACATACAAATATAAATAGTTTGGGGTGTTAAATCCTGCTGACAGATTCCCTTTATCACCTTCATCAGTTAGTCACCTGGAATGGCTTGCAATGAACAGGCATGCCTTGTCAAAAGCTCATGTGCAGAATTACTGGTCTGGAAAAGATTTTGCAACCATCAGGTGTGTTTTGTGGAGTCAATGGTGGCACACAGTTCCACACAGTGCAGAGCCCTATTTCACAACTGTTCAAAGACAGAATATGGAAAGATTCACTCAACTTAGCAAAAAGAAATGACAGTACATCTTTACTTAAAGAAGCTCTCCCATGAAACTTTTGATCCTCTTAATATATTACAATCATATTATATAACACTTTCTACTTACAATTGCACATTTTAACTGTCTAGCCAGTTAACTCTTCTGTTTTCCATTAGGTCTATGGCATCACATGAAAAACAGGCTAGACAAAAGACTTGAGCAGGAAATACAATTGTATCCTTTTCCTTCTAAGTTCTATGTAGAAACAGGAAGAGATAAAAGCAAAAGGGATGAGAGGGCTGGGTAAGGAGATGAGGTGGAGCTGGGAAGCCAAGGCCTTTTCAGTGTTATATTATTGTTGTTCTAGTGCTTACTGGTGCAGGGAAGAGACTTCCTGCTTCTACATAGAGCTTAGAAGAATTATTCTAGTCTGATTTTAATCATGTGATGTCATTGACCTAATGGAAATCAGACCAATTAACTGGGTAGAGTGGCAAAATGAGCAATTGTAAATGCATAGTGCTATATAATGTGATGATTGCAATACAGTAAGAGGATAAAAACTTTGGTGGGAGTGCTTTAAAGACATGGAGGTGTGTCAATCCTGAAAATATCTAAAATCTTGAAAATAGTTTTCATGACTGCATTTGAGAATATCATTTGCTTTGACGAAACAAGCACTCATGAACACCACTCATCTTTTCTGCAGATAATAAGTGTTATGCCTCGGTTTTGGGACTCAATTCGGAGGCCTCTTGCTGAGGAGTCGGTTTCCCTCTCTTCTGAACCACAGACTGTTCGGTCTCGGTCTGACTTTGCTTTCCTTTCTTTGGTTTCCTTCTATTCAGGTGTCTCTGCGCCCCCTGTTTAATTCTAGTCACATAATAGTTCAATGTTTGAAATATATTAAAGAATTTCAAAAGAAAAAAAACAAGAGACTTTTTGTGGAGATGCAGATTGTCTCTGTTAAAGGCGTCCATTTTTTCTTACAGGAATCCCTTGAGATTACGTCTGGTTTTGTTTGCACGTCTGCATTTATAGATTCAGGTTCTGCCCTGATTCTAATTTATCACTGTAAATTGTGGTTATGATTTCTCACCTCTCAACCCATTCAGGTTTCTGATATTGATAACTCTCTTCTTTTACAAAGTCATATTGCTATGAAGATCGAGAATGAATGTATGAAAGTAGGAGAGTTCACACTATATTCATTTAATTTATGGTTCCACCTTCTCTGCCTGCAAAGTTAGCGCTAGGCCTGCCATGGTTATTTAATCACAATCGGGCTATCAATTGGGAGACCCAAAAGATTAGGTCATGGGGTGACACCTGCTTTTCTGGTTGTCTGTCAAGATCCTTGGCCTCCATAACTTGTCTCTAAGAATGTTAAGAGTATGTTCACACTGGGCGTTTTTTATGCTAATTTTCAGCTACTTTTTACAGTACCAGCAAAGCCTAAGAGATTTCAGAAATCTCATGCACACATTGTTTTTTTTTGTCATCCGGATTATATGCTTTGCAGTTTTTTTTTGACATAGAGTATCTCACTTCTTTCAGCATTTTTGCAGCGCTTTTCAGCCATTGATTTGAATGGATGGTGAAAAATTGCTGCAAACACGCAGGTTGACTTTTTTTGCAGTGCATTTGCTGCAGAAAAGTCAAGGACAGCAGGATGTAACCTCACTGTAAGCTCTGCTACCTCTAGATGGCAGGCTGCATGGTTGCATGATGCATCCATACACCCTGTCATCCAGCAGAGACAATGAGCAGCGGACCCGAACCCCATTTATTTGAATCGGAGGCCCGACAATACAGTGTTTGCCACACTGTCATGTGCATGACAGCGTGGCAAAACACCACTTCTGATCAGTGGTGAAACAATCACTGCCAAAGAGCCGTGGTTTGTATGTTGTCAAAAGACCAGGTGAGCCAGCAGCTGTGATCGGAGGCATAAAGTTTATCTCCGGTCACTGGTGTCGGCTGGTGGGACTACTGCTCCCCCCATCCGACACCTGCTGCCGCTAATACAAGTGAGAGCAGGAGTGGCTGATGGGAGTATTTATCAGCCGCTCCTGCACTGTAAATAAATAATTAAAAAAAAAAAAACCCTATGTGATAGGAAAAATCTGAAGTCATTTCTGAAATCAGCATGAAAAAATCTATCAGGAACACTCAAAATTGTCCATGGAACAAAACCTTTGTAACACAGTGTTATTCGTTTTTTACCAGATTTTTAAATGGTAATTAAAATTGATAATGCTATTCCCCCAAATAATCTTCATTTGCATATGTTGGACCTTGCAACTCTGGGCCTTTATTTCTCCAAATGAGTTTCAAAAACTGTGTCTTTAGCTTCCTCAAGCACTTTATAGGGATGATAATAAGAATATTTCTAAAAATATAAAGTAGCTTTGGGAAAACCATCATTTTATAAAAAGCCACTCTACCTAACCTGGCAGGCTTTATTTTTTTTAAACTGTTCAAAACTTCTTGATAGATCACTCCTTTAAGATAGAATCAGACAATAGAAGTTTGACTCAAGTTTAATACTAATAAACGTAGGAAGTTATTTCTGTATTAATAAGATCAAAGTTTACATATTCAATTGGACTATGCAAAAATAAATAAAAGAAACCTTGTATGTTTCGGCATAATTATTGTTCCATCAAATTGCAAATGCAACCAGCCATTTCACATGGATGACCGAGCTACACCATTGACCCAAAACATGTTGAAACTTCCCAGTGCATTTCCTTTGAATATAAACCAATCTTTCATAAAAAGAAACAGCATTTGCAAGTCTTATTCAAGTTTAAACTCTAGGTGACCTTCTATCCATCCATTTTAAAGCTATTGTTTGGCAAATTAGAAATAGTGATTCTCAAAGAAAAATTCAAGAATCGTGGGACCATTCTTCCTCCTCAAGTATCCTATATATGTAGACTAGCAAATCAATAGTAATAGGACGTCCCATTATTATAGATAGAAAATCCATGGCCTCATTCCAAAATCCTGTAGTAATGAGTTAGGTCCAAACCATCAGACAAATCAACAATGAATTTAGAAAAAATTAGTAATTAAAACTTCATTTTCATTTTTTTAGCTGCCAATATATTTTGGTCAATGTGAAAGTACATCCATTGACAATATAACTGTGATGATCTACTGGGTTTACAGCCAGGAAAACTAATGGAAGACTTTTGGATCTTTGAGTCCCAAACATGGATACTTTGATGGAGGTATCATGGTTAGTTTTATTAGCACAAGCCATACAGCATAATCTTTATGAATATTTGCAATGATTAGCATATATTGACCCTGAGTATTTACAGTTCTTCTTGTTAGCAGGTTGCTATTGTTGTTTAGTTTGCTGTCAGACCACTAATAATTTTGTTGAGTCCCTAGAATCAAAGCATGATACATTTCTATATTAAAGTATTGCATTTGGCAGATACCATACCTTAGTGGATGGTGATCTTAGTTAATGTGTTAATTGGTTACATATTGTAACCAGTAAGGCTGCATTCACACATTGCTGCAACAGTGCAGATTTTTGTTATAATAAAAAATGCTACTTTACTGTAATATATGAATGCAGTCTACTATATTAAAAAACATAGACCCAATGACATGTGGGTGTTTTTCCAGTAGTATGTACTGCAATGTGGGAATATACACCTAGCCTTTTCAATACCAAATTCAATGTCAGGTTCAAAGATTTTACCTACCAAAGCACAAATAATCTAAGAGTGCTGTTTCATTAAGCCCTTATTTAATTTTATCTCTCAATTCAGAATTTTGAAACAAGATGATTGTAACAGGATTGCAAACTGGGAAGATAAGAGAAGCAAACAACATGGCAACAAGCTTGTAAGAAGGGAAAAGATGGTGATAGTAAGTGAAAGAAGAAAATATGACAATGAGATAACAAGATAAGCTATAACATTTCCAAAGTTTTTTTATGAATAAATTGTCAAACACTATGATGAGGATTCGATAGAGTGAGAGGCCAAATAGAGTCTCATTGAAGGTATTATGTTCTGTGTCTTAGCAGACTATAAACATAGGGTAAAAGAAAAAAAAAATACTCTCCTCCTGGCACTAAATTGCTACCCCTTTTGGTCTGGTCTTTTCTTCCACCATCTTCAGCACCTCTAATGCTAACAAGGCCTCATGAAGTGTGTTGTCCTTAGACATCATGACATCAAGAGCACGAGATGCAACAAAGAAGCCAGAAAAGACAAGTGAAGGCAGAGGAGAGATTGCAGAGATAAGTGTTATGTATATTGTTTGTTTTAGAAATGAACTAATTGATCAGCCAGACCCTATTCGTCGGTAGTCCATGGCCGCTGAATGGGAGGACTGCGGACCATCTTCTTCCTCCTGGCATCCCTGGCCAATGACAATGATTTCTTTATGGGCCTACAAATCAGAAGAAGTGTCATGAATTCCAAGAGGTAGGAGGTGGTCTGCATTGCTCACATCCGGCAGCCATTGGCTACTGGCAAGCCAGCTGGTTCAGGATCCTACAATTCAAATCTTTATCTCTAATTTTTCTTTGTACACCTTCAAAGACCTTTACAGTGGGTATGGAAAGTATTCAGACCCCTTTACATTTTTCACTCTTTGTTTCATTGCAGCCATTTGATAAATTCAAAAAAGTTATTTTTTTTCTCATTAATGTACACTCTGCACTCCATCTTGACTTAAAAAAAACATAAATGTTGTAAGTTTTGCAAATATATTAAGAAAAACTTTTCGAAACCACCAGAATGGTGGCCCGTTGGCTACTATTTTGCTGGATTTATGTAAAGTGAATTGCAAAAATTTTAAATTCTGTAAAATCAGTTGTTTTTTTAAATTCTAGGTGAATTCAATTCACCTATAATTGATTTATTTAATCTCAAATTGATCCATTCATCTGTACACTCCAGAAATGTAACATTGGCCTGTTATCGCTCCTGAAGTCTTATTTATCATGCAAAAACAAGTCTCAGTAAGGAGGATTTGGGGCAGTACTCAGCCATAATCATGCCTTTTTTCTCGGTCCACTCCAATTCCATGCCTCTTTACTCTTTACCCACCAATCTCACTCTTTCCCTTTTCACAGTCCACTTCCTATCTTCCTGAATAAAGAAACCTCTTAAAATAGCTGGTTTATGTGAGGTTTTATCCTTATTCGGCCAAGTCTTGAAGATTTGCCGACTCTTCTGACACTCTGGAAGGACTCACCTTATTCCAGAGGGCTCGCAAATATTTTGAGAAAATTGGCAAATATGTTAAATATAGATAAATAGATATGTATATACCTGATGACAGATTTACTTATAGCAATATAGGCTTTATGTGGCTTCAGAAAATGTTTATAATTCAGTACAAAATGCATTCTTATAATGTCATTTAAACCTGAGAGAAATGCCATGCTTATAAAGGTAGACCATTGTAAGAAAAAGTTACTATGACTTGTTTTTGGCTTTTCAATGAATTTTATATTTTGGTATAATCTCCATTTGGCCTTCTTTGTCAATGAAATGTTTAATGAAGACATAAGGACACGGGTAGTAGTCTCAATTAAAGGGAAACAACAAACCCCATTGCTTTGGATCAATATATTACACAACATACTTACAGCAACTGGAAATATTGATTTGAAAATAACATCTTTGTTAGCAACACCGCTTTCTATTTCAACTACGGTAGGCTTCTGTGTACACAAAGCTTATGTGTTTTTTACATTTGAGTAAATATGCAGATGCTGTGAAACCCTGAGCGGCACTATGTTCTGCGCAATCTGCTGTATCGATTCACAAAGTAAATAGAAGGTAATAAGAAAATCAATTTAATGTGCTGATTGAGTTGGAATTCAGTCGCTCAATCCATTCCACAAGTGAGATCTGCTTGAGAACAGCAAGTGACTTCTACTTTCCTTATGGGGTACACGTTATAGGTTACTGATGCTTTAAATCTTCATACAAAAATACTGTAGAACAGCTGGAGTTTGAAATAATAAAGTGGAGAAAGAAATATTAGTTGACACAACCATCAAGAAATGTCCAACTTTCGTGATGTCATTTCACAGGATCCAGCCAAGCATGGAGCATCTTCAGATTCGAAGCTTGTTACTAGATATCTGATAAAGACACAGCCATTGTTACTTAATAGTGAGAGCATCTAGACTTTCCATTTAACTTTAGAGAGATGTCTAGACTAATTTAAAATACAGGAGGAAGAAGAAACATATTCTGATGATAATATTTTATACTGTCAGTTTACTGAAGAACATAAGGAAGATAAAGAACTTTAAAAGAGCAATGTCAAAAAGACTCGGAAAAAAAATGAAGACGCTTGCATTTAAAATATTACCAGATATTTTAAAAGTAGCTCAACTTTTTACTACACTTTGGTTTTGATTGATGGTCATCTAACATCTATCATTGAAATGCATTAGGCATTTGCGTGTCGTTTCATACAGCAATGGAAGTAAAATACTTTGGAAAAAAATTATAGTGCAGGATTTTGATCTGTAAATGCCAAACAAAATGTATTCATGGTGGAAGAGAGGAGAAATCTGACTTGATTGAATTGTAAATAACATTGAAAGTTTACAAAGTAAAGTGCCTGAAGCAACACTCCAAGCAAAATGGAAAAATTAAAAAAAAATTGTAGCATGTTTGTAGTTTGTATTTATTCATTAACTTTACATGGTAGAGAATTTGTGCCTTATGTTAGTTCTATGCTACATTCATATGCACAAGAAAAGGTTACTTCTTAGATTTTCTCTCTTACATTAAATAGTGTATATGCAGTGCACAGAGAACCCGTGCATCTGGCATGGGTCAGATCCTTAGTGTCTGGCGCACTGATGCAGTAGTGGGCACATGGTTGTAAATGTGCAGGATTGATTATCCTAATCGTCGCACCACAGCTGAAACTGCATTGTTATCGTTACGTCAGGGTAAGCGCTCTGTTTTTGAATACACTATTGAATTTAGACCGCTGGTGGTGGATATGATTTGGGACCGTTATGCTCAATTACCCATTTTTAAGAGGGGACTTTCTAGTGTGATTAAGGACGAGATAGCCCATGCAGATGCTCCTCTAGAGTTAGAGGTGTTCATACAGCATTGCATAAGCATTGATCTAATTGTGTCTCTCACTCTCTCCTTTCTCCTAAAAAACCTGCAGGCAAATACTAATGGGAAGTTGAATCAGTTCCCATGCAAGTGGATGCTTTACAGCGGCGTGAGAGTAATGAGTGCCGGGAGCATAGTTTTCATGAGAGTTTGTGTTTCTACTGTGGTCAATCAGATCATTTCCTTATTAACTGTCCCAAGCGGCCTCGCAAGGTACTAGGGGAGTGTGAGAATCTGTTGTTTCTGGGTCCAGTTATTCTGTGAATGCTGTCTTTCATTCTTTGTCGGTGACTGCCTCTCCTAAACCACAGAAGGATAAAGATATGCATTGCTCCCTTCCCATTAAGATCTGGGTGTCGGGTCAATGGATCGCCTGTACAGCCATGGCTGATTCTGGGTCAGGAGGTAAATTTCTGGACCTAACCTTTGCCAAAGAACATGGCATACAGATTCAACAAAGAGCCACACCAGTAACCATGGAAACAGTGGATGTTGGCCCTAGTTTCAGGACCAGTGGATGAGGAGACAGTACCTCTGGAGATTTAGAACCCAATCATGAGGAAGTGCTTTCCTTTATGTTAATTCTTGTCCACATGTCCCTTTAATTCTAGGAATTCCCTGGCTGCAGTCAGAGAATCCAATCATCAACTGGGAGACCAAGGAGATCACTTTTCCACCAAAGGACACACCGGTACCAAGCCAGGCAAGTTCTCTGGATACTAGATGTAACACTAAAGTATCTATGCTGCCACCCATGCTGCACCGGCAGTGTGGTGCTGCTGCTGTTTGATGTGCCCCCTAGTGGTGGTATATCCAGGGTCACTACTCTGTTCAGCCCCATACGCTATGAACCAGCCCGGCCTGTGTCCCAACGCGTCTCCATGTCCTTTTGTAGTGTGCCCCTCAAGACTCCTGAGTGCACCCATTTATGATGAATTTTCTGATATTTGTGATAAGAAAATGGCAGATCAGCTTCCTCCTCACAGACCGTATGATTTTCCTATTGAACTACTTCCAGGGGTGGCTATCCAGGTCTATCCACTAGCAGCTCCAGAGCTGCAGGCCCTAAAAGAATACATTGATGGGAATCTGGCCACGGGTTTCATTTGTCCTTCCTCATCACCAGCAGGAGCACCCATCTTTTTTATCAAGAAGAAGGATCGTACTCTTAGACCATGTATTGATTACTGGGAGCTCAACAAGGTAACCATTCGGAACCGTTATCCTCTGCCATTAATTCCTGAACTGCTTGAAAGAGTACGTCATGAGTACGTTCTCTAAGTTAGATCTTCGAGGAGCATATAACCTGATTTGGATCTGCTCTGTGGACTAATGGAAGATGGCATTTAGATGTCGTTATGGGCACTTTGAGTACCTTGTGATGCCTTTTGGTCTCTGCAACGCTCCGACAACCTTCCAACACTTAGTTAATGACATTTCTAGACATCTTTTAGAACATTTTGTTGTAATCTATCTGGACCATATTTTTATTTTTTCTGATTTATTACACTGAAAGAGAATCATCTCTACATCAAACCTGAGAAGTCTGAGTTCCATCACACAGAGATTCAATTTCTGAGTTATGTCATCTAGGGTTGAGCGACTTTTATTTTTATAGGATCGGGTCGGGTTTCACGAAACCCGACTTTCTCAAAAGTCAGGTCGAGTGAAATCGGCCGATCCTATAAAAAAGTTGGGGACGGGGTCGGCCGAAACGCGAAACCCAATGCAGTGCAATGGGATACTATGGTTCCCAGGGTCTGAAGGAGAGGAAACTCTCCTTCAGGCCCTGGGATCCATATTTAAGTGTAAAATAAAGAATTAAAATAAAAAATATTGATATTCTCACCCTCTGACGCGCCCTTGTAGTAATTGGCATCTTCCGTTCCTAAGAATGGCGCTTGAAAGACCTTTCGATGACGTCACGGCTTGTGATTGGTCGCGGCGGCCCACGTGACCGCTGAGCGACCAATCACAACAAGCCGTGACATAATTCTCAGGTCCTAAATTCCTCATTCTAGGAATTTAGGCCATGAGAATTACGTCACGGCTTGTGATTGGTCGCTGAGCGGTCACGTGGGCCGCCGCGACCAATCACAAGCCATGACGTCATCGAAAGGTCCTTCACGTGCTCATTCTTAAGAAGGAAGGCTGCCGGAAAGAAGCCGAGGGTGAGTATATTCCTATTAGGTATATACTCACCCTCGGACACACCCTGCTTCTTTCCGGCAGCCTTCCTTCTTAAGAATCAGCGCGTGAAGGACCTTTCGATGATGTCACGGCTTGTGATTGGTCGCGGCGGCCCACGTGACCGCTCAGCGACCAATCACAAGCCGTGACATAATTCTCATGGCCTAAATTCCTAGAATGAGGAATTTAGGACCTGAGAATTACGTCACGGCTTGTTGTGATTGGTCGCTCAGCGGTCACGTGGGCCGCCGCGACCAATCACAAGCCGTGACGTCATCGAAAGGTCCTTCTCGCGCTCATTCTTAAGAAGGAAGGCTGCCGGAAAGAAGCCGAGGGTGAGTATATTCCTATTAGGTATATACTCACCCTCGGACGCACCCTGCTTCTTTCCGGCAGCCTTCCTTCTTAAGAATCAGCGCGTGAAGGACCTTTCGATGACGTCACGGCTTGTGATTGGTCGCGGCGGCCCACGTGACCGCTCAGCGACCAATCACAAGCCGTGACATAATTCTACATACAAATAGAAGAGAAAACGAGGCTGCACTCACCAATCTTCTTTTGCAGGAATTTTATTAGGAGAAACTTCACGGCATCGGGGGTGAGTACATGCAGGGAAATGTGCAAGCGGAACGACGGCCGTTTCGCACCTATCCGGTGCTTCACCAGATAGGTGCGAAACGGCCGTCGTTCCGCTTGCACATTTCCCTGCATGTACTCACCCCCGATGCCGTGAAGTTTCTCCTAATAAAATTCCTGCATAAGAAGATTGGTGAGTGCAGCCTCGTTTTCTCTTCTATTCGTATGCTACATTGGAAATCTCTGAGGCTTGTTGCACCCGACACCTGAGGACCAGCTGTAACCAATTAGTTCCTACGGTCTGCGGTAGTGCGGGTGTTTGCTTTTCTTTGCTCTTCCTAGTAACGTGACATAATTCTCATGGCCTAAATTCCTAGAATGAGGAATTTAGGACCTGAGAATTACGTCACGGCTTGTTGTGATTGGTCGCTCAGCGGTCACGTGGGCCGCCACGACCAATCACAAGCTGTGACGTCATCGAAAGGTCCTTCACGCGCTCATTCTTAGGAACGGAAGATGCCGGTTACCAGCGGCGATGTCCAGGCTGCGTCGGAGAGGTGAGTATATCAATATTTTTTATTTTAATTATTTATTTTACACTTAAATGTGGATTCCGATACCGAGTTCCGATATCGCAAACATATCGGAACTCGGTATCGGAATTCCGATACCAGATTCAGAAGATCGCCGACCTCATGGCCGACCCCACACAGGGGTCGGGTCGGGTTTCATGAAACTCGACTTTGCCAAAAGTCGGCGACTTCTGAAAATGGCCGACCCGTTTCGCTCAACCCTAATGTCATCTCACCACAGGGACTTAACATAGAAGCAAGTAAGATCCAAGCTATTCTTGATTAGCCTGCACCTAAGAATGTCAAGGAGATACAACATTTTATCGTGTTCGCTAACTTTTATAGACGATTTATTCGTAATTTTTCTGAGATAGTTTGTGTCATGGTTTGCCTAGCTTGTGGGTAAAGGTAGGTTTAGGGTTAATCTGGATGGCCTCACTTTGGGATTTTGTGAGGCTTCTTATAGCCTCATTGTGGGTCCTTTCCTTGTAGCTTATACTCTGAAGAAGACCAAAAACAGATATCACTGGAATCCTAGACTACAAAACCAAACCACAACACAAGGATTCCTAAAATATAACTTTTAATGTATAAAGTTAAAATAACAAAGTTCTAAAATTGAGGACAACACAATACAGATAAATAACAAACAGGGGAGACAACTGACCCCTAACAAATACCCTACTCTTATCTACTACCTACTAACGGGGGTAGGCACCCTAAGTTACTGCGGTTGGCGCCCCCGCTCCACGAAGACTGGCCCTGTTAGCCCTAAAGATCCCCTATAGTCCCTATAAGGTAGTATCACAGATATATGCTGACCCAAAAAACAAAATTATCATAAAAAATTAGCAAAAATGGTTCGTATAAAGAATATGAAAAAAAATAAAAAAACAAACCAAGCAAAAAAAACAAAAATAGTAGTACAGCCAAAGGCTGAGGACCCTTAATAAGGTATTAATATACAATGAATGGTTTTTCTAAATTATACAAAGAAAAATATTATTATCCTATTCACATAGAACAATTAATATACAGTGTATAGTTTTCAAAGGTAAACTCTTATTGTCCTATCCATACAGATCAATAAGGGCACATCCCAGTAATACCATAATGAACATATTATAAAAAATTAACAAAATAGTTTAAACAGATAATGTGAAAAAATTAGATAAAATCAACAAAACAAAAAAACAAAAATGATTATATAGCCAACAGGCTAAAGGCCCTTAGTAGGATGATGATCATACGTAGATATGAAATATTTTTTAAGGTATAGAAAGGAAGATATTATTCCCTCATTTACACGGAACAAATCCATCAAGTAAAACCACTCAAAGCACGGTGCATACCATTTTTGTTAGTTTTGGTGGCCTATTAATTTTTCACCCAGAAAAAATAACATATTAGCAAAAAAACCTGTATGGAAAACATAAATAAAAAAATAAAGAAAACAAAACCAAACAAAAAAACTGAAAAAAGTCTTGTAGACCACAGCCTTTGTGTCCTTAATAGGGAGCTCAAGCAAAAATAACCTCTTAGTTTGGGGCAAATAGAGAGGGAAAGAAAATTAATGTCCTATTTATGCACAAATCTCAGTTATGGGGAACCACTCAAATGACAGCAATATTGATATATCGGTCTCACACAATGGTGAAATCAGCCAAAGTTAGATACACACAGTCAATCTTCATAGACTGGCTAATTTTCGTTTAATGTAGAATCATTATATAGAGTGGAAACCCCAGAGTATCATGAAAAAAAGAAAAGAAAAAAGAGAATTCATATACCAGGGAGATGTATAACTAATAGTCAATTAGATGGACTCAACTTATGCAGTTCAAACAGCTATTCAGCCACATAGAGCACTTTTCCACAGAAAAAAGAAAAAATGATGAAAAACATGGCCTATCTGATCCATAGAAATCCTTCACTGCTGTTGTGGATATCAATCCAATCGTCATTAAGATATCCGCATCCCAGCACCTGGAGCAGTCATTGATTAATAGCAAGCACTATGGATATCAGTTCAATAATAATTTCAGTAACCAAGTCCTCTAGCGGCCATAATCCATGCAGATACAATATTCATTATGCCGCAACAAGCGCTTTTACTCATCTGCTTAATCGAAGTCCTTCAGTAGCATTTCGGATCCATTCAGCCACCAGCAGGCCTCTCCATAGGATAGTCATTCGGCCATATCAACCGTCTTGCTCATCTGATACACGGAAGTCCTTCAACCGCACTGTAGGTATTAGTCCAGTCACTGACAAAACATCTCCGCATAGGAAAACTTCCCTATAATACCCAACGTGTATGGGGCTGAACAGAGCAGTGACCCTGGATATACCACCACTAGGGGGCACATCAAACAGCAGCAGCACCACACTGCTGGTGCAGCATGGGTTGCAGCATAGATACTTTAGTGTTACATCTAGTATCCAGAGAACTTGCCTGGCTTGGTACCGGTGTGTCCTTTGGTGGAAAAGTGATCTCCTTGGTCTCCCAGTTGATGATGGGATGCGGATATCTTAATGACGATTGGATTGATATCCACAACAGCAGTGAAGGATTTCTATGGATCAGATAGGCCATGTTTTTCATCATTTTTTCTTTTTTCTGTGAAAAAGTGCTCTATGTGGCTGAATAGCTGTTTGAACTGCATAAGTTGAGTCCATCTAATTGACTATTAGTTATACATCTCCCTGGTATGTGAATTCTCTTTTTTCTTTTCTTTTTTTCATGATACTCTGGGGTTTCCACTCTATATAATGATTCTACTTTAAACGAAAATTAGCCAGTCTATGAAGATTGACTGTGTGTATCTAACTTTGGCTGATTTCACCATTGTGTGAGACCGATATATCAATATTGCTGTCATTTGAGTGGTTCCCCATAACTGAGATTTGTTCATAAATAGGACATTAATTTTCTTTCCCTCTCTATTTGCCCCAAACTAAGAGGTTATTTTTGCTTGAGCTCCCTATTAAGGACACAAAGGCTGTGGTCTACAAGACTTTTTTCAGTTTTTTTGTTTGGTTTTGTTTTCTTTATTTTTTATTTATGTTTTCCATACAGGTTTTTTTTGCTAATATGTTATTTTTTCTGGGTGAAAAATTAATAGGCCACCAAAACTAACAAAAATGGTATGCACTGTGTTTTGAGTGGTTTACCTTATTAAGGGTCCTCAGCCTTTGGCTGTACTACTATTTTTGTTTTTTTGCTTGGTTTGTTTTTTTATTTTTTTTCATATTCTTTATACGAACCATTTTTGCTAATTTTTTATGATAATTTTGGTTTTTGGGTCAGCATATATCTGTGATACTACCTTATAGGGACTATAGGGGATCTTTAGGGCTAACAGGGCCAGTCTTCGTGGAGCGGGGGCGCCAACCGCAGTAACTTAGGGTGCCTACCCCCGTTATTAGGTAGTAGATAAGAGTAGGGTATTTGTTAGGGGTCAGTTGTCTCCCCTGTTTGTTATTTATCTGTATTGTGTTGTCCTCAATTTTAGAACTTTGTTATTTTAACTTTATACATTAAAAGTTATATTTTAGGAATCCTTGTGTTGTGGTTTAGCTTATACTCTGACCCTTGGCTGAGTGTGTCTGACCCTGTTGCACCTGTGCCAGTGCTTTGTGCCTGTGCTATGTTTCGTCTGTCTGGTTCTGATTTGGCTGTGTCCCTGTTACAAGTTTTGCCTGTCCCTTTTTGTACTGCGCTGACCTCTCTGTGTATGACCTCTTGGCTACGTCCTGACTACCCTCTGACTGCTTCTATTGTACTGTGCTGCCCTCTCTGTGTGTGACCCCTTGGCTACATTCTGACTATCCGTTCTGTTTTGCCCCTTTATAACTATGTTCCATAGTTATCCTTCTAGGAGTTTTCCTTCACCTCCTAGCTCTCCTGAGTTAGGCCACGCCCCCAGAAGACACATGCTTCAGGTCTTGTTTGTCTGAAGCAGGCATCTTCATCGTTGCTAACCTGCTCCACAGGTATCTTTGGGCACAGTTTGTTTACTCAGAACACGCGCACTGGCTCAGTTAGCAAGTGCAGTGTCATGTTCCTGATAGTTTGACCTATCACTCAGCTAAGGGTACCGTCACACATTGAAATTTTCATCGCTGCGACGGCACGATTCGTGACGTCGCAGCGTCGTATAATCATTGCTCCAGCGTCGTAGACTGCGGTCACACGTTGCAATCACGGCGCTGGAGCGATGCCGAAGTCCCCGGGTAACCAGGGTAAACATCGGGTAACTAAGCGCAGGGCCGCGCTTAGTAACCCGATGTTTACCCTGGTTACCAGCGTAAACGTAAAAAAACAAACAGTACATACTCACCCGTCGGTGTCCTTCAGGTCCCTTGCCGTCTGCTTCCTGCTCTGAGTGCAGCCGTACAGTGAGAGCAGATCGCAGCACCGCTGCGCTCTGCTCTCACTTTCCGGCCGGCACTAGTCAGAGCAGGAAGCAGACGGCAAGGGACCTGAAGGACACCGACGGGTGAGTATGCACGGTTTGTTTTTTTACGTTTACGCTTGTAACCAGGGTAAACATCGGGTTACTAAGCGCGGCCCTGCGCTTAGTTACCCGATGTTTACCCTGGTTACAAGCGAAGACATCGCTGGATCGCTGTCACACACAACGATCCAGCGATGTCAGCGGGTGATCAAGCGACGAAAGAAAGTTCCAAACGATCTGCTACGACGTACGATTCTCAGCAGGGTTTCTGATCGCAGTAGCGTGTCAGACACAGCGATATCGTAACGATATCGCTAGAACGTCACGAATCGTAACGTCGTAGCGATGGAAATTTCAATGTGTGACGGTACCCTAACTAAGAAAGAAAAGACTTTCTTGTGGTCTTCTCAATCTCAATAGGCTTTTGATTGTCTTAAGTCCCTTTTCACTTCTGCACCGGTGCTGATTCACCCTAACCCAGCACATCCTTTCACTGTGGAAGTGGACGCTTCGGATTGTGCTCTGGGGGCCATATTCTCGCAAAGAACAGGAGAGAAAGGTCTGTTACATCCATTTTCCTTTTTCTCTCATAGACTTTCTGCTGCTGAGAAGAATTATGATGTGGGAGATAAAGAGCTTCTAGCTATCATCGCTGCATTTAAGGAATTGAGGCACCATCTGCAGGGGGCAGAACAATAAGTCATTGTGTCCAGGGATCATCATAACCTGGAATTTCTTAGATCTGCTAGAGAAAAGATATATATCTTGGTACCGTGTTAGCCAGTAGATAGAAAAATATTTAGAATTGAGAGTCCTCAATGGTTGATACCTTTTAATGGCTAACTGAAAAGATGGTAACAAATTGCAAGCTTTCGAGACTACACAGGTCTTTTCATCAGGCAAAGACTAAAAGAGAGACAGAAGAGTATGGGAATATAAACTGATGATGACCTTTGACAGCCTTAGTGCAGGAATGAATGTGTCACATGGATTTATGTCTTTTTACATCAACTAAGGAACTTGCCCCTCAGACTATGAGGGGTCATCACAACAGAACCAGACCCCAATCAGAGGACAATAAAACATTCCTTATCTAAGAACTGGTCCAATATTTATGGACATAACTGTTTATCACTCATGGTAATTCTGCTTCATGTCACCTGTCTTATCCATGTTTTTTTTTTCTGTGCTATGTTGTGCATAAATTTGTGATTCTTCAGAATTTCTTTTAGTCTTTGCCTGATGAAGAGACCTGTGTAGTCTCGAAAGCTTGCAATTTGTTACCATCTTTTCAGTTAGCCATTAAAAGGTATCAACCACTGAGAACTCTCAATTCTAAATATTTTTAGATCTGCTAGATGTCTTTCTCCATATCAGGCTTGTTGGAGTTTACTTTTGAATCAATTTAATGTTGTCATTTCGTGCTGATCAGGGTCACATAATGGGAAAGCAGATGCCTTGTCCCGAATCCATGGCACAGATTCCGTACCTGGGGCCATGTCGAAGACCATTTTGTCGGATGCCAACTTTGTCGGAGTCATCCATAATAAGGACTTATGGAAGACTACTAAGGAGGTCTACGACGCTGACCCATTTCTCGCTAACCCAACTGATGATGTAGACTTGGTCCTCAAGAACGGTATGTGGGTCTGGGATTTAATTTTATACATTCTGGAGGTTGTAAGACTGCAGATCCTCAAGCTTGTCCATGACTCCAAGTTGGCAGGTCATTGTGGGGTACAGAAGACACAGGAGTTCCTGAGCCGTTTCTTTTGGTGGCCTACATGTCTGAAGGATGTGAAGAGCTACATTCTCTCTTGTGAGGTATGTGCACGCTTTAAGACTCCTCGTGTGTTACAGAACCCCTCAGCACCCAGAATATATATATATAGGTTCCATGTGAGATGCATCAGTCCACAGGCTGCGCCCCTGGGCAGAGGAGACAAGATATCCCCCTTCTGACCTCCCCCACCTTTGTAATTCCCACAGTAAATATCAGCAGGCTCCGGCCCCCTGCGGCTATTGTAATGTATGTCTGGCCTGCCGCTTTTGAATGGACCTGCCCTCTGTATCTGTTGTTACATATATTCTGTGTTCTGTGAATAAAGTGTTGTGAGACTGGAAATACGTGGAGAAGCAGTCAGCTTTTATATGCTCTCATGTAATCAAGGAATTCCAGCCAGCATCCGTCATTCAGACTCCAGCCAATGCAAAGTGGACCTCCTGAAACATGGGGTGGTACTGAAAGAAGTACCCCAGCTTGGTAGACCCCGTTACATCGTGTATCACCTACTGGATTGTTGTAACCACTACCCATTCCTTCTCGCCCTTGAGGGTCTATCTCTATGGACTTTATAGTGGAATTGCCCACCTTCGGGGAAAGAATTCTATCCTGGTGGTAGTAGATCACCTTACTAAAGCTGCCCACTTCACTCCTTGTACTGGTCTTCCCTCACCTAAGTTGACAGTAGATCTGGTCATTCAGAATGTGTTTCGGTTGCATGGAGGTCCAGATGAAATCATCTCTGATCGGGGAGTGCAGTTAAAATCCAGATTCTGGAAAGGATTTTGTTCTGCGCTTGGTATTAATGTCTGTCTGTCTTCAGCATATCATCCTCAGACTAATGGGCAGATGGAGCAGACATAATCAGACTCTGTAGCAGTATATTAGCAGTATATTCAGTCACTCGCAGGATGACTGGATGGAGTTGCTTCCTCTGGCAGAGTTCTCTTACAATAACTCACAGAATGCATCTACTAAGGTAAAACCCTTCTTTGCCAACCTGGGTTATCATCCTAGTATTTTTCCCAGATCCCCAATCGATGCTCCGGTGCCTGCAGTAGATGAGAGGTTGGCGGTGATGAAGCAGAATCTGGAAACTTTGAAAGAATTGCTATCTACTGCACAGGAGAAATACAAAAGATCGGCCTACAGGTTCCGGAGACGTGCACCCATGTTTAAGGTAGGGGACTCTTTGTGGTTATCTACTAAGAATTTGAAATTGAATGTTCCGTCAGAGAAGCTGAGACAAAAATTCATCGGTCCATTCAAGATCTCTAGTATCGTGAGCTCCATTGCCTGCCGTCTGAAGTTACCAAGGACCATGATGGTACATTCTGTGTTCTTTGTCTCCTTATTAAAGCCTGTGTCTCCTAATACTTTTCAGGTTCGTATTGCACCTTCTGCTCAGCCTGTGTTGATGGACGGGCAAGAACAATTTGTTGTGGAGGAGATTCTGGTCTCCAAGATCCATAGAAATCAGCTGCAGTACCTCATTAAGTGGCAGGGTTATTAGTTGGAGGAGAACTCGTGGGAGCCTTTAAAGGGGTTGTCCACTACTTTCAGTTATCCCCCCAATGTATCTCCCCGGGGCCCCTGATGAATTGTGTAAATACCTTGCGTTGCCGTTTTCGCCTGTGAGCGGCGCTATGCTGGTGGCTGAGTCTGGGTCACGTGACCCCCAGGCTGCAGCCACCGCTTATTTCCGCCGACGTCACGTCAATTTCCAGACTCTGGAAATTGACGTGACGTCAGCAGCAGGCATGTCCCAGCCGCACAGTCAGAGCAGTCACTCATCAAGAGTGACTGGGCTGTGGGTGGGGCTGGGGGGCTGCCTGCGGGGCTGTGCTGGGGGCGGGCGGGGCTAGGCAGGGATCATTGTCCCAGCGCGGTGTCTGCGCGCCGGTAAGGGTGCTCTGTGTGCCAGCGCCAGTGTCTGTGTGCCAGTGCGGTGGCTCTGTGTGCCGGCGCCGGTATGTGCGTGCCGGTGCGGGTGCTCCATGTGCCGGCCCGTTGTGGGTGCTCTGTGTGCCGGCATGTGCGTGCCGGCGCCGGTGCGGGTGCTCTGTGTTCCGGCGCCGGTATGTGCGTGCCGGCACCGGTGCGGGTGCTCTGTGTGCCGGCGCCGGTGCGGGTGCTCTGTGTGCCGGCGCCGGTGCGGGTGCTCTGTGTGCCGGCGCCGGTATGTGCGTGCCGGTGCCCGGCCTCTGCGTGCCGGTGCCGGTATGTGCTGGGTCTGCTGGGGGGGTGGTATTTGGGGTATGTGTGTGTGTCTCTCTCTCTCTCTGTGTGCAGGCATTGTCCGATGGGACTACAAGTCCCATCGGGCTCTGCCTGCTACAGTGACAGTGAGTGACACATTAGCCAATGATGGGACAGTAGTAGTCCCATCATCCGGCTAATGTGTTGAATGTAAAAAAAAAAAAAGAAATGCACATATACAGTACATACATACAACACACACCATGTGACATGTAACAACATGTGACATGTGACAACATACGACATGCAATACCATGCGACGACATGCACCATGCGACGACTTGCACCATGCGACAACATGCGACATGCACCATGCGGCGACATGCACCATGCGACGACATGCGACATGCACCATGTGGCGACATGCACCATGCGACGACATGCGACATGCACCATGCGGCGACATGCACCATGTGACAACATGCACCATGCGGCGACATGCACCATGTGACAACATGCACCATGCGTCGACATGCAACGACATGCGACATGTACCATGCGACAACATGCAACATATGACATACACCATGCGACAACATGCACCATGCGTCGACATGCAACATGTGACAACATGCACCATGTGACAACATGCACCATGCGACGACATGCGACAGGTACCATGCGACGACATGCGACATGCAACATGTGACAACATGCACTATGCGACGACATGCGACATGTACCATGCGACAACATGCAACATGTGACAACATGCACCATGCGACGACATGCGACATGCACCATGCGTCGACATGCGACATGCACCATGTGACAACATTCACCATGCATCGACATGCGACATGCACCATGCAACGACATGCGACATGCAACATGTGACAACATGCACCATGCGACATGCGACATGTACCATGCAACATGTAACATGTGACAACATGCACCATGCGATGACATGCACCATGCGGGGACATGCACCATGTGACAACATTTACCATGCGTCGACATGCGACATGCACCATGCAACGACATGCAACATGCGACATGTACCATGCGACATGCAACATATGACATGCACCATGTGACGACATGCGACATGCACCATGCAACGACATGCGACATGTACCATGCGACAACATGCGACATGCAACATATGACATGCCCCATGCGACGACATGCACCATGTGACGACATGCAACATGTGACATGTGACATGAAACATGCCACATACAGTACGTACATACATACAGTACATATAACATAGAGTACATACATACAACATACATACAGACATACAGTACATATAACATAGAGTACATACTCACCATCACTTGTCACTTTGTTCCCCGAAGCCATTGTCATCTGTAAAAAAATATTTAAATAATAAACAACCAATATACTCCCTGATCCGCAGAAATCCAATTAAAACGAGTGTCCCACGACGATCTCCCATGGAGAGCAGGAGCATCTGCTGATGCGACCACTCTCTAGGGGCTCCAGGAATACAATGAGGGGAGGAAGGTATCCTACCACAATGTATTCCTCACAATGTATTCCTACGCCCCTGTGAGAAAATAGTCCCTAGTCTCACTTTATGCCATTGCTGTTGAGAAATTTTCACAGGCAGCAATTGGCATAATGTGAGATTTGTCCTAAGGTAACCTCTCAGTGATGCACTGCAGGAGCCATTGTCTCCTGTCAGTGTGTCACTGAGGGTCCTATAGAGCAGTGACATCACCCGATGTCACTGTTCTATAGGGGAGATCGTCGTGGGACACTCATTAATAATTGGACTACAGCGGACAGGTAGTATACGGTTTATTATTTTACGTTTTTTGCAGGGTCTGAAATATGTTAAGTATGGTTAAATGAAGAATATTAAAATACTTTTTTCCTAATGTGTGTGTGTTTTATTAACCCTTTATTAATATTGGATTAGTAATGGATAGGCATCTTATTGACGCCTCTCCGTTATTAACCCGGCTTAATGTCACCTTACAATAGCAAGGTGACATTAACCCCTTATTACCCCATATCCCACCGCTACACGGGAGTGGGAAGAGAGGGGCTAAGTGCCGGAATTGGCGCATCTTACAGATGCGCCATTTCCGGGGCAGCTGCGGACTGGTATTTGTAGCCGGGGGGGACCAATATCCATGGCCCCTCTCTAGGCTATGAATATCAGCCGGCAGCTGTCTGCGTAGCCTTTCTGGCTATAAAATATAGGGGGACCCCACATCATTTTTTTTGGGGGGGGGGTCCCCCTATTTTAATAGCCAGTAAAGGCTATGCAGACAGCTGCGGGCTGATATTCATAGCAGGCTACAAATATTGGCCCCCGGCAGTCGGCTTTCCCCCTCTGGTGCAGAAAATTGCGTGGGAGCCCACGCCGGTTTTTTTTTTATTACATAAACATATTGTTTATTAACCCCTTTCTGCCAGCTGACGGAATAGTACGTCAGCTGGCAGTATCCCCCACTTTGAGGTGGGCTTCGCGGTGAGCCCACTTCAAAGCCGCAACATGTCAGCTGTTTTCAATACAAAAATAAGAAATGTACTTGATCGCTAAACGGCATAGCGAGAAAAAAAATCAAAAGCCAAAATTATGTTTTTTTGGTTGCCGTGACATTGCATTAATATGCAATAATGGGCGATCAAAAGAACGTATCTGCACAAAAGTGGTATCATTAAAAATGTCAGCTCGGCGCGCAAAAAATTAGCCCTCACCCGACACGATATCTCAGAAAATATAGACGCTACAGGTATCAGAAAATGGCGCAATTATTTTTTTTATTTTTAGCAAAGTTTTGAAATTTTTTTTACCACTTAGATAAAAAATAACCTAGACATGTTTGGTGTCTATGAACTCGTAATGACCTGGAGAATCATAATGGCAGGTCAGTTTTATGCTGTATGCACACCTTGCAGATTTGGGTGCAGAATTGTCTGCACAAAATCTGCATCTCCTTTCAGAAAACGCAGCTGCGTTTTGGATGCATTTTTTTTCACGGCTTTTTCATGTTTTTGCGCAGTTTTGATGCAGCTTTTTTGTGTGGTTTTGATGCTGTTCTTGGTGCGGTTTTTGGTGTGGTTTTTGCGCGGTTTTGATTCAGTTTTTGCTGCAGTATTTGGTGCGGTTTTTTTACGTGGTTTTGATTCAGGTTTTTGATGCTTTTTTATGCAGTTTTTGGTGAAGATTTGATGCAGTATTTGGTGCGGTTTTGATGCAGTTTTTGGTGCGGTTATGATGCAGTTTTTGGTGCAGTTTTTGCGCGCTTTAGATGCATTTTTTTATTTTTTTGGTGCGGTTTTTGCATGTTTTTTGTGCGTTTTTGTATGCATTTTGTTTTTTGTGCGTTTTTGTATGCGTTTTTGAAAGCTAAAGATGTATTATTGAACATTATTGAGTAATGTCATTTCTGTCCAACCTCCTCTTTTACATTTGTCCAACCCACACTCAATTACACACAGATTGATAGACATATAGATGATAGATGAAATGGATATACAGAGCTACATATAGATAGATCTATAGATGCATACATCTATCTATTCCTATATCTATCTATAGATATATGTGGATAGATATATACATATATATATGTACATATATATACATCTATAGATGTATGGATAGTGTAGGGTGCGTGTCCACTGTCCGGATTACATCCGAATTAGCTGCAGATTGGATGCTGCGTACTTGTAGTCCCATTGGATGATCCCTGCACACACCTGAACAGTCCCACACACCCGAACAGTCCCCCACAGCGTCACACACACCCGAACAGTCCCGCACACACCCGAACAGTCCCGCACAGCGCCACACACATCCAAACAGTTCCCCACAAACATCCGAACAGCAAGCAGACCCCGCACACACCTGAACAGTCCTGCACAGCGCTGCACACATCCGAACAGCCCGCAGACCCAGCACACACATACACGCACACCGTCACTGCCCACATTCCGCCCACCAGGGCCGGACTGGCCATGGGGCACTTCTGGCAAATGCCAGAAGGGCCGGTGCCAGTCGTGGGCCACTCGATCCTCCTCCCCCTGCCGCCGCCGACTCACCCCCTACCGTCGCATTCAACTATACCGGCGTCTATGACGCCGGTACAGTTGAATGCAATGATGGAGGAGAGAGCGTCTACAGACGCTCCCTCTCCGATCATTCCCTGCTCTGCCTCTGACACTGCGGGTGCGCGATGACATCATATCATTGCGCACCTGCTGTGTCCCGGGCAGACTACAGCTGCCGAGACAGGAGCAGGAAGCAACACGGGCAAGAGGAAAGGTGAGGAGTGTTTTTTTTTTATACTCGACTGTGGGGACATTCTCGGGGGGGGGAGGAGGAGAGATGCGGGCTGTGCTGGATATACCACTGTGCGGGCTGTGCTGGATATACCACTGTGCGGGATCTGCTGGATATACCACTGTGTGGGCTGTGCTGGATATACCACTGTACGGGCTGTGCTGTATATACCACTGTGCGGGCTGTGCTGTATATACCACTGTGCGGGCTGTGCTGTATATACCACTGTGCGGGCTGTGCTGGATATACCACTGTGCGGGCGGTGCTGGATATACCAATGTGCGGGCTGTGCTGGATATACCACTGTGCGGGCTCTGCTGTATATAACACTGTGCGGGCTAAACAAGTAAAATGCTGCATATTCAGATTGTGTTTGCCGGAACAAAAATCCTTGTTCTCAGCAGCACATCGCCGCTGTAAACTGTAGATGCGCTGCTGATAACATGATACTGTATGGGGATCGGTTAGTGATCTGTTAGTGATCGTTCTGTCCCATCATTCTTTCTCAGACGGTGGAAAGAGGCCGAGAAACAAGTGTTGAACAACTTCAGTATTGTCGATCAAACTCATTTAGCGTCCTGAGATCAGCGCATGTAAATACAACCGAAATGCTTTTGTGTGATGTGCAATATGTTAGCATTTTGGGCCCCATTTTAAACTTTGCCTAGGCGTAGGGCCCCACTTTGCCTAAAACCGGCCCTGCCTACAAGTGTACAAAGATATTATACAGTCACCATGTGACAAGTGGGCCTGTGTAACTTCATATGCCAGGGCTGAATTTTAGTCCCAGTCCGGCCCTGCTGCCCACACACTTCCCTCCTCCCGAACTGCAGCGTTTCTCGGACCCACATCCGCATCTAAACTGCAGATCTTTTTTACATCTGTGGTTTTGCTGTGGATGTGCCCGACTCCATAAAAGTCTATGGGTGCAGAAATGCTGCAGTTCGGCACAAAAGAAGTGACATGCTGCAGAGAAAAAAAAAGCTGTGTTTCGGTGCAGCTTTTTCCACAGCATGTGCACAACAAGTCTGCGGCTCCCATAGGCTTACATTGGTTGTTGTGCTCTACACTGCGGACTTGATGCAATTCTGTGCAGCAAAAAACCCTGCGGATCTGCAATCAAATCTACAATGTGTGCACACAGCCTTAGCATTTAGTGACCCTAGCAAAAAAGCCAAGCAAAAAACAAGTGTGGGATTTGCACTTTTTTTGCAATTTCATTGCATTTTGCCTTTTGTTGCACATTTTCTGTTACGCGACATGCTAAAACTTGCTGTTGGCTTCTGAGCTTTCTCCTGGCTTGCTTCTGGAGTTCCTGCTGTCGCTTGTTACTCAGTGCTCTGCCTCATCTCTTTCAGCTGCCTTCAGTCCTCTGTGCTGCTTCCTGATCCTGTCGGTAGTTACCTTTTGTCTAGTGTTGAGCGATACCGTCCGATACTTGAAAGTATCGGTATCGGAAAGTATCGGCCGATACCGGCAAAGTATCGGATCTAATCCGATACCGATACCCGATACCAATACAAGTCAATGGTACACCAAGTATCGGACGGTATCCTGTATGGTTCCCAGGGTCTGAAGGAGAGGAAACTCTCCTTCAGGCCCTGGGATCCATATCAATGTGTAAAAGAAAAAATTAAAATAAAAAATAGGGATATACTCACCCTCTGACGCGCCCTGGACTTTACCGCCGTAACCGGGAGCCGTTGTACCTAAGAATGCGCGCTTGAAGGGCCTTAGATGACGTCACGGCGCTCTGATTGGTCCGTAGCGGTCGCGTGACCGCTACGCGACCAATCACAAAGCCGTGACGTCACCTAAGGTCTTTCAAGCGCTTGAAATACCTTAGAAGATGTCCGCAGCTTCTGATTGGTCGCGTAGCGGTCGCGTGACCGCTACGCGACCAATCACAAAGCCGTGACATCACCTAAGGTCTTTCAAGCGATTGAAAGACCTTAGGTGACGTCACGGCTTAGTGATTGGTCGCGTAGCGGTCACGCGACCGCTACGGACCAATCAGAGCGCCGTGACGTCATCTAAGGCCCTTCAAGCGCGCATTCTTAGGTACAACGGCTCCCGGTTACGGCGGTAAAGTCCAGGGGCCGCCGGAGAGGTGAGTATATCCCTATTTTTTATTTTAATTCTTTCTTTTACACATTGATATTAATCCCGATACCGATTCCCGATACCCCAAAAGTATCGGATCTCGGTATCGGAATTCCGATACCGCAAGTATCGGCCGATACCCGATACTTGCGGTATCGGAATGCTCAACACTACTTTTGTCCAAAATTCTAAAGAGAGGAGCTATACATCACTGGCTCTACTGTGGGCTGCAAGAATTTCTGACATTATTATTACCTGAGTATTAATTCTTGGACTGTGTCTGTGTGGGCTGCGGTGCAGGACTTGAGCGGGACTTTTCAGCCCAAAAAGAAGTACATTGTTAAACCTTTTCCTTGCTGACACCACCTGTGTATTTCTGGACTTCTATGAAAGGTGTCGGCTTCACTGTCTGCATATTTCTGGATTACTACGTAAAAGTGCCGTCCTCAGTAGTGTTGAGCATTCTGATACCGCAAGTATCGGGTATCGGCCGATATTTGCGGTATCGGAATTCCGATACCGAGTTCCGATATTTTTGTGATATCGGAAATCGGAATCGGAAGTTCCCAGTGTATGGTTCCCAGGGTCTGGAGGAGAGGAGAATCTCCTTCAGGCCCTGGGATCCATATTCATGTAAAAAATAAAGAATAAAAATAAAAAATATGGATATACTCACCCCTCCGGCGTACCCTGGACCTTAGCGGTGTAACCGGGAGCCTACGTTCCTAAGAATGCAGTGAGTGTAGGACCTGCGATGACGTCGCGGCTTGTGATTGGTCGCGTGAGCGGTCACATGAGCGGTCACGGAACCAATCACAAGCCGCAACGTCATCGAAGGTCCTTCACTCTGCATTCTTAGGAACGGAGGCTGCTGGTTACATCGCTAAGGTCCAGGGTCCACCGGAGGGGTGAGTATATCCATATTTTTTATTTTTATTCTTTATTTTTTACATGAATATGGATCCCAGGGCCTGAAGGAGAGTTTCCTCTCCTTCACACCCTGGGAACCATCCAGGATACCTTCCGATATTTGTGTCCCATTGACTTGTATTGGTATCGGGTATCGGTATCAGCGAGATCCGATATTTTGCCGGTATCGGCCGATCCAATCCAATACCGATACTTTCGAATATCGGAAGGTATCGCTCAACACTAGTCCTCACTCTTGCTTCATATAACTGCTGGACTTGCTTGTATTCGCAGTCGCGCCCCGCTATCATAGTTGCTGGACACTTTCGTTTTGTGCTGTGCACTTTGCTATAATTTCAGGATTATCTCTGTTAGTTTGTGTTATACTCCTTGCTTTGTTAAATACAGTTTATTTGTCTCAACTATGGTCTCAGATTCATTTTATCCCACACAATTAGATTCCATAGTACCTTCATAATTGTTACACCTGCTAATGTAGGGGTCCTCTTCCCCATACTCTGTGAGTGAAATTTGTAAGCTGCTAATCTAGAGGTACCGTGCCTCATGCTCAGTGGATGAAATTTGTAAGCTGCTATTGTAGGGTACAGTGCCCCATGCTCTGTGGGTGAAATTTCTTAGCTGATAATGTAGGAGTACTTTGCGCCATGCTCTGTGGGTGAAATTTATAAGCTTCTAATGTAGGGATACTCAGCCCCATGCTCTGTGGATGTAATTTGTAAGCTGCTTCTGAGGGAGTACTCTGTTCCATGCTCTATGGCTGAAATTTGTACACTGCTAATGTAGGGGTAATCTCCCCCATGCTCTGTGGGTGAAATTTTTAAGCTGTTTCTCATGGAGTACTCTGCCCCATGTTCCCTGGCTGAAATTTGTAAGCTGCTAAAGAGGGGGTACTCTGCCCCATGCTCAGTGGATGCAATTTGTAAGCTGCTTCAGAGGGGGTACTCTGCCCCATGCTGTGTAGGTGACATTTTTAAGTTATTAATGTAGGGGTTCTCTGCCCCATACTCTGTGGGTGAAATTTATAAGCTTTTAATGTAGGGGTACTCTTCTCCATGCTCTGTGGGTGACATTTTCAACTGGATTGGAAGTAGCTAGCCTCAGTCCCTTCCTATTTTACCATGATTGCAATGGTGACAAAACCCTTTTAAGTCATTTCCCTGCTCACATTTGTTTGCATGGCAATTGTTCTGCTCTTACCCCATTTAGTTTCTTTTTGCAGCCCTCTAGCCATAAATATGACAATTTCACAGCCATTTTAAAGCACCAAAGTTCCAGACCCCATGGACTTCTATTTGGTATGGGTCCGAACTTTTTACTGTACGCTTGTCCAACCCGGTGAACCCGAACATCCACGGGTTTGCTCATCGCTAGTAAGCAATGATATTGTATTAAACAAAATATAAAAACATATATCAACATATCAAAAATTTTAAAATAGAAGGTGGAGACTCAGATGAGTACTTATACGTGGCAAGGACACAATCAGTAAAAGGGGAGGGTAGCATGCTACAGTGTAGTTGTATCATAGATAAGCAATAAGCCATGCTTTACCAAGTGAATAATAATATCAAGTGAAAATTGCTATTAGAAATCAAGAACCTAGGAGTTCACCCAGAGTTCCTTGTATTAGGCTATGTTTTAGCAAACCCAACACATGTTTCAAGTGTTCTTCCTCAGAGAATTGTGGTGGGACTGTGTTCCAAAAGGATATATACACTATAATAGTATAGCAGTGTCTTCACATGTGTTGAGCATCAGCCGAACAAAATGGCGCCAGCACTCGCACTTTTGACAATCCGTGTAATGTTCTGCGTCAAAGGGAAATCATCCTATGAATATCACTGGATGCCGGGAATGCAGAGGGTCAATAGAGCAATAGCGGGCTGGTGCCACATTAAGGAAGGGCAAAGTATTTTTTGCAATCTGGAAAAGATTTCTTATGGTTTTAATATAAATATATAAAGTGCTATGTGCATAGAGAACTAGGTGGGTATGTGAATTAAAGTGAAATGTCTCAGTAATAAAAACTACCCCACTATATAGCGCAAACTGATCAAGTGAAGTGTGATTGTTCAGCATCATGACTAAATGCAGTATATAGTGTATGAGTGCTACGACAGTAATGTATAATTGTGAGGATAAGTAATTACCATGTACATAAAGACACAACTTTCATGAAATAGTCTAAAAAAATCTTATTACATGATTACTAATCTACTCTAATAATGTTAAAAGCAATCTACACACTTTAAATTGGAAGAAACTTGACAAAGGTTAGAGACAGCAACAAATAATAATGCAGTGGAGTCAGCAGTCTGATCAAAAGTGTCAAATGTTTTATATTTCTCTAACCAACCATGAGCCATAAAATGTTAATACCATTATTAAGAAAACCCCCAGTAAATAATTTCTAGGACAGCCGCAGATTTATGAGCTCTAATACTATTTTCACAAGTAACTGTTTGATGGTAAGTATCAAAGGAGAACTATGCATGATTTAGTTGACCCAAGCAAATTCGGTTTCCTCACTGTAGCAGTTGCCATTATCAAAGAACATGGAAATAACCTGAAATAACCTGAAAAGGACAAGTTAGAAAAAATAGCAAATGTGACTTGCAGACTTTAAGGAACAAGGCAGTCTTCCAAAATAGATTTCATGTTAGCTTTTAAATATAAATGATTACAGCAGCGCTTTTGTTTAATACTGTGCCTCTGTCCCAGAGGAACCAAAGTACTTTGCAGAAGAATACAATAGTCGCCAGATTCTTGGGCAAACGCAACCTTCAATCATACATCTTTCTTTCGCACTCCTTTTCCAAAGCACTGATTTGAAGCCATGTTATTATATTAGAAAACTGCATGTGAAACAGTCTAAAGTATTTCAATAATAGACCAGGGCAGCACTTATTTGCAACTGGTAGGCAAAGATACTGGCACTTTTTATAGCAATTTACAATATATTCTGCAAATTAAAGAAAACTTGAAAAGTAGCTAGTTGTAATTTTTATTTTTTTTTAATTCCGGCTGCTCCCTTACATATTTGGCATTTGGCATGTTTTTTGTGAAAATCTGCCATATGGTTCCACATACTGTATATGGGCCTTTTTAATTAGTGTTTAATTTATGCAGCTAAGTGCAGCTAAGGACAGGTGTAGATGGTCATATTGTGATCTGACAAAGCATTGAATTGTACTCGGACCAATTTTAGTATATGGGGCTGTGCACATGTCCAATTTTTTCCTTAGGCAGAGGAAAACATTGGTGCATCTCCAAGTTTGATCCGATATTTGGATCACACTTGGCCATTCAAGTCAATGAACGCGTGGAAATCATCCCAATTTCCACACATTGAGACAATGGAGAAGATAGACAAATTTTTTTCTTCATTTTCTTTTCACAGTGTGCTCTGATTCTCTCATCCGAGAGAATCTGATCACAGTATACTGCCACTCTGATCAGGGTTTGTTCAGAGTGTCATTTGCATAATCGTCCTGATTCGCTCGGATAAGAGAATTGGCAGCTTTCTGCATCTGCCTTAACAGGATTTTCTGGGGTCATGTGTAGAGATACAGGGTTAGTGGGTGCTCTCGTCCGCTGGCCTGGCTGTCTTTTAAAGGGCCACTGTCACCCCCTCCAGCCGTTATAAACTAAAAGAGCCACCTTGTTCAGCAGTAATGCTGCATTCTAACAAGGTGGCTCTTTTAGTTTTTGGTGCATGTATTCCCAAAATAATACGTTTTATAAATTCTCCAAAATACCTTTCTTTCGCCAGGGAGGCAGGTCCTCACCCCCCTGCTTGAAACGCCACACTGCAGTCACTCAAATCTTCAGGGGCGCTGGGCGCCGCCCCCTCCGCGCTGTGTTCGTACGAAATCCGGCACCTGCTCTGTGTAGTAGTGTCAGGTGCAGGCGCAGTGAGCTCTGGCCGTCTGACGTCACAGCCAGGCTTGCAGACTGCGCCTGTGTGGCCACCCTGCTTGTGAATCCCAGCCCCACACTCTGCATAATGCATAACACACTGCGGGGCTGGGATTACCAAGGTGGGTGGCCGCCCTGTCCGCACAGGTGCAGTCTGCAAGCCTGGCTGTGACGTCAGATGGCCAGAGCTCACTGCGCCTGCACCAGACACTACTACACAGTGCAGGCGCCGGATTTCATACGAACACAACGCGTAGGGGGCGGCGCCCAGTGCCCCTGAAGATTTGAGTGACTGCAGTGTGGTGTTTCAAGCAGGGGGGTGAGGACCTGCTGTTGTGAAATTGGATTTTGGGCTCCCCCGGTGGCCACTGGTGGAATTGAACTTGTGTGCATCATCCCCTCTGTTCACCTGTTCCCATCAGGATGTGGGAGTCGCTATTTAACCTTGCTCCTCTGTCACTTCCATGCCGGTCAACATTGTAATCAGAAGCCTTTCTGTGCATGTTCCTGCTACCAGACAACTTCCAGCTAAGTCGGACTTTTGTCCTTGTTTGTTTTTTGCATTTTGTTCCAGTTCACAGCTGCAGTTTCGTTTCTGTGTCTGGAAAGCTCTTGTGATCTGAAATTGCCACTCTGATGTTATGAGTTAATACTAGAGTCTTAAAGTAATTTCAGGATGGTGTATTGATAGGGTTTTCAGCTGACCATGAAAGTACCCTTTCTGTCTTCCTGCTATCTAGTAAGCGGACCTCGATTTTGCTAAACCTATTTTCATACTACGTTTGTCATTTTCATCTTAAATCACCGCCAATATATGTGGGGGCCTCTGTCTGCCTTTCGGGGAAATTTCTCTAGAGGTGAGCCAGGACTATATTTTCCTCTGCCAGGATTAGTTAGTCCTCCGGCCGGCGCTGGGCGTCTAGGGATAAAACGCAGGCTACGCTACCCGGCTACTGTTAGTTGTGCGGCAGGTTTAGTTCATGGTCAGTTTAAGTTTCCATCCTTCCAAGAGCTAATTCCTATGTATGCTGGGCTATGTTCTCTTGCCATTGAGAACCATAACAGTTTGACCGGCCACAAAGGGTTAAATTAATTGGCAGAGAAAGGAGAGAAAAAAGAAGTCTTTTTTTTTTTTTTTTCCTTCAGTTCTGAGTGTGCTTTCAATTGAATCACTTGCAAGTCTGCCTATATTGCAGCCTTCCTCTCTCTCTCTCCTTCTAATCCTGGAATGGCTCTGTGTTCACCTGTTTAAAATGGATATTCAGAGTTTAGCTGCAGGTTTGAATAATCTCACCACGAAAGTTCAAAATTTACAAGATTTTGTTGTTCATGTTCCTATATCTGAACCTAGAATTCCTTTGCCTGAATTTTTCTCGGGGAATAGATCTTGCTTTCAAAATTTCAAAAATAATTGCAAGTTGTTTTTGTCCCTGAAATCTCGCTCTGCTGGAGATCCTGCTCAGCAGGTCAGGATTGTGATTTCCTTGCTCCGGGGCGACCCTCAAGATTGGGCTTTTGCATTGGCTCCAGGGGATCCTGCGTTGCTCAATGTGGATGCGTTTTTTCTGGCCTTGGGGTTGCTTTATGAGGAACCTCATTTAGAGCTTCAGGCGGAAAAAGCCTTGATGTCCCTATCTCAGGGGCAAGATGAAGTTGAAATATACTGCCAAAAATTCCGTAAATGGTCTGTGCTTACTCAGTGGAATGAGTGCGCCCTGGCGGCGAATTTCAGAGAGGGTCTCTCTGATGCCGTTAAGGATGTTATGGTGGGGTTCCCTGTGCCTGCGGGTCTGAATGAGTCCATGACAATGGCTATCCAGATCGATAGACGTCTGCGGGAGCGCAAACCTGTGCACCATTTGGCGGTGTCTACTGAGAAGACGCCAGAGAATATGCAATGTGATAGAATTCTGTCCAGAAGCGAACGGCAGAATTTTAGACGAAAAAATGGGTTGTGCTTTTATTGTGGTGATTCAACTCATGTTATATCAGCATGCTCTAAGCGTACTAAGAAGCTTGATAAGTCAGTTTCAATTGGCACTTTTCAGTCTAAGTTTATTCTATCTGTGACCCTGATTTGTTCTTTATCATCTATTACCGCGGATGCCTATGTCGACTCTGGCGCCGCTTTGAGTCTTATGGATTGGTCCTTTGCCAAACGCTGTGGGTATGATTTAGAGCCTCTTGAAACTCCTATACCTCTGAAGGGGATTGACTCCACCCCATTGGCTAGTAATAAACCACAATACTGGACACAAGTAACTATGCGAATTAATCCGGATCATCAGGAGATAATTCGCTTTCTTGTGCTGTATAATCTACATGATGTGTTGGTGCTTGGATTGCCATGGCTGCAATCTCATAACCCAGTCCTCGACTGGAACGCTATGTCTGTGTTAAGCTGGGGATGTAAGGGGATGCATGGGGACGTACCTTTGGTTTCCATTTCGTCATCTATTCCCTCTGAGATTCCTGAATTCTTGTCTGACTATCGTGACGTTTTTGAAGAACCTAAGCTTGGTTCATTACCTCCGCACCGGGAGTGCGATTGTGCCATAGATTTGATTCCGGGTAGTAAATACCCTAAGGGTCGTTTATTTAATCTGTCTGTGCCTGAACATGCTGCTATGCGAGAATATATAAAGGAGTCCTTGGAAAAGGGACATATTCGTCCTTCGTCATCTCCCTTAGGAGCCGGTTTTTTCTTTGTGTCTAAGAAAGATGGCTCTTTGAGGCCGTGTATTGATTATCGGCTTTTGAATAAAATCACGGTTAAATATCAATATCCGTTGCCACTGCTGACTGATTTGTTTGCTCGCATAAAGGGGGCCAAGTGGTTCTCTAAGATAGATCTCCGTGGGGCATATAATTTGGTGCGAATTAAGCAGGGGGATGAGTGGAAAACCGCATTTAATACGCCCGAGGGCCACTTTGAGTATTTGGTGATGCCTTTTGGCCTTTCAAATGCCCCTTCAGTCTTTCAGTCCTTTATGCATGACATTTTCCGTGATTATTTGGATAAATTTATGATCGTGTATCTGGATGATATTATGATTTTTTCGGATGACTGGGACTCTCATGTCCAGCAGGTCAGGAGGGTTTTTCAGGTTTTGCGGTCTAATTCCTTGTGTGTGAAGGGTTCTAAGTGCGTTTTTGGGGTTCAAAAGATTTCCTTCTTGGGATACATTTTTTCCCCCTCTTCCATCGAGATGGATCCTGTCAAGGTTCGGGCTATTTGTGATTGGACGCAACCCTCTTCTCTTAAGAGTCTTCAGAAATTTTTGGGCTTTGCTAACTTTTATCGTCGATTTATTGCTGGTTTTTCTGATGTTGTTAAACCATTGACTGATTTGACTAAGAAGGGTGCTGATGTTGCTGATTGGTCCCCTGCTGCTGTGGAGGCCTTTCGGGAGCTTAAGCGCCGCTTTTCTTCCGCCCCTGTGTTGCGTCAGCCTGATGTTGCTCTTCCTTTTCAGGTTGAGGTCGACGCTTCTGAAATCGGAGCTGGGGCGGTTTTGTCGCAAAGAAGTTCCGACTGCTCCGTGATGAAACCTTGTGCTTTTTTTTCTCGTAAATTTTCGCCCGCCGAGCGGAATTATGATATTGGGAATCGAGAGCTTTTGGCCATGAAGTGGGCTTTTGAGGAGTGGTGTCATTGGCTTGAGGGGGCTAGACATCAGGTGGTGGTATTGACCGACCACAAAAATTTAATTTATCTTGAGTCCGCCAGACGCCTGAATCCTAGACAGGCGCGCTGGTCGTTGTTTTTCTCTCGGTTTAATTTTGTGGTGTCATACCTACCGGGTTCTAAGAATGTTAAGGCGGATGCCCTTTCTAGGAGTTTTGAGCCTGACTCCCCTGGTAATTCTGAACCTACAGGTATCCTTAAGGATGGAGTGATATTGTCTGCCGTTTCTCCAGACCTGCGGCGGGCCTTGCAGGATTTTCAGGCGGATAGACCTGATCGTTGCCCACCTGGTAGACTGTTTGTTCCTGATGATTGGACCAGTAAAGTCATTTCTGAGGTTCATTCTTCTGCGTTGGCAGGTCATCCTGGAATCTTTGGTACCAGGGATTTGGTGGCAAGGTCCTTCTGGTGGCCTTCCCTGTCACGAGATGTACGAGGCTTTGTGCAGTCTTGTGACGTTTGTGCTCGGGCCAAGCCTTGTTGTTCTCGGGCTAGTGGATTGTTGTTGCCCTTGCCTATCCCGAAGAGGCCTTGGACGCACATCTCGATGGATTTTATTTCGGATCTTCCTGTTTCTCAGAAGATGTCTGTCATCTGGGTGGTGTGTGACCGTTTCTCTAAGATGGTCCATTTGGTTCCCCTGCCTAAGTTGCCTTCTTCTTCCGAGTTGGTTCCTCTGTTTTTTCAAAATGTGGTTCGTTTGCATGGTATTCCGGAGAATATCGTTTCTGACAGAGGAACCCAATTCGTGTCTAGATTTTGGCGGGCATTCTGTGCTAGGATGGGCATAGATTTGTCTTTCTCGTCTGCTTTCCATCCTCAGACTAATGGCCAGACCGAGCGGACGAATCAGACTTTGGAGACATATTTGAGGTGTTTTGTGTCTGCAGATCAGGATGATTGGGTTGCTTTTTTGCCTTTAGCGGAGTTTGCCCTCAATAATCGGGCCAGCTCTGCCACCTTGGTGTCTCCTTTTTTCTGTAATTCGGGGTTTCATCCTCGATTTTCCTCCGGTCAGGTGGAATCTTCGGATTGTCCTGGAGTGGATGCTGTGGTGGAGAGGTTGCATCAGATTTGGGGGCAGGTGGTGGACAATTTGAAGTTGTCCCAGGAGAAGACTCAGCTTTTTGCCAACCGCCGGCGTCGGGTTGGTCCTCGGCTTTGTGTCGGGGACTTGGTGTGGTTGTCTTCTCGTTTTGTCCCTATGAGGGTTTCTTCTCCTAAGTTTAAGCCTCGGTTCATCGGCCCGTACAAGATATTGGAGATTCTTAACCCTGTGTCCTTCCGTTTGGACCTCCCTGCATCTTTTTCTATTCATAATGTTTTTCATCGGTCATTGTTGCGCAGGTATGAGGTACCGGTTGTGCCTTCCGTTGAGCCTCCTGCTCCGGTGTTGGTTGAGGGCGAGTTGGAGTACGTTGTGGAAAAAATCTTGGACTCCCGTGTTTCCAGACGGAAACTCCAGTATCTGGTCAAATGGAAGGGATACGGTCAGGAGGATAATTCTTGGGTGACTGCCTCTGATGTTCATGCCTCCGATCTGGTCCGTGCCTTTCATAGGGCTCATCCTGATCGCCCTGGTGGTTCTGGTGAGGGTTCGGTGCCCCCTCCTTGAGGGGGGGGTACTGTTGTGAAATTGGATTTTGGGCTCCCCCGGTGGCCACTGGTGGAATTGAACTTGTGTGCATCATCCCCTCTGTTCACCTGTTCCCATCAGGATGTGGGAGTCGCTATTTAACCTTGCTCCTCTGTCACTTCCATGCCGGTCAACATTGTAATCAGAAGCCTTTCTGTGCATGTTCCTGCTACCAGACAACTTCCAGCTAAGTCGGACTTTTGTCCTTGTTTGTTTTTTGCATTTTGTTCCAGTTCACAGCTGCAGTTTCGTTTCTGTGTCTGGAAAGCTCTTGTGATCTGAAATTGCCACTCTGATGTTATGAGTTAATACTAGAGTCTTAAAGTAATTTCAGGATGGTGTATTGATAGGGTTTTCAGCTGACCATGAAAGTACCCTTTCTGTCTTCCTGCTATCTAGTAAGCGGACCTCGATTTTGCTAAACCTATTTTCATACTACGTTTGTCATTTTCATCTTAAATCACCGCCAATATATGTGGGGGCCTCTGTCTGCCTTTCGGGGAAATTTCTCTAGAGGTGAGCCAGGACTATATTTTCCTCTGCCAGGATTAGTTAGTCCTCCGGCCGGCGCTGGGCGTCTAGGGATAAAACGCAGGCTACGCTACCCGGCTACTGTTAGTTGTGCGGCAGGTTTAGTTCATGGTCAGTTTAAGTTTCCATCCTTCCAAGAGCTAATTCCTATGTATGCTGGGCTATGTTCTCTTGCCATTGAGAACCATAACAACCTGCCTCCCTGGCGAAAGAAAGGTATTTTGGAGAATTTATAAAACGCATTATTTTGGGAATACATGCACCAAATACTAAAAGAGCCACCTTGTTAGAATGCAGCATTACTGCTGCACAAGGTGGCTCTTTTAGTTTATAACGGCTGGAGGGGGTGACAGTGGCCCTTTAAAAGACTGCATGGACCAGGGCTCATACCGCTAAAGCCTGTTCTCTCTCTCTGTGGGCAGAACACTACTCAGACAACACAGGGTAAGGGTAAAACAGTGTGGCAATAATTTATTGAACCACCAACACACAATAGCAAATAGAACAGTACAGTCTCAGCAAATACCCAAGATGGTTCAAATTACAGAGTCTCAACCTTCCACTGACTCATTGGGATTAGATCTGCTTCTGGTGCTGAATACCCCCAACAGTGGCTCCCCACTTTTGGTGGGCCCCCAAAGTGAGGAGGTAATAACAAGCTTAGGAAGCTGACAGTCCATTGATGTACGATTCCAGGTGACTTGATTGTCCCAACCTGGATTCTCTCAACGTCTTTGAGGATTCTGTGATGGTCAATGAGGCAGCTCTGTATTTCTTCAGTTGGAGCCAGGATGATGGCTTCTGCAATGTAGAGTCTCTCTGAACACAGGAAGATCCTCCTTTTTATAGGTCACAACTTCTCATTCAGTTATTCCACCACAGGCTTGGGGGAAGTTGGAAGGAGGCCATCCCTCACTGCTGGACTGTTCAAACAACATGCATAGATTGTCCTTCATATTGCAAAGCACGAAGGGTCATCAATATATTAATAAACATTCCAACATTGTGCCTTTGCTTTCCAAATATATAGTAGAACAATACTATGACTGCAATACTAGGACAGATACAATAGCTAATCAGCAGCCAGTCAACAAATGATAGCCATTGTACATTAATTCAAATACAATAAGTGTCAACAGTCATTCTCACATGAACTCTAACTCATGTCCCTGGGCTTACTGAAATAATATATCTCGATAATTCAGATTAAATGTGGTGCCGCCATATACCTCCTCCATCTTAATTAGCCAGAAGTGGTAGGTTTCCAATCATCCTTCTCCACTTATCGGGGACAATCTGTTAGTATGCCATTAAGTACAGACATGAATGTACCATGGGAGAGAAGCAGGATGAAGGCACAGCTGTATGACCTCAGGTTAATGAAGCTGCACACACACCAGGGATTACGGGTGCCACTTCCAAAGAAAGAGAATCTGTATGTCCATAGAAAAGAAAGCGGATTGGCACATACCGTCCTGTGCAACAAAATCCTTTGTTGTGGCATCATCGTACCAACAGCAGGCAGGTAAAACAGTGGAGCAAATATAGACAACGATCGTTTCATGCTTACATTGTGCTTCAAAAGGTCAACCTTTGCGCTGGGTGAATGGCGCGACTCCGATCGCATCACACGTGCGCCTACGTGGACAGGACTTCTTGGTGCATCCAAGCTACCCTACCAATATTGGAATTTATACAGACAGGATTAACGTTTGTCCCTGCACCATATCTCTTATATTTGTTCTGATGAAGGTCCATATGTGGACCGAAAACATTTGACTTGCCTTTATGGATGCACATCAATAAACCTTTTGCATATGATAATTATTCATCTAGAGTGCCAAGTTTTTTTGGATTCTACAGCTCAATGGTACGGATCCTCCCATACTAATGGAACAACTCCTTCAGCTCCTTCTCCTATACATTGGCCAGTAAATTGCCTAAGTAAATTTGCCCATTCTCCATGCGCTGACACCCAGCCCTGGAGAAGGCCACTTGATGGCCTAGTAGATGGTGTTCTGGTGAGATAATATCTGAACTGGCTAGGGTGATGAAGACCCAGTGTTCCGAGGGCCATGGGCCTTGATATCACTGACCTTGACAGCCTGGAGGTGGCTATGGGGGTTGGCTGGTGTAGGGTTGTCATTCTGCCATATAGTGTAAACAGGGTATATCACTTCGTTCTTTGCTTGTGTATCCTGGGGCAGATGTTGACTGGATGGGCCGACAGATGGGCTTTAGGCATGGAGCCCCGAACCTGTAGACAATCTTTGGCCACGTGTCCAAGGTACCCAAAACGTGTAACAGTGCAGAGAATTGGCCAAATCATGGGTCTTGTTTGCAAGCCTTTCTTCTGGTGGGGATTCTGCTGGGTAGCAGGATAGTCCTGCCCAAATGGCTAGTGACCTCTTGAATCCTTGGTTGAGGGGTCTCCTGAGATTGATGGGCATACCGGGTCTCCAGTGGGGTCGATTGGCTATAAATTTATCAGATAATGAAGCTGCTTGTTTTGGGCTTATGGTCAGCGACACACTCTCGTATTTCTGGGGACATTTTCTCCATAAGTGGCTCAAGAATAATCATATCCCAGAGGACATCAGCAGAATGGGAAGCCCCACTATCGAGCAAGTGGCTGCAGAGTCATCATAGTTGACTGCCAAATTCTACATAGGAGACCCCTTGGTGAGACAATATATGGAACTTAGTGAGGTATCTTTCGTGGGTGATGCTAAGAAGGGACAACAGGGTTTCCTTAATAGTACAATAGTCCAGACAGTCCTGAGGCCCAAGAGACTGAACTGCATCCTGTGCCCGGCCAGTCAAACTAGTCCACTAGCATTTATCCCAATCAGCTGTAGGCACCTGGTGCATCATCATTAGGGTCTTAAAGCTTTGCAGATGTTCATCAACCTGTGTGTTGGACTCATTAAACACTGGCACCTCTCTGTAGCGAATATGATTTCCCTGGTGGTGGGCCATCATGGATGTTAGGGTCTGGCGTTGGTGGAAGGGGTACTGGAATTCCCAAAATTGATTCAATAACACAAGCTCTCTCCTCACTTGAGGCTCCTGGTTCCAATGCAATCAACAATTCTAGTATTCAAGCTGCTGGTTACTGGGTATTTGATTCCAGACAACCAATGAATCCTGGATTTGGCAAGCAGCTTAAAGGGACTCTGCCACCTGAATTTGGAGGGAACAATTTTCAGTCATATGGGCAGGGTTTTCGGGTGTTTGATTCACCCTTTCCTTACCCGCTGGCTGCATGCTGGCTGCAATATTGGATTGAAGTTCATTCTCTGTCCTCCGTAGTACATGCCTGCACAAGGCAATCTTGCCTTACGCAGGCGTGTACTATGGAGGACAGAGAATGAACTTCAATCCAATATTGCAGCCAGCATGCAGCCAGCGGGTAAGGAAAGGGTGAATCAAACACCCGAAAAACCCGCCCATATGACTGAAAATTGTTCCCTCCAAATTCAGGTGACAGAGTCCCTTTAATACCTCTGGGTCCACTTCAGCTGAGTTTTCTTTGTCCTCCATAATGTTCTGGGCATCCAAACAGACCAATTCCTGGATCAAATCCAACCAAGTGTCGGTGGTCCGGTATTCAAACCGTCGAAGCAGGCACAGGTCCTGAAGTGGTCATTTCTTGTTGTGACTATACATCCACTGTGGTCCACTGCCCAAGGCCGAGTTGGTGGGGTTGGACATGATTGCAGCTGAAACTTTCTGTGTATGCCTCACCTATGGTCTGTTGGGTCTGTTTATATGCTTTCCTGGTTGTGGAGCCCTGGACGGTGTCTGAGAACACCAGTCCCCTGCAGCTTCCCTAGTTCCGCTGGGCTGAGTAGTGTCCCACCACTGCCACCATATGTAGAGCTACAGGGTTATTGGTTGCTGTTTTCTGCTGGCCCAGCTGTCTTTAGAAAGACTGCATGGACCAGGGCTCATACCACTGAACGCCTGCTCTCTCTCCCCATGGGCAGAACACTACTCAGACAAACAGGGTGAGGGTAAAACAGTGTGACAATAGTTTATTGAACCACCAACACACAATAGCATATAGAACAGTCCCAGCAAATACCCAAGATGGTGCAAATTACAGAGTCTCACCCTTCTGCTGACTCGCTGGGATTAGAGTTGCTTCCAATTCCGAATACACCCACCAGTGGCTCCCCACTTTTGGCAGGCCCCCACAGTGAGTAGGTAACGACAAGCTTAGGAAGCTGACAGTCCATTGATGTACAAGGCCAGGTGACTTGACTGTCCCAACCTGGATTCTCTAAACGACTTTGAGGGTTAATTGATGGTTAATGAGTCAGCTCTGTATTTCTTTAGCTGGAGCCATGATGCCATGGCTTCTGAAATGTAGAGTCTCTCTGAACACAGGCAGATCCTCCTTTTTATAGGTCATAACTTCTCATTCAGTCATTCCACCACAGGCTTGGGGTAAGTTGGAAAGAGGCCATCCCTCACTGCTGGAGTGTTCAAACAACATGCATAGATTGTCCTTCATATTGCAGAGCATGAATTGCCATCAACATTTTAACAAACATTCAAACATTGTGATTTTGCTTCTGAAAGATAGAACAATACTAGGCTTGCAATAATAGGACAGATACAATAGCTAGTCAGCAGCCAGTCAACAAATGGTAGCCATTGCACATTAATTCAATTACAGTAAGGTTCAACAGTCATTCTCATATGAACTCTAACTCATGTCCCTGGGCCTACTGAAATAATATGTCTGGGTAATTCAGATTAAATGTGGTGTCACCACTAGTGTTGAGCGATACCGTCCGATACTTGAAAGTATCGGTATCGGAAAGTATCGGCCGATACCGGCAAAGTATCGGATATAATCCGATACCGATACCCGATACCAATACAAGTCAATGGGACTCAAGTATCGGACGGTATTCCTGATGGTTCCCAGGGTCTGAAGGAGAGGAAACTCTCCTTCAGGCCCTGGGATCCATATGAATGTGTAAAATAAAGAATTAAAATAAAAAATATTGCTATACTCACCTCTCCGACGCAGCCTGGACCTCACCGAGGGAACCGGCAGCATTCTGTGCTTAAAATGCGTGCTTTTACTTCCTTCCGTGACGTCACGGCTTGTGATTGGTCGCGTGCCGCCCATGTGGCCGCGACGCGACCAATCACAGCAAGCCGTGACGTAATTTTCAGGTCCTGGATGCAGAAATAGGCATTCAGGACCTGAAATTACGTCACGGCTTGCTGTGATTGGTCGCGTCGCGGTCACATGGGCGGCACGCAACCAATCACAAGCCGTGACGTAATTTTAAAATGCGCGCGTTTCCTGCCTCCCGTGACGTCACGGCTTGTGATTGGTCGCGTCGCCCATGTGACCGCGACGCGACCAATCACAAGCCGGAACGCAATTTTAAAATCCTGAATGCCTAGAATTAGGCATCCAGGACCTGAAAATTACGTCACGGCTTGCTGTGATTGGTCGCGTCGCGGCCACATGGGCGGCACACGACCAATCACAAGCCGTGACGTCACGGAAGGAAGTAAAAGCGCGCATTTTAAGCACAGAACGCTGCCGGCTCCCTCGGTGAGGTCCAGGCTGCGTCGGAGAGGTGAGTATGAAGCAAGATAAGAAAAGCCACTACATAAATGTGTGCACACCTGAATATATAGCAAATAACAACTTTATTGTAAGGCAGAGACATACAAAATATAAAACCATTAAAAGCAAATCCCATGAGGATCACACAAAAAACACACCATTCCGCTAAATATGTGACCAAAAGCAGCCAAAAATAATGAAAAAATGTATATAAATATATATAATGCAGTACACGTAGATGTAAACAATATAAGTACTTATGGCTGGTATATTTAGAATGTACATATAGATATAAACACCATAGAACCCAATATACAGTGGGCGTCCCCACTCATGGAGCAACCTAAACAGGGTCTCACCTATGACAGATGAGTGTTATAACAATGGAGCCTTGTGACTAAGATGACACTGAAAAAAATATATAAAGAAACACAAGGTCTGTGGATAATACCAATAGTGAGGCACCTGAGGGCAAAGAAATAGATATAAATCAGGGTCACAATTTGACCAAATACTGAAGATTTTGCCCGAGCAATGGTACAACAAGAAAGCACAACCAGCAAAAATAAGCCGGCTCACCAAGAGAGATGAAGAGCCAGAGTAATTACATGTCCGATGGCTGTCATGAGCAGGACCCTAATACTGGCGGATCAATGGGCAATAAAAGGAAGGTGTGGGAGAATCCCACACGTATCGCTGTACTGAACAGCTTCGTCAGGGAAAGTGATTCTCCTGCTAGAAGCAGCCGCTAAATATAGCGGCGATGATGATCCTATACATTACCGGTGTGTAGCGATCCAGGTGGAAGACCGGAAGCGAGAGAAAGAGGGGCAAAGGCGCAGGCGCAATAGCCCATATGAGCCGGGACCTAATACGTAAGAAAAAGAGGACGGCCAGAAGGAAGTAGTCAGCTGACCAATTGGGAACTGATGAGAGCGCAAGCGCAGTGGTCCGATGTACACGGAATATACTGCGCATGACTAGAAACATCTAGAGGCGAGCGGCAAGATGAAAAAAGAAGAAGAATTACCTAGCCCAAAAAATAAGGTAGCCTATGCAGATATAGAAATCAGAAGGCACAGAAAATCTATTGTGCGGCCGCACAAAGAATTAGAGAAAAAGTGTATAAGCCTGAAATACTGGTAGAAAAATCAGGACAACATGAAAAGACAGTGTATATATTAATTAATTAATTAATTAATTAATTAATATTATGCAAAACTTGAGAAAGTAGAAAAACTGAAATTAATATAATGAACAATGAGAAAATGAGGAAACAAAATACCTGAAAGAAAAAATACCCAATTAACATATACCACGATCCCACATTGCAAATGAAAACGAGCTATATGTAACATCTATAAAAAATATATGCAAATGATAATGACTATGGACTATAAGCTATACAATGAAAAACAAAATCCCAATTATACCAAAACATCAAAACAATACCAATAAATGTGACAAAACACCAAAATATACAGAAACAAATGAAAATGTAAATGGTGATCATATGACAAAAGAAATATATAATAATAATAATAAAGATCCAGCATACAGTCCGGATACTGCCCGCATATGGCAACACATAAGTCGAGTGTTCCGGTCAGAGCGTCTCCACTTAGAGTCATCCATAGATATCGAGGAGAGATTCCATCCGTCAATATGCTTCGTCCAAATGCCTCTAATAGGGATATTCACAGGTACCCAATATATGAAAAGTTCCATGGAAGTCATCATGGTTCACAAAATCAGAAACATGTCCAAAGTTCAAAAAGGCTTATTCCAGAAACGTCAATGGGAGGTATCCAAAGTCTCCAAAGAGCCGGCTTGTAGAAGAACATTATTGAAAAATGAGGTATCACCAGACATAATTAACCTAAGAAGCCAGTGTAGAGGAGTTCTTCGTTCAGACCAAAGGGTGAAAGGGACCTCAAACGAAAACTCCAGCGGGCCTCATGTTGCAGTAACCACCTGTGCCGATCACCGCCTCTCTCATTACACAAAATCCTCTGCAAACCAAAAAATAGAGTATTAGTAGATTTACCTCCATGCATCTTGAGGTAATGAGCCGCAATTGGAGTTAAGACCTTACCCTTTCTAAAGTCGGCATGAGCCAAATGAATTGTGGATAGGTGTTTTTGGGCTCGTTTTCTTAGTTCCTGTGACGTCTGACCAATATACACCTTTTGACATGGACAAACAATAGCATAAATCACAAAGCTGGTCTTACAGTTGATATATTGCCGTAGCCCATGATCATATTTGTCTAAAGGATTATGAAAGAAGTCTCTGGTAGGTGGCATGAAGGGGCAAAAGGTACAATCCCCACAGGGAAAAGAACCTCTCAAACGAATGCCCCGATTTAGACCAGTCACTGGTCGTGAATAGTGGCTCTTGGTCAGTATGTCACGTAAGTTGGGTGCTCTTTTGGCGGTCATCAGAGGTCTGGGACTGACACATGTCACTGTTTGAGGGTCTGAGGTCAAAATATCCCAATTTTTTGTCAAGATGTGCCTCACCTGGTTCCAGTTTGTACTAAACTCCGTAATGAACCTGACTGAAGAGTCTTGAAGTCGGGGACGTGATACTAACAGGGAGGCCTGGTCCGATGCACGGGCTCGCTGGAAAGCCTTGGAGATGACCCTCCGGGGATAACCTCGCTGTTGGAATCTCATAGTTAGATCCCTTGATTGTTGTGTGAAACTTTCTTCAGTAGTGCAGTTGCGACGAGCACGAAGGAATTGTCCTGTTGGAATACCCATCCGGGTATGTTGAGGATGGAAGCTCTGGTACTGCAGCAAGCTGTTGGTGGCAGTAGGCTTACGGAACAAATCTGTCACCAGCCTGTTCCCATCCGTGGAAATCCGAAGGTCCAAAAACACAGCTGAGTCAGGGGAACAAGAATGAGTGAGAAAAATGTTCAATGAGTTATCATTAAGTTCCCTGAGAAATTGTAGACAAGAATTCTCCGTACCAGTCCATGTGAAAAAGACATCGTCTATGAAACGATGCCAATGTTTGACATGATCATGAAACATTTGGGAATCAAAGACAATCGTTTTCTCCCACCACCCAAGAAAAATATTGGCGAAAGCCGGGGCACAACGTGCGCCCATGGCCACGCCAGATATTTGTTTGTAAAATGTTCTATCGAACAAAAAGTAGTTATGGTGCAGGACAAAACTGAGTAAATCCACAATTAGAGAATCATGAAGGCGATTATCGCCATTGAGTAGATCTAAAAAATAGGACAATGCTTTTATACCATGGGTGTGGCTAATGTTCGAATAAAGCGATTCCACGTCGCATGTTACCAATAATTCCTGGCCTGTGAGGGTGATACCACGACAAACACGAATAAAGTCAGCCGTATCCTTAATAAAGGATGGCAAAGATGATGCTATGGGCTGTATAAAGAAATCAATATAAGTGCACACTCGTTCACAGATGCTGCCAATACTTGACACAATGGGCCTGCCAGGTGGCTTACAGGCATCCTTATGCACCTTTGGCAGAAGGTAGAACGTAGGAATAATGGGATTCTCAACCAACATGAACTTTTTTTCATTCGTGGAAATAGTACCCATGGCTGCAGCCTGATCTATAACTCTGCGGAGTCTCTGCGCAAAAATTTCTGTCGGATCCGAAGGCAATCTAACATAAAAGTTGGAATTATTGAGCTGTCTTTTGGCCTCCTCAAGATAAAGGTGGGTGGGCCAGAGCACCACATTCCCACCCTTATCCGCCTCCCTGATGATAAAGGAGGGATTGTTTTTTAAGGAGTCCAATGCCCGTCTTTCCTGCCGGGAAAGATTATAGGTATTGCCCATCGTCATGGGTAATTGTAGGATATCTCTTTTAGTGGCCTCAAAAAAGAATTTGACTGCAGGAACCAGAGAGAAGGATGGGGCGGTGGAAGACTTATTCCTGAATGGAAAGGGTTTCCTACCTGTTGGTGTTATATTGTCTTCTAATAGATCCAAGAGATCCTGAAGCACCTGTTGATCCCTGGTTGATGGAGTCTGGATAACCTCTGGTCGTTGATGAATCGCCTGCAGTACCAATTTTCTACAAAATAAGTAGAGATCCTTAATGAGACCAAATTTATCCGTTGTCTGGGTGGGAGAGAAAGACAGACCCCTCTGCAATACCGACTGCTCTGCTGGTGAAAGAATATGGTCAGATAAATTAATTATTTGTAGAGTAGAAGAAGGTACCTGTGTAGATCCCATATCTAAGCGAGGCTGGCAGGCCGAAGTCATCGACGTCTGTTCCTGTACTGTCGATATGGTGACACTGGACCCTGTCGATTGCTTGGGCGCTTTCTGAGTCTTCTGGCGTTTGCGCCCACGTCTAGTCTGACGTCGAGGTCGCTGCCCCCTGATGATAAAAAATCACTTGAGCTAGTGGCATCAAGTGTGGTCTCTGAGGAGGTAGGAACCTGACGATTAGAAAATAATGGATTAGGACGTGGATTGCCAGAGTGTCTCCAACGGAAGGCCCTTTGGTTGTCAAAATCGGAACGATCCCTTGTGAACTTTTTCTGTTTGCGATCAGTCACTTCCTTTTAAAATTTATCAAGTGTCTCTTTTAACTTAGATTTGAAAGGTACTACCAATGCCACCTCATCAAAGGAAATCAGTCTGCTTTCCAGTTCCTTGATGTTAGATTTAGTAGAGTTGAAGAGTTGTCTATCATGTTCTAACAACATGTTTATAATAATCTTTGAGCATTGTAAAAGTCCCTTTTCCCACGTCTGTTGAAATGACAATGATGGTTCCCAAGCGGGAAAAATTTGTACCCGTAGTCCTCTTGGAACAATGCCTAACCTGAGATATTCTTCTAAAGTTCTAATATTCCACCACAGTTTTACAGCCGATTTATGGGCGGCAGTGATGTCCAATGAAAGTTTGGTGAAATCAGAATCATTAGAAGCGGGATCAGCATTGGAAAACAAATTAGATGACTGCAACCGCCATCTGCGCACGCGCGGCATCCTGCGGCCATTTTCCTGAAGCCGCGGCCAGCAGAGCGCCGCTTCTGCGCACGCGCGGCCAAAGCAAGATGGCCGCGCCCACCGATCACCAATGGAATAACGGACATCGCTGCTATTTTCACACCCCTGTGCAGGATTCGGGACCTTGGACATGCGCACACCACTACGCCACCAACGGAAAACTACGCAATATCTGGGGGAAGAAACCACGCCCATCCGACCTGACCAGCCTGATTGACAGGCGAAAACGACTACTTTGGTAACGTATTTTGGCAGCATAGGTGGGGAATCGGGGTCCACAAACTACACTATTGTAATGCACAGCTCAGGCCCTATTTAACAGTATTTTTATCTCATACCGAAAAAAACGGGGTGAGAGGTTCCCTTTAAGCTCCTTTCATTATTACTTTGTGAGCAATGCCCCCTTGTAAAGACCATAAAAAGTTTAAAAGGAGCATGAAGAACATGCACAAACTAATAAATGTTAGACTGCCAGGCTAATATGCACAAGACAAGTACTACACTTTAAAAAAACTTAAAGGGTTACTTCCAGTTCCAAGATCCTATCCCAATATGTAGTAGGTATAATAATAATAATAATAATAATAATAATAATAATAATAACATTAGCAAATGCCTCCAATTAGAAATATGTAGTATATTTCTTCTGATTCAGTATGTCACTTACCCCATATGTAGGGAATTGCAATAGCATACGTATCAATGGTTATGACCACTTATAGTGACCGTTATTTAGTTGTTAGTATGATACCGAGTCACAAATGTGATCCTGGACAAGCGATGAGACAGAGTAGTCAAAATGTCTGTGGTTAGATACCAAGATATACCAAGAGATCTTGTCACAAACAGAGAAGAAAGAGTAATAAGAAAAAGGCGTAGCGGAGTCACAGTCCGAGGTTAGAATTCCGGGAAGGTAGCGGATCAAGACAAAAGGACTAGGCAAATAGATGGTCAAAGGCAAGATCCAAGGTCAGGTAGCAAAAGATCAGGAACAGAGCACTGGAAAACAAGACACACACACCACTGAGCTAAAGCGATGACTGGCAATACTTAGACACTGACAGCTAGGTTAATACTCAGGTAATCATTCAGAATGGGAGACACCTGGAAAGAACCCAGCACACTCTTGACTTAATTGGCACTAGGGCTGTCACTCTCAATAATGAGAGCTCAGCACAACCCTGATTCTATAGGGCAGTTGAGCTGTCACTCAATGCTTCTAAGACACAGTAAGTAGTAGAAGCGTGACAGTACCCGCTCTTCTAGGGGGGGCCACTGGACCCTCAAGTTTTCCCAGGAAACCTAAAATGGAATGCCCTGACCAAATAATTGGCCTTGACAGAATGAGCTGGAAAACGGGAACTTAGGGCCATATCTCCTCTAAATAACAAGATGTTGGAGGGAGTTTCTCTAAGAATCAACGATACCCTGCACCTTGTACTCCAAACCACCCTTTATAGAAGCCAGAGGAGGAGAAAACGAGGGAGACAACACCCAAAGGACAAACTCTTTTTACAGGGATCTGTGGAATGCATTCAGAATATGAAGAGAGGAGGCAAGTATTAATCTAAAAGCCACTAGATTAACTATCTCCAGAATCTCATAAGGGTCAATAATGTTAGGACCCTTCTTCAACACTTTGAGCTGTATATATTTGTATGACAACCAAACTTTATCTCCTCCTTTGAAGACAGGGCTTGCTGAACGTTTTCTATCGACCTTCTGTTTTTGGAGAAGTAGAGCAATCCCAATATTCTTTTGAACCTCTCTACAGCCATCCCCAAGTTTATATATTGCAACCTCCACTCAGCAATACCCAGAACATCCTAGAAAATTCACCAAAATGGGGATAAAAAACATAGTTACAAAAAAGTGAGGTTCGAGTAGACTGACTTGACTGTTAAAGGAAGACTTAGCAAGAGTTAAATATAAAGAACAGTATTCCTGTTGAGCCATAACGAAACACCTTAAAATTTGTTCTGACTGATTTGTCCTTTCTGTCACACTAATGGTTTCAAGGTGGAAGGCAGAGGAAAAAGACAAGTCAATCCCTAATCTCCAACAAAAAGCTCTCCAAAAATTGGAGACAAATTGCACTCCCGTATCAGATACAAAGTTAAGAAAAATTTTATGCAATCTCACAATATGACTGATAAACAACCTGAAAAGTTTTTCAGTATTCGGTAATCCGAGTAAAGGAACAAAAATGAGCCTGTTTGCTGAATTGGTCAACCACCACCCAAATAACATTTTCCCACCAGTTAAAGGCAATTCCATTATCAAATTCATGGTCAATTGAATACATGGTCTTTATGGAATTGTTAATGGAGCCAATTCCCCGGCCGACTAGTTACGACATACTTCAGCGCCTACGCAAGCTTCACAAGGGGAAATAAAATCTCTAATATCATTATATATTGATCACCAACAAGAAATCCTAGCAATTACTTTTTGTGCATCTCTGACCCCAGGATGACCACTCTAGACAGAATAATGAAACTCTTGTAAAAGACGCAATCTTGGGTACAGAGGTACAAATAATTTTGACCTTGGAGTAGCTTAAGGGGCCAAAAACTGGACTCTACATATCTCAGCTTCCAACTCCGAGGAGAACATGGAAGCCACTATGTCCTTAGGAAGTATGGCAAATGGAGGTTCTGGAGGAGAAACTGATTAAGGGCTGTATGATAAAGCATCAGTCCTCACATTTTAGGACCCGGCATGAACATGATAAAAAATTTAAATCTAGAAGAAAACACAGACTATCTGGCCTGTCTTGGGGTTAACCATTAAGCTGATTAATATAAGCTAAATTCTTGTGATCCATCACCACAGTGACTTGATGAACTGCACGCTTCAAAAAATTTCTCCATTCTTCCAAAACTATAATTTGACAGCGAGAAGCTCATGATTTCACCATCATACCATCATAATTTCTTTCACCAGATGATAATTTCTTAGAAAAAAATACACATGGCTTAGGTTGGTCACAGTTTTAGAACCTTGAGATAATATGGCCTCTACCTCGATCTCCAAAGCATCCACTTCCATGATGAACAGTTCCTGGAGATTGGGTTTGATTAAAACTGGAATTGACATGAAACACACTCTTTCAATGTTGTAAAAGCCCCATTAGCATGTGGCAGCCAAACCTTAACATCTGCCCCTCAAGTGAGATCAGTAAGAATTTTAAAGATCAGAGAAAAACCCCTATTAAATTTTCTGTGGTAATTGGCAAATCCTAGAAAATGTTGCATAGCTTTAAGGTCACAATTCTGTCATCAGGTTTATGCTGCCCTATCTGAGAGCAACATATCATGGGGACCAAGACCCTAATTCCGGAATTGTCACTTATTGGGAACCTGCAGAAGCTTTGCTTGTTGTCTGAATGCTGAGCTCTGTCTAACTCTACCCGTGCCATTGATTAACAGTTTTCTGTCTACACTGTGCATATCAAAGATGCCAATTATTGGTTAGGTTGAGAAAGCAAAAACTCATGAATATCAAGGACTACAGTTGTGACAAAGTTTTGAGACTGACAAATATTGTTTTTCACAAAGTTTGCAGCTTCAGTGTTTTTAGATCTTTTAGTCAGATGTTTCTATGATTACTGAAGTACAGTTATCAGAATTTCATTATTTTTTAAGATTCCTACAATTCACCCTGGCATGATGAGTATCAGCTTCTGGATCAAAGCCTGACTGATGACAATCCATTCTTGCCTGATCAGCACCTGAAATTTATAAAAATTTCTGTGTTTTTGTTTGACCACACTTTTTTTAGGATCAACCACAGTTTCTCAATGGGATTGAGATCTTGGGAGTTTCCTGACCATGGGAACAACATTTTAATACTTTATTCACTGTGCCACTTGTTGCCACTTTTGCCTTATGACATGGTGCTATATCATGACGGAAAAACCATTGTTCATCATCACCAAATTGATCCTTGCTTGTGAAAAGTTGCACTTGCAGGATGTTTAGATACCATTGTTTATTCATGACAGTGTTCTTGGGCAAAATTATGAGTACGCCTGATCCAAGAGATGAAAGGCAACTCCACACACAAATGGTTTGAAGAAGCAACAGTGTTGTTATGACACGGGACTCATGGTAGCACCTTTTCTTCTCTGGGCAATCATTTTTCCAGGTGTCCCAAAACGTGTGAAGTGGCTTCATCAGAAGAAAAATGTTACCCCAGTTTTCTGCTGTCTAAGCCTTGTACTTCTTGCAAAGTTAGTTTCTCCACATATTCCATTCTTCCTCATTCTGTGGTAGGGTATCATGGAAACAAAGGAAGATATCCAGCATGGCAGGGATCTATAATAATTATATGCTGTAATAATTGAATCTTTATTCTATCATCTTAAAAAAGCATGTATGCAGAAGAAAGAACACATGCTATTGCATTTCAAGAAAGTCAGCTCAACTCCTAATTATAATAATAAAAAGAAATTGCACATTATAATCCTAAGTAAATCCTACAAAAATCACGGAGTCATTGTCCAAAATCGAGGTGAGCTGTAAATCCTGTCACTACAGAGATGGAATGTTGTTCACCAATGAGCAATAACTCTGTTTTCTGCAAGTTCATTAACCATGTCCGGAAGACATAGACAGTGGATGAAGATACGCTATGAGACATGAATGCTAAATTAAACAAAGGAGACACAGATTAAAAACCAAATCTAGAGATTAAAAAAAAAAAAGATTTTCTTATAAAAAGGGAACAAAACTTAATTGCTCATTCAGACCCGCCGGTGCCATAGTGCCCAGTGTTGTTTTCCAATGGCATTCTAGCTGCACAAGTGTGCTCTTCATGTTCCCACCTCAAATGCCACTTCATGTTCCCACCTCAAATGCCTCTACGCACTCGGTCAAAACCGAATACTTGAAAATCCTTTGGATTACATTTGTGATGTAGCCTGAAATGGTGGGGAATGGTCTTAAGAGTAGCAACATCGTCTACCTCGGTTGCGACTATGATATCTCTAACGTGCTCAGGGGTAAGTACCCAGAGTTCACGTGAAGTTAAACATAAAATAAATAATAATAAACCAATATTAAATCATTTTGCATGTGTACATGGCAAAATATACCACAAAGGCAGTGCTGCACGAAATGTTGTTGGCAATCTTAAAATCTCTAGAGCAATCAGCGGAGGTGAACAATGTTGCACGTACATGATTGCGGCGTGCGAGACAGTCCCCGCATGGATAAATCCCCATTTGCATTTGCCAGCTTTGAAGAAGTCTGGGGGTTTTGTGGCTCCTGACCAAAAAGTCCTTAAGACTCTTGCTTCTTCGTGCCATCATTAAGGGTGAGTCTGATAGATATTTGGATAATGTGGGTTCTGTTTTTATAATGGACAAATACCTGTTCATAATTCTCAACATGGTTTCCGATTAAAGGTTGAGATATATCATATTCCCGAATCCTTAACTTTATCGGGTTTATTGATAGCAAGCAGATCGTGTCTCTTAGAATTCCTGACCCAGGAATAGCCACGTTTGACACTCCTCTTACAATAACCATGAGGCAGGAAACTCTCTCCAAGGTCCACAGATTACTTCTAAAACATCTCATCTGAGGTACGTATCCTCCTCATACCATGTCTTTTTTAAGTAATTTATTTAAATAATTAAAAAATACAGCATGGTGACCCCTCTATTCTGGATAACCAGCATTGCTAATGTTGTCAGGTGAGGGTTGCAGCCCCAAGTGTGAGTTTTCCTAGCTGGTTAAAAAATTACAGGGGAATCCATGCCGTTTTTTTCATTTCTTTATTTATTATAGCGCAGGCGGCGGGTGAGGAATACTGGGAGTAATAGTTTCAAAAGCCACGGCCTGCTGTCATTGTTCTCACTTGAATACAACTCTCAACATTCTCTCCTGCTCGTGCTGATTGCCGGCAGAGCAGGGGAGAATGATGAGAGTTGCTTTCAGCTCCTGGTGCTGGGGAGCAGCGCTTACTGTATTGCTGCTTCCTTGGAGCCTGCCATGGGATACTGATGCAGCACATGGACAGCACATGTATTTCATACATATTACACACACAGACACTGACATCTCTGGTACTGTTTTTTCACAGTACCTAAAATATCAGGAAATTCTGAAACCGGCCTTAGAATGTAAACAGATGCTAGGTGTTAAAAATCGGATTGTTCTCACATGAAAACGCATGATACTTGCATTACATTGTTCCGACTTTGCAGGAACAAAATCAGAATGATTATAAAATTGCTAGTGTGACTTAGGTTATGTGCACACATTGAGTATTTACATGCAGATATTTCTGCAAGGTTCCTGCATCTCTTGGCAGTAAAAACGCTGCAGCAAAAACACAGCCAAGACACACTCATTACTAAACTGGTAAGTAAACACACACACGTACGTACACACACACATGCGCACGCACGCACTGCAACCAGTCTATGTAGGAGCTCTAACAGAATAAACCTACATAGGCTGTAACCCAACAGCAACTGTTAATTTTAAAAAAAAATTGCATGGGCTCCCTCGTAATTTTCATAACCAGCAGAGGGAAAGCCGCTGGCTGAGTACTGATGTTAATTTTCTGGGATGGAGCCAATAGCCATAAAGGTTCCCAGGCTATTAATATCAGCTCACAGCTGTTGCTTAGCCTTTACTGTCTTGTTTACAGGGGGATCCCAGAAAAATATGGACATAAGACAGCTTCGGGCTAATATTAATTGCCTTGGAAGGGGCCCTATCACAGACTAAAAACATCAGCTCTCAGCAGCCCCAGAGAAGGTGTATCTATAATATGCACCAAATCTGGCACTTAGCCTCCCTCTTCCCACTTGCCCTGTAGTGGTGGCAAGTGGGGTAATGGTTGGGGTGTTGATGTGACCTTTGTATTGTCAGGTGACATCAAGCCTATGGGTTAGTAATGGAGAGGCACCTATAAAACAGTTATATAAGTGATATTATGAAAAAAAATACACACCCAGAAGAAAGTCCTTTATTTGAAATAATGGCACATACTCCTTCATTGAATCTAAATTAAACCATACACACCGAACACCTAATCCACTGAAGCTAACATCTCCTGCATCAAAAATAAAATAATAAACCAAAATATTCCTCACCTATCCACTGAGAAGATAATAATGCTTAATGTCCCATGTGTTAAAATCTCTTTTGTTTTTGACCATCCGCCATCTTGTTGTGGTTTTCTGGCTGCTCATCTTTTTCCCCTGGTGCTGGGTTGTCTTAGGTCAGGTGATTGTATCACCCTTTATTACCCAGCACCTGCCTCCCTGTCCTTGCTGGACAACAGTGTTAATCCGCTAGAGTTCTGGCTAGGTGCTTTGATAGCTTTCTGTGTTTAATATTATGCAGTTCTGGGACCCCCGGTTCTGCTATCCTTAGTTTCTGTTTTCTGTTGGTTTCTGCAGCCTTCTCTGTATTTTCTATTAGGAGGTGACCTATTTTTATACCCAGTCATTAGATCTTTTAGGGACCTCCTTCCCTCTATCTATAGGTCTTCGCTTGAGATTAACCTAGAATCGTCAGTGGGTCTATTCGCAAGCAATGGGTTGCTCACTCCATCGTAGGGTATCAGCCTAGTCATAGTGCAGGGTCAGTTTTCCCCCTTCTACCCTAGTCCTGTGTTGCAGTTCCGTAATACCATGACAATCTTGATGACTTTGAGAGCGATCACTGATGTGACTGCTCTCAAAGACAGCCAGCTATAAACTGACACAGGAGGTAATTGCTCCTTCAGCACTGAGCTGCTGTGAAAAAGTTCACCAGAATTCATCAGCTGATGAGCTCCAGTGATCTCACTTGCGGCACAACCGCTGCGTGAGAATGTTCATCAGAGTTCATTATGAACTCATGTGACCTCTTTCACAGCAGCTCAGCAGCTCAGCGCTATACACTGATGCTCCTGTCAATGTTTTGCCGGTGGCAATGTGACTGTTCTACACGTGAGATCGCCGTGGGACACTCGGGATTACGTGGACTACGACTGACAGGTGAGCATATGGTGGTTTATTATTTTGGATTTTTTTATAGGAAACAAGGGCATCGGGGATTGGGGGTTTGGTGAGTATAATGTATTTTTTATTTTTATTTGAATATGTATTTAATTAATTATATATGTGGGTTTTTTTTTACTTTGAGCCTAGGCGCCGGCTGATGAGAGACTACTTCTCCCATCAGCGGATCCAGCTTTCACTGTTATCAGTGACAATAGATGTAGCCTAATGGGAGGGGTAATCTCACATCATCCGGCGCCTGCTGACCTGCAGTAATCTTTTTACCGAGGGTCACTGCATCTCTGCGGGGCTCACGCCGACATCTGACAATCTGACAACTTGACCCCGCAGGGCTCTGATGGCGGTAACGATCTTTCAGAGGTAATGTTACTGCCAATCAGAACCGCTATGCCGGTGTTTCCCACGCTGAAACACCAGTTTGCACTGTGTATGGCATTCAGCTATATTCAGCAATTAAATTGACGATTAAATCTGATAATACTGCATATAAGTCGATCGTGATCGGAACCGAATATATTCACTAATCTCTATTTATATTATATATATATTCTATATAATAATATATATTCTATATATAATAATATAATATTCTATATATATTTATATTCTATTATATCTCATCTCTTTAATGTACCTAACCTAAAATGAACTGGTAAGATTAAAGTTTCCTCACCAACGGTAAGAACGGAAACATGGCCAGTGTTATATCAGTGATTTTTCACTGATGTAAAAAAATAAGATGTAAAGCTTCTCCTAACCATTACAAAGTTAATCACAGACAGCACTTTGTACGTGATTTTCACTCATAGAGCTACAGACATGCTTTCTGAAATCACGTCTGCAAAGAAAACACGGATAGAACACGTACGTGACTCACAGAAGTATGAATGGGGCCTTAACTGCAGCTCCTCCATTTTCAGATCGACTACAGTGCATAAGTAAAGGCTCACCAGGAATTCATTGCATAAAAAAATGATTTCCATTGTACCAAGAATGATTAGCTTGAAAATTATCATTTACTGGTCTGATCATGTCCAAGTGACACAGGTGCATGACTTACTGAGTATATTAGCTCTTTTTCTTACAATGATATGTGCACCTGTGTCTATTGGACATGATTTGGTTTCATTTTTCAGCTTCTGGATTTAAACCAAAATATTTCAATTCACTGATAGCACACAGAGATATTAAAATGGTGATCGTGGAAAAGGATAAAACAAAGTTTAAATAATTACTTATCAATATTTATAAATAAGCCTTATTTATATAAAACTGTAAAAGTCCTTCAATCACGTTCCAATATCCATTGTACATGTATGGCGCAAATCAAGTGCAGGTGGTTGGATCAGACTCAGGAGCTGAGCCTGCACTCCATGCAGCAGCTGTTGTGTTACAAAGCCAGCCTCTGCCTGCTTCTGATAACTTCCTAAATGCTGCTGTCAATCCCTGACAACAGTATTTATGGAGAGGTGCTCTAGTAGATAAGTTACCATGACAGCTGGGGTCTGCTAAATGCTTCCATAGCCGTTATGATGGTGATTCTGTAAAACCCAGCATGTAGTTGGGATCAAAGGAGACCTTGATTTATTGTACATACTACAATATATTTCTATTGCAGTATATAGTACAAACAGTCAGAAAAATGCAGGTTCAAGTTCCTAAAATAACAAGACTTCAGGCTTTTAAAAACATGTAGAAAAAAATTAGAATCGACCCTCTTCTCCAGGGCCATAATTACCACAATTTTTTTTGAAGTATTTTAGTTTTTTAATGGAGGCACCAAGCCTCCGGTCTATGCACTCATGGACAGTAGCGTGCTCAGGAGCATAATGACCGCAGTTACAAAGTCCGAGACCAGGACAGGGCCCATGCGGATGGGGGCCCTGACGCTGCCAGCACAAACTTCAACTGGATGTGCATGCTCAGACGGACATTCAGCTGAAGTGTATTGCGGCATAGAGACCCACTGGGTCAGTGCACTGCAATACACACTGCTGGTCAGCAGATGACATTGTTGTGCACATGACTGGGGGCGAATGGCAGTACCGGCATTCACTCCTGTTGCTTGCATGCTGAAGTCAGCTCAGCTGCTGAATTCAGATGAAAATGCAAAGTGGACAGGGGCGGATGAGAGTTTTGTATTGTTTAGTTTTTTCTATGCATTAAAAAACAACTGTGGAATGGGGGAAAATTTGCCAGTATGGTCCCAGGATAGGGGACATATATACCAGGATGGAGAACATATATTTTACAGGATAGAGCCTAGGATAAGGACCATATAAACCCAGATAGGGGATATACCAGGATGAGGCCCAGGATAAGGGACATATATACCAGGATGGGGGATATGTAAACCAGGATGGGGCCTAGGATAAGGGATGTATATACCAGGATGGCGAATATATATACCTGGATGGAGCCTAGGATAAGGGAGACACTGTATATACAAGGATGGGGGGAACATACAATCGAGAAAATACTGATGCCTCCCGTACCTGCCACTTTTGGTACAGCGGAGCAAAAACTACAATGGTAGTCTGCAAGCAATAAGGAATATTTATTATATATATATATATCTAATATATAAAGCTGAATGTGTGTATGTATGTGTGTGTGTATGTATGTCCGGGATTGGCATCTGAACCGTTGCAGCTACAGCCACAAAATTTTGCACAGTCACACGTCTGGACCCCGAGAGCGTCATAGGCTATGTTGTGAGGTGAAATTTTAACCCCGCGCTTTCCAATTCACCAAACAATTTTGCCCCTATCTACATAATGGGGAAAAAGTGAAAGGAAAAGTGTTGGAGGCGTCGCAGCTACAGGCACAAAATTTTGCACAGTCACACGTCTGGACCCCGAGAGCGTCATAGGCTATGTTGTGAGGTGAAATTTTAACCCCGCGCTTTCCAATTCACCAAACAATTTTGCCCCTATCTACATAATGGGGAAAAAATGAAAGGAAAAGTGTTGGAGGCAAATTAACAGCTGCCAGATGTGAACAAGGGGGACTTAAAGAATGAGAGCGATGGCGCCAAAGAGTATATACTGTACAGTTGCTAAGGTGGGGCCCCGACATGGGATACTCACCACCACGGGGATATGAACACACACACAAAATGCGCCACACACTACCACGTGCTCAAACACATATACCACCCTCAGCGCACATTTCACCACACATACACCAACCTCGCCACATAAAAGTTGAAACACAAAAGTCGCCGCTCAAAACTCGCCACACGCAAAACTCTCCACATGCAAAACTCGCCACACGTGCAAAACTCACCTCATGGAAAACTCGCCACACGCAAAACTTGCACACGCGGAAAAATTGACACATGCACAAAAGTTGCAACACATGCAAAAGTTGCCTCACACAAAACTTGCACATACTCAAAAGGCACCACACATAAAACTCGCCACGCGCAAAACTCGCCATGCGCAAAACTTGCTGCACACAACTTGCTACACTAACCTGTCACATGCAACTCGACACACAAAAAGTTGCTACACGCATGTCGCCACACAAAACTCATCTCACAAAAGTCGCTACACGCATGTCGCCACACGCAACTCAACACACACAACTTGACACACGAAACTCGCCCTAAAACACACACAAGTCTGGTATTATCCTTCAAAAATAAAAATCTGATTAATAAGCTGAAAAACTACAAGAGCAACAAATGTACCATATAGGAATCCGGCAGCTGTCAGTCACATGACCAGTCTATTATGTGTATGTGTGAGCTAATATATACTGCCAAGGGGTGGGCTTACTGTTGGCTGGGGATTTATCAGGCTGCCAATTTAGCTTACAAATACTGAGGTAAAAATACTGACCAAATAACATGTGAACGAGGTCTAATACAGGAGATGACATACAGATATATACTATATACAGGAGGAGATGACACACAGGTATATACTATTTACAGGGGAGATGACACACAGGTATATACTATATGCAGGAGGAGATGACACACAGATATATACTATATACAGGAGAGATGACACACAGGTATATACTATATAGAGGAGGAGATGACATACAGGTACATACTACATACAGCAGGAGATGACATACAGGTATATACTATATACAGAAGGAGATGACACACAGGTATATACTATATACAGGAGCAGATTACCTACAGGTAAATAGTATATACAGGAGGAGATGACATACAGGTATATGCTATGTATAGGAGGAGATGACATACAGGTATATACTATATACAGGAGGAGATGACACACAGATATATACTATATATAGGTGAGATGACACACAGGTATATACATTATACAGGAGGAGATTACATACAGGTATATACTATATATAGGAGGAGATGACATACAGGTATATACTATATACAGGGGAGATAACACACAGCAGGTATATACTATATACAGGGGAGATGACATACAGGTATATACTATATACAGGAGATGACATACAGGTGTATACTATATATAAGGGAGATGACAAACATGTATATACTGAGGTGAAAATGAGAGGTGTGAGGTGAAAATGAAAAGGTGTGAGTGCAAAATGAGAGGAGTGAGGGAAAATAGTGGAGTGATCGGAAAATGACAGATGTGAGGTCGAAATGACAAGTGTTAGGGGGGAATGAGAGGAGTGAGGGGGAAAATAAGAGGAGTGAGGGGGAAAATGAGAGGTGTGAGGGAGAAAATGAGAGATGTGAGGGGGGAAATGAAAGATGTGATGGGGAAAATGAGAGGCGTGATGGGAAAATAAGAGAAGTGAGGTGCTATAACTAACCACAGATATTTACTATGCCCAGGCAACGCCGGGCTCTTCAGCTAGCTTAGATTTACAATCTCCATGCTTTTCTCATGGTCAACTTTATGTGGCTTGTTCAAGAGTTGGAACAGCCAAAAATCTGTTTGTCTTTGCACCTGAAGGAAAAACTAAGAAAGTCGTTTATCAAAAGGCTCTCGAATAAGTAGTAGAAGATTACTTCACATTACTTGGCCAATTTAGTTAAATCTGTGTGGAATATCTCTGGTGTTGAAATATATGTTGTAAAATGCTTCTATTAGCTTAGTTTTTGCCTTTAAATAATTACATTTCTATCTATTTGTTTTGTGGGTTTTTTTGTGCAGAATAAATTTTTGTTAACACATTCTATTTTGCTAACAGCAGTTATTACCCCGGGCGAAGCCGGGTAGTACAGCTAGTATATATATATATATATATATATATATATATATATACATACAGTATATATATATATATATATATATATATATATATATATATATATATATATATATATATATATATATATATATACTAGATGGTAGCCCGATTCTAACGCATCGGGTATATTAGAATATGTATGTAGTTAATTTATGAAGATTTTAGAATAATACATTGAATACACAGGATTTGGCCGGCTGTGACCAATTAGCGAAGCGTGGTTCAAATCCCGCTCCAATTCGCGGCCGGACTGCGCCTGTCGCTGATTGTACAGCCCACGTAGTGTATAACTCAGGCCACGTAGTGTATAACACAGGCCACGTAGTGTATAACACAGCCCACGTAGTATATTGCACAGCCCACGTAGTATATAGCACAGCCCACGCAGTATATTGCACAGCCCACGTAGTACATTGCACAGTCCACGTAGTACATTGCACAAGCCACGCAGTAGATTGCACAGCCCACGTAGTATATAGCAGCCCACGTAGTATATTGCACAGCCCCCGTATTATATTGCACAGCCCACGTATTATATTGCACAGCCCACGTATTATATTGCACAGCCCACGTAGTATATTGCACAGCCCATGTAGTATATTGCACAGCCCACGCAGTATATAGCAATGTGGGCATCATATCCCTGTTAAAAAAAATAAAAATAAAAAATAGTCATATACTCACCTTCCGTTGGCCCCGGATCCAGGCGAAGCGTTTACCGACGCTCCTCGCGCGCTCCGGTCTCAACAGTGCATTGCAGTCTCGCGAGATGATGACGTAGAAGTCTCGCGAGACCGCTACGTCATCATCTCGCTAGACCGCAATGCATGGAACGGTCACCGGAGCGTCGCGAGGAGCGGGAAAGGCCTGTTCTGGATCCGAGGGGCCGACGGACGGTGAGTATATAACGATTTTTTATTTATTTTTTTAAATTATTTTTAACATTAGATCTTTTAACTATTGATGCCGCATAGGCAGCATCAATAGTAAAAAGTTGGTCACACAGGGTTAATAGCAGCGGTAACGGACTGCGTTATACCGCGGCATAACGCGATCCATTTCCGCTGCCATTAACCCTGTGTGAGCGCTGACTAGAGGGGATTATGAAGTGGGCACTGACTGCGGAAAGGAAGGAGCGGCCATTTTGCCACTGGACTGTGCCCGTCGCTGATTGGTCGTGGCCGTTTTGCCACGACCAATCAGCGACTTAGATTTCCATGACAGACAGAGGCCGCAACCAATGAATATATGTGACAGACAGACAGGCAGAAAGACAGAAGGACAGACGGAAGTGACCCTTAGACAAGTATATAATATATATATATATATATATATATATATATATATATATGTGTGTGTGTGTGTGTGTGTGTGTGTGTTAAATGGTATTTCTGCTGTATTTTCTCTACAAGGTGTCACGATGCCCGGGTATCAATGCTGCAGGGGAAGCTGCACACAGCAGCTGAGCAAGACGCCAAGTTACTAACCTGAACCCACGGGACCTTTGACATGAAACAGAGTGTACAGGTAATGAACAGGACCTTAGACCATGTGACAGAGTGGGAGGAGGAAAGGGGGCGGAGCCAGATGCCGGGGAAACAGAGAAGGGACAAGCACTAAAGAATAATCAAACAAGCAGAGGTCGTAGCCAGGAGATTACGAGGTACCAAAACGGAGAGACAGGATAGTCAGAAGCAAAGCCAGAGTTCAGTAGCCAGGAACACAAACAGAGTAAAGCACAGAAAGCAAGACAACACTATGCAAGCCGGGCACACACTCCAAGAGTCACGCATACAAACAGAATCTATAGCTGACAGAGAAACCAGGTTAGGAGCAAGTATAAATACCCCTCCCATTTTGGGAAAGAGGCTAGCAAAATTATCCCTGACAGGACATTAACCATGCCCTGACCATGACACAAGGTCAGTGGAGAAAATAAGTATTTGATGCACTGATGATTTTGCAAGTTTTCCCACCTGCAAAGAATAAAGAAGTCTGCAATTTTTACGAAAAGTTCACTTCAACTGTGAAAGACCGAAGCTAAAAATTAAAACCAGAAAATCACATTGCATGATTTTTAAACAATTAAATTGCATTTTATTGCATGAAATAAGTATTTGATCATCTACCAACCAGATAGGATTCTGGCTCTCACAGACCTGTTAGTTTTTCTTTAAGAAGCCCTCCTACTCTGCACTCATCACCTGTATTAATTGCAACTATTTGAACTCGCCTGTCCACACACTCAATCAGTCACACTCCAACCTCTCCATCATGGCCAAGATCAAAGAGCTGTCTAAGGACACTAGGGACAAAATTATATACCTGCACAGGCCTGGGATGGGCTATAGGTCAACAGGTAGGCAGCTTGGTGAGAAGGCAACAACTGTTATCACAATTATTAGAAAATGGAAGAAACACAAGATGACTGTCAATCTTCCTTCATCTGGGGCTCCATGCAAGATCTCACCTTATGGGGTAAAAATTATGCAGAGAAAGGTCAGGAATCAGTGAAGAAGTACATGAGAGGACCTGGTCAATGACCTGAAGAGAGCTAGGACAACAGCCTCAAACATTACCTTTAGTAACACACTACGCCATCATAGATTAAAATCTTGCAGGACAGGCAAGATCCCCCTGCTCACACCAGCACATGTCCAGGCCCATATGATATTCACCAATGACCATCTGGATGATCCACAGGAGGCATGGAAAAGGTCATGTGGCCAGATGAGACAAAAATAGAAAATTTTGGTATCAACTCCACTCGACGTGTTTCGAGTAAGAAGAAAGATGAGTACAAGCCCAAAAACTCTATCGCCACTGTGAAATGATGGGGGAAACAACAAACTTTGGGCGTGATATTCTGCAAAGGGGACAGGACAACTGCACCATATTGAGGGAGGATGGATGAGGTCACGTACCCCTTGATTATAGCCAACAACCTCTTTCCCTCAGTAAGAGCACTGAAGATGGGTCATGGCTGGGCGTTCCAGCATGACAATGACCCAAAGCACATAGCCAGGGCAAATAAGGAGTGGCTCTGTTACAAGGATTTCAAGGTCCTGGGGTGGCTTTGCCATTCTCCAGATCTGAACCCAATAGAAAATCTTTGGAAGGAACTGAACTCAAAGTTGCCCAGCTACAGCCCTTAAACCTGAAAGATATGGGGAAGATCTGTATGGAGAAGTGTGTATGTGTACAATCTTAGTCAAGAACTGCATGAAATATCTGGCTTCTGTAATTGCAAACAAAGGTTCCAAATATTAAAGTCCTGTTTTTCTATTGTATTAAATACTTACTTCATGCAATAAAATGAAAATAAATTATGTAAAACTCATACAGTGTACTTTTCTGGAATGATTTAAAGATGCTATCTCTCACAAATGAAGTGTACCTACAAAAAAATTACAGCCCTCTCCATTCTTCGCAGGTGGGAAAACTTGCATAATCAGCAGTGTATCAAATACTTATTTTACTCACTGTATATACTAGGATGTGCCCAAGATGGGGCACATATATACACTGCTCAAAAAAATAAAGGGGACACTTAAACAACAGAATATAACTCCAAGTAAATCAAACTTCTGTGAAATCAAACTGTCCACTTAGGAAGCAGCACTGTTTGACAATCAATTTCACATGCTGTTGTGCAAATGGAATAGACAACAGATGGAAATTATTAGCAATTATCAAGATCACAGACCACATCTCAGTACCAATGCTTTCTGGCTGATGTTTTGGTCACTTTTGAATGTTGGTTGTGCTTTCACACTCGTGGTAGCATGAGATGTACTCTACAACCCACACAAGTGGCTCAGGTAGTGCAGCTCATCCAGGATGGCACATCAATGTGAGCTGTGGCAAGATGGTCTGCTGTGTCTGTCAGCGTAGTGTCCAGAGGCTAGAGGTGCCACCAGGAGACAGGCCAGTACACCAAGAGATGAGAAGGGGGCCATAGGAGGGCAACAACCCAGCAGCAGGACCACTGCCTCAGCCTTTGTGCAAGGAGGAACAGGAGGAGCACTGCCAGAGCCCTGCAAAATTACCTCCAGCAGGCCACAAATGTGCATGTGGCTGCCCAAACGGTTAGAAACTGACTCCATGAAGTTGGTCTGAGTGCCTGACGTCCACAGATGGGGTTGTGCTCACAGCCCAACACCGTGCAGGACACTTGGCATTTGCCACAGAACACCAAGATTGGCAAATTCATCACTGGTGCCATTTGCTCTTCACAGATGAAAGCAGGTTCACACTGAGCACATGTGACAAATGTGACAGAGTCTGGAGACATCGTGGAGAGCGTTCTGCTGCATGCAGCATCCTTCAGCATGACCAGTTTGTCAGTGGGTCAGTAATGGTGCAGGGTGGCATTTCTTTGGAGGGCCACACAGCCCTCCATGTGCTTGTCAGAGGTAGTCTGACTGCCATTAGGTACCGAGATAAGATCCTCAGACCCCTTGTGAGACCATATGCTGGTGCGGTTGACCCTGGGTTCCTCCTAATGCAGGACAATGCCAGACCTCATTTGGCTGGAGTGTGTCAGCAGTTCCTGCAAACTGAAAGCATTGAAGCTATTAACTGGCCCACCCATTCCCAAACCTGAATCTGATTGAACACATCTGGGACATCATGTCCTGAACAATCCACCAACGTCACGTTGCACCACAGACTGTCCAGGAGTTGGCAGATGCTTTAGTCCAGGTCTGGGAGGAGATCCCTCAGGAGACCATCCGCTGCGTCATCAGGAGCATGCCCAGGCGTTGTAGGGAGGTCATACAAGCACGTGGAGGCCACACACACTACTGAGCATCATTTCCTTGTCTTGAGGCATTTCCACTGATGTTGGATCAGCCTGTAACTTCATTTTCCATCTTGATTTTGAGCATCACCAACTCCAGACCTCCGCGGGATATTTGTTGTGATTTACATTGATCATTTTTAGGTTTTATTGTTCTCAACACATTCCACTATGTAATGAATAAGGATTTACAACTGGAATATTTCATTCAGTGATATCTACGATGTGGGATTTTAGTGCTCCATTTTTTTTTTTAGCTATATATATATACAGTATATATATATATATATATATATATATATATATATATGGATGGGACCCAGGATGGGAAACATTTATACCAAGAATAGGGTAGGGGGTACATATATACCAGGAAGGAGCCCAAGATGGAGGACATTACAACATAATGAGAAAGGGGTGCTAATGTATGTCCTTATAGGATTTAGAACACTACAAAGCTTCATACACCTGGCAAACATGCAGGGGCAGGGGACTTTAGGTACGCCACTGGGCATGCTCATGCTGCTAACATTTCTGATGTTGCTGCAGCAAATTAAGGGAGCAGAAGGCTCCAAGGCCTTACAAAATGAGGTGTATTATAAGGGAAAGTAGTTGAATGGGTTATCATGGGGGACCATTATGTAGGAGGGGCAGTATGAAAAGTTGGCATCATGTGGGGGACAGGATGGAGAGAGGGCGGCATGGTTACTCTGTAAGGAATAAGGGGCAGCATGGGGGCTTGTTATGAAGGAGCAGCACCCAATATAGGGGTCTAATTATGGAGAAGAGCAGCATTGGGGACTCAGTATAGAAAAGGGAAAGCATGGGGCACTCAGAATGGAGAAGGGGCAGGCAGAAGGTCAGGGAATCACAGACACGAAGGAGAAGACACTGTGTGCAGTCCAGCCCCTGTGCACCGAAATCTAATTAGGAGACAATTTAAAATGGTGATTTAAGAAGAACAACAGTGGATTTCTTCACCAAAGGTATCATTTTGATTTGTATTACAGCATCATTACAGCCATGTATTTACCTTACATTTGAAAATCATGCTGATAGGTTCCCTTTAAAGTGCCAAGGGCAGCATGTACTCCAAATACAGCTGTGCTGTTTTCACCCATTTAAAATAAAGATATAAAAAAATAAACATATTCAGTATCATATCTGTAATAGTCCAGTCTCTCAAAATATTTATTTATTTTACCTGTACAATGAAAGACAAAAAAAAAAAAAATTAAATCCAGAACTGCTGTTGTTTGGTCAAAAGAAAAAGAAAAACTGATCAAAACCTTGCATGCACTCCAAAATGATATCACTAAAATGGTATAAATAAAATGTCAGTTTGCCCTCACACAGCTCATTCAACAGAAAAAGGTTACGAGTCACATAAAATGGTTTCACAAAAGAAAAAAACTCGCATTTTTTTCATATATTTCTGAATTTTTTTCCAAATATAAAAAAAAATCCTGGACAAGTTAGGTAGCATTGTAATTAGGCTGACCAGAGAAGTCATGAAGCCTGGTAATTTTTTCCTCCAGTGAACGCCGTAAAAACAAAACCCAAAAAAAACAATTTTGAAATTAGCATTTTTTTTTTTTTTCAATTTCACTAAGGATTTTTTTCCCAGTTTTCCAGTACACTGTTATGGAAAAATGAATAGTGAATGGCTTTATGAATGGCTCTTGTAAGAAGGGGAAGAAAAACAAAAATGCAAGAAGGAAAATTGGCTGAGGAATGAAGGGTTAATATTATGGGGCTGGTAGAAGAGCATGAATTAATTTAACTACGAAGAAAGTCTATTGTATACCAAAACTACACAATGGCAAATGAAATTTCTTCCAGACAACTTAGAATTTCATCTTCTTATTAGGAGGAGAAAAATTCTAGGAAATGAAAGAAGTATTTTAATGCATTTGTATTTCCTTACATAATGTGATTGCGAGCAGGAAATTAGGCTTTAGAGCTTAATGTTACATAGGTTCGGCTTGAATCAGCTAAATTAAATTAACGGCCACAACTGCCGAATTCATCACCTCCAAGGATTTTTTTCTGGAATGAATAGTAGACATATTTTTTAAGTTCTGCACTGTCATCTGAATGCGACAGATATATTGTAACAAAGAGTTTCATTGACCTGACAATATATATTATATAATGCTGGTGAAGAACTGTTTTAAAATATGTCTTGTCCACTAAGGCGATCTGATGGAAACATAAAACATGAATCCCAGGGAGGATGATAATTTAGAGTATTACTGCTCTCTACTGGCTGATGTGATGGTATAGCAGAGTGACTACGATGTCTCTAAGTTCTACATTTGTGTATGTATTGTAGAAATCTGTCATCTAATGGACTGTGAAATTGAGGTGCAGCGGGGGTTATTTATTAGCCTGATGGTGCAAATGGGAAAAAAACAAGTAAAAAAAGATGATGCTACTTTCCTGTATTGCTTCCATGTTGCCCAATGCAGTTGTTTGCACTTTATTTTGTAATATATTGTAGTCAGGAAATATTAATATGTAAACCTCTGTGGGCTGGTGTGCACACCATTAAAAACCAATAATAGCAGGGAAGGTGTTTTGTGACTCTCGTTAATATCCCAAGTGTCTTATTTACTTATGTAATGAACAAATGAAAGTTGTCTCAAAGGCTAAATAAAATCAGAAAACAATTGTCATTTATATAATTGTTCTTTTGCCTTAAATATCAAGTTCTTTAAAATATATTGACCCCAATATATTCCTAACATTCACTTGTACACATTTTTTTTTATTCTTTGTGTACATTTCTTTATTTTTCACTATTGTAGTTTTTGTCTCATGCCTCTATCGACTTTTCATCCATCCCCCATGAAGCCACTATTCTTGCTTTCTATTCCAAGACCTGCACTGGTAACACTGCTATTTAAACTTAAATTTATTTCTTACAATGAGCTTTTGGTGAGCTTTTGATGTGGCAGATTTTCTGCACTGTTTCTGCACTTATTAAGTAAATTAAGTTACTTGTGTTTTTTTCATTGTGCTTTTATTGCATTATTTTACATGTGCTTTTATTGCACTTTTAATGCAATAGTTGACACGGGGCGTTTTTGCTGCTTTTTTTAATGCATTTTTTTTGCTAATTTTCAGCTGCATTTCAGAAATCTCTTGCACACAGCTTGTTTTTTTTTGTCACCAGTATTTCATGCACCTCAGCTTCTTTCCTGCCAAGCACTCAGGTTTGCTGCAGAAAAGACGCAACAAAAACTTCCAGAATGAACTCAGCCTTAGGTCAGAGACATACTATCGTAGAGTATGGACGAGTGCTATGCGAGAAACATCGCATGGCACTCGGACCACTGTTAATCTATGGGGCAGCTTACATCACCGTATGTTTTCTCCGGCATATTCTATGTGCTTGTAATTGTCACTGAGACTCGGCTGGGACTCGCCAATGCAAGTCTATGGGTGCGAGAAAAATAAAAATCACACAGCACTCGGACCATGCGAGTGCTGTCCAATTTTTACTCACCAGTGTCCTTTGAAAAGCCAGCAATTCATGTGTACGTACAGTAACATCTCCCCCAGACATGGATTACGGCATGGGACAGAACGACAGACAGGTATGGTATATTTTTTATTAATTATTTTAGTTTTATTACAGGAGAATAAGGGCCTCAGTGGAATTAGGTGAGGTTGTAAGTATGGTTTAATTAAGAACGTTAAAGGAGTCTCTGGGAGTCTGTGTTTTCTTACAATGTGACTATAGGGTTAGCATTGGGGCCATCTTATTGATGCCTCTCCATTACTAATCTTGGGGCTTGATGTCACCTGACAATACATAGGTGACATCAACCCCCCGACTATCACCACACTTGCCACCACTACAGGGCAAGTGGGAAGAGCAAGGCTAAGTGCCAGAATTGGCGCATCTTAGAGATGCACTTTTTCTGGGGCGACTGAGTGCTGATGTTTTTAGCCTGGGGGGGCTAGTATCCATAGCCTCTTCCTGGGTTATTAATATCAACCCGCAGCTGTCTGCATAGCCTATGCTGGTTATTAATTATAGGGAGACCCTACATCATTTTTTTAGGTTACCCCATTTTAATACCAGTAAAGGCTAATTATACAGCTGTGAGCTGTTATTAATAGCCTGGGAAGCTCCATGGGTATTACTCCCTTCCCAGGCTATAAACATCTGCACCCAGCCATCTGCTTTCCCTCTGCTGATTACAAAAAATTGGGCTGGAGCCCACGCTATTGTTTTCAAAAAAATTATCTTTTATTAATGAAATACATGTCCAGTAATTTGCACACACACTGTACTAATTGTATTTGTCACTGACATCTATATATATACCTATTCCATTTGTATTTACTGTATGTAATCCATATATATATGTAATCCTGTCAGCTCCTGCAGTGATTTTACAGAACACGGCAGATGAATTACCGGCTTTTCTTCTACCTATCTATCTACATAATATATATACATATATATGTGTGCTACTGACATCTATATATCTATGTATTCTAAGTGTATATATATCTATTCTATCTACTCTATTCTAACCTGTCAGTGTGATTTTACTTTACGCACACATGAATTGCCAGCTTTTCTTCTACCTATCTATCCTTCTAATATATATATATATATACAGCTCTGGCAAAAATTAAGAGACCACCACATCAAAACCCTGTCATGGGCAGCCCAATCTCCAGACCTGAACCCCATTGAAAACCTCTGGAATGTAATCGAGAGAGGATGATGGATAGTCACAAGCCATCAAACAAAGAAGAACTGCTTACATTTTTGCAACAGAAGCAGTGTGAAAGATTGGTGGAAAGCATGCCAAGATGCATGAAAGCTGTGATTAAAAATCATGGTTATTCCACAAAATATTGATTTCTGAACTCTTCCTGAGTTAAAACATTAGTATTGTTGTTTCTAAATTATTATGAACTTGTTTTCTGTGCATTATTTGAAGTCTGAAAGCACTGTTTTGTTTTGTTTTATTTTGACCATTTTTCTTTGTCAGAAAAAAATAAAAAATGTATTGCTAGGAAATTCGGAGACATTTTGTCAGAAGTTTATAAACTAAAAGAACAATTTACATTTTACTCAAAAAATATACCTATAAAGAAAAAAATCAGACAAACTGAACATTTTTAGTGGTCTCTTAATTTTTGCCAGAGCTGTATATGTGTGTGTGCGTTTTGACGAATATTTCCTTTGAAAATGATGTGTAAATGGCATAGAGAATTGCGTATGTAAAAGCTCATGTTAAAGTTGCATTGCAATCGAATAGCAATCACACTGCACTCAGATGTAAATTGGATGCTAGGTTTGAAAAATTGGATTGTACTCGCATGACACTCACATTACACTCCTGCGACTCTCAGCAGGGAGACTTGGAACAATTTTTTATACGTTAAGTGTGACCCCGGCCTTACACTGTGCTTTAGTCTTTGTTGGTGTGTCATGTTTTATATGAAGCTGCTTTGTTTTTGATACTTCTTGGCATTTGGCATTGAGATAACTTTATTGCAATAGTCATATGTGGATTACATATGTTTTTTTCCCTTTGGATGTTCCGCATCTAATGTAAGTTTATGGGAAAAATCTGCACATAAAATTAAGCGTAAACCAAGAGTAATTGACATGTTGCGGATTTGAAACGCGCACAAAAAAGGCACAGTGGGCATGAGATTTCTTTAAATCCCATCCACTTTGCAGGAACTAGAAGACACTGCATTTGCATGAAGAGGAAATATGCAGAATTAAAAACTCACCAAAAACTCATTGTGAGCACGATTCTTAAAGGAGTTCTGTACGAATATAAAAAAAAGAAAGAAAGAAACTGTCATTATGGATAATTCCCCCTAAACCATTAATTTTCAAATCATCTACAGTATTTCAAGTATCTATTTATTTTTTTGTAATAACCTAATCACTTTTTTAATATACCTTAATTCATTATTTTTTTAATCTAATTGCTTTATTTTTTTGCCTACTTCCGGCTTGATGAGATTTTGTTTGAGAATCCCCAGTGAATGCTGTGGCACTCAAACAAGATATCATCTGGGTGTAGAGGCTGCAGTCATTGTCACAGCCTCTGCCCTCACCCTGAAAAGGAGCATCATTAGTGACGTCCATTTCAGGAGCTGGACTAGTCCCTACTATACTGAGAATACATCAATTATCAATTCCGACATATGCTCAGTACAAGATTCCTTATACAATATTCTTTTCAGTGCACAGTGACAGCGCACTCAATCTCTGGCTTTAATGAGAAGAGACAAGCCGATAAGAGAAACCTCTGTCAGTGCACATTGTGAGGAGAGAACACGGCAAGGAGTGACCAAATGTCATTTTTGGGATATGGGCATAGTCCCTGCTTGCCATGATCTCTCCTTAAAATAAGCACTGACAGTGTGCTCTCTTGCCAGCTTGTCACTTCTAATTAGAACCGGTGAGGGAGCGCATTGTCACTGTGCACTTAAAAGAATATTGCACCATGAGCATTGAGCTCCTATTGAGCATACGCTGGAATTGACAACCGGTGCATGCTTAGTAGAGAAAGGACTAGTCCAACCTCTAAAATAGACTTCACTGATCACTCTTCATTTCAGGGTGATTAAGTCCTGTTTGAGTATCCCAGCATGCACTGGGGATTCTAAAAAAAAGATCAACAAAAAAAAGCAGTTAGAGTAGAGAGGGAACAGTAAAGATTTTTAATTAAATAAAATTGTAAAAACGATTAGATTATTACAATAAATAGACATTTAGGATAAAATCAATTTTAGTTTTAAAGATGTACTATAAAAAAGGCCATACCCCAATCAGTCACAAAGCTAAAAAAAATTGATAGATAAAATAATTATGAAAGGCGTTGGCTATGTTTTATTATTAGTACAGCTGTACTCACAAAGTGACCAGCACTTCTGTCCATTAAATGGCTGCTGATGGAGGAGCATGTGACAATTACCAAGTCTGTCACTCAGCTTCCACCAGTTGTTAAATATCTCACATGAAAAACTTGCTTTTCTATTGTAGGAGGCTAATGGACAAGTCTGGTCACATGCTCCTCCATCAGCAGCCATTGCATGAACAGAATTACTGGTCAGTGTGTGAAGAAATCTGATCTAACTAAAGTACTCTATTTTTTGGACCATAAGACACACTTTTTTCCCAAAAAATTTTGGAGGAAAATGGGGGTGCGCCTTATGGTCGCAATATACTTACAAATCCTGCGACTGTGGCGGTGCGGCGGGGTTCTGTGGTGTGGTGGTCACAGGCTGTGCTCTGGGGCAGTGGCAGTGGCTCTATGTGCTCCATGGGGGGCTCTGCCGGCATTTCCTCAAAGCCCTGAGGCCTCCGCACATCAGATGCTGCCATGTTGTAGCGGTGACCTCAGGTAATATAGCCTCCAGGAAGATGGCCGCAGGACCGGGGGCGGTGCCTGCTCAGATTCAGATCTCATCCCGAGATCTCAGGAGACAAGATCTCAGGACGAGTTCTCGTGGCCAACATTTGAATCTGAGCACGCACCGCCCCCCGAACCGGCGGCTATCTTCCCGGAGGCCACCGCAACATGGTAGCAATGGATGTGCGGGGGCCTCTGGGCTTTCATGAAATGCCGGCAGAGCCCCCCACAGAGCACAGAAAGCCGCTGCCACTGCCCCGGAGCACAGCCCACCACCACACCACAGAGCCCGACCCGACAGCCATGTTCACAGAGACAAAATGCCGGTGGACCCCCGCACGGAGCACAGAGAGCCACTGCCACTGTAACCGGAGCACAGCCCCTGCCCCAAAGCACAGCCCCCTTGCCCCAGAATAAACCCCCTGCCCCAGGGGGTCTGTCCCAGCACAGTCCCCTGCCCAAGCACTGCCCCAGCACTGCCCCCTGCCCCAGCACAGCCCTTCTGCCCCATCACAAAGCCGCAGCACAGCCCCCCTGCCCCAGCACAGAGCCTCAGCGCAGAGCCTCTCCCCAAGCACAGAGCCACCACCCCTGCCCCAGCACAGAGCCACCACCATCGCAAGAGCTTGGGATGGGGTTTCCCGGTGGCCACCACACCAGCCTGGACCACTGAATGACCCGTGTGACCACTCCTCCACCTGTGCTGATCCCTTCCCTGGTAAGCTGAATTTGGACTGTAAGACGAACCCCCATTTGACACATTATTTTTTTCCCCTATTTTCCTTCTGAAAATTTGGGGTGCGTCTTATGGTCCGGTGCGCCTTATATTCTGAAAAATATGGTAAGTGGCCGACCATTTTAATTATCTTGTTACATTTGTATTTGTCAAATGTAGCAATATATGCATATACTGCGTGTCATCAACTACGATTAAAGAATACATGAATTCCACTATTGCTGCACATGTTAAAAAGCAATAGCAATAGTTGACTTCATGTATTCATTAGTCAGAGTGTGCTGACGCATTGTGCATGTATATGTTTGTATGTTGGCCATGATGTACTTGTTCACTTGCATATTATTATTTTTTTCAAATGAAGGGATATGATGGACTAAGTAAATATTCAGCTCTTTAGTCAATGTGTTGGAGGCATCAAAAATGGGAAACCCTAAGGATTTTAGTGATTTTAACACTGGACAAATTTTGATGGCTGGATGACCAAAATGTAAGTCTTGTGGAGTATTTCTGACATACAATGATTTGTATCTGTGAAAAGTTGTACATTGAAAAATAACCAATGAACTGTCCACAAGATCATGTATTGATGTTTTCTCCTGAATCATGAGCCAGATGAGCATCAGAACTGGACAGTAGAGCAATGGAGGAAAGTGGCCTGGTGTAATGAATCATTTTTTATTTTACAGGTATTTTTCAGGTAGACATCCAGGTAATTATCTCCGGTCTGAAGAAGGCCAGCCTGTAGGGGTAGTGTAATGTCTTAGGCAGCCTATGGGAAACATTATGTCCTGTTATTTATGTAATTGCCATTTTGACACATACCAGGCAATTACTTTAACATTTCTTTCATACCAACTAATTTTTTTTGGCAACAGTGCATTAGCCTTATTTAGCAGGATAATGTATCCTACTGTGCTGAACAAAATGTTTAGTACTGGTTTGAGGAACATGACAGAGTTTAACGTGTCATTGTCGGACTTCAAATTCTAAAAAATTGATTCTATCCAAGGATAACTTACTGGACAAAACGGGTCTGCTGCTAACATGTTGGTGCCAAGTACCACAGACACCTTCAGAGGTCTTGTAACGACTCTGCAACAGATCAAGGCTTTCTTTAAGGCCTGAGGTGGTCCAACACAATATTAGCCAGACAGTTTTAGGCCGGTTTCACACATTAGTGTCTCCAGTACGTATGGTGACAGTTTTCACACGTACCGGAGACACTGACACACGTAGACCCATTCAAACGAATGGGTCTGTACACTTATCTATGTTTTCTCACGGACCGTGTGTCCGTGTGCCCCTCACGTCGACATATTCGCTTTTGTGCAGCTGCACGGATCAGACAGACCCATTCAAGTCAATGGGTCCATGTAAACACGTACTGCACACGGATGCCATACGTGTGCTGTCCGTGTGCATTTTAAAGTTATAGGGTAAACAATGAAACAAATTGTTTCTTTACTAGCCAGGTGTCTAGACCTTGACATATTTGTTATGCCATAGGACTAACACACAAGCCAAAGCTGAGATGTCATTGAGACAAATGTTTTTGACACGCTTTAAATACATAATCACTAATGGATCACACCTTTGACATCCCTAACCATTTAATTACTGCATTAACCCTTCATTTTCAGATACAAACCTTTGGTTCTGGTACGTATCCACATGGACAGCACAGGGCCAGAACATGGATCACACATGGATGGTACACACGGACACATGGATAGCACACAGATGCTACACTGATGTGACAAACGGACACATGGACATGGATTTCTCCGGTATCATTTTTTCCGGTACTGGAAATATCAGGACGTGTGAATCCGGCCTAAATGGTATGGCCTATTGGAGTATGTTCTAATAAGACATAGTGTAATAATGAAGTGTTAAAACTGAAAGACCCATTTCAGAGTTGTGGTATCAAAAGTATTTAGATGCTACTGCAAAGCTTTGGCAGCAGCATTTAAATGGTTGTGATTGCCTTGTTTAATAGTATGAGCACCCATTGATGGCCACAACTCAAATTTGTGCCTACTGAAGGCTCACATTGGTACCATCATTTACAACCATGAAGCTACATGCTGAACTTCATAAAGAATCCTTAATTCTTTTATATAGTACTGTACGATAAACTCTATTGCAGTATATCATACAAGCGATCACATAATCGTAGGTTTAAGTCCCCCAGCGAGAATAAATACTGAAGTGAAAATGTCAAAAATATTTGTTAATGTTTTTAAAAATATTACAAATTATATCTTCCCCTTTTTTGCAATGCAAAAATAACACATGTGTAAAAGTCAAATTTTTCAAAATATAAAGTTATATAACCCTTATCATGAACATCAAAGAGAAAAAAATAATTAATACACCTGAATAGCCATTTTTCAGTCACTGCACTTCCCCAAAAAACACAATAAAAACTATCTAAACTACAGCTCACCACACAATAAAAGCCCCATCTATCTGAATCAAAGAAAGATAAAAATGTTATTTCTCTTGGAAGAAGGTGGCTGAAAAATGATAGCGCAAAATGAAAAATTGCACAAAATTGGCCATTTTTCAGAACATTCCTTTTTTTCTATGATTGTTTGAAAAGCTATCAGCTGCTGGAATAAATATTGGCCACTCAGGTATTGGAAGCAACCTGCCAACCTGCCAATCGATACAACTGATACTTCAGCTTTTCATTGTTTAGCATAAAGTAAGCAGCATGTGCAAGTGACTTTTAAAATGTACAGTAATTGTACAACCGGAATTATACAGTTAGTAAAACAAATTGCATTTGTGGGAAAAATAGCTCGAGCTTTGTGCTGATGCATCTCTGCTTTAGACGCCTTAGGCATGATATAAATTAGCTGCTGGTACACTGATCTCATGTGAACCAATGTACTAAAGTCAAGTCGATGTCGCTGTGGTGTTCCGAAGATGCGCAGTCATCATGATCCATGAGTTTATGTGCTTTTTGTGTTATTTAGTCTCATCTAATGGTTTTTTATACATTTAGATAAATAATAGAAAAATATCAAACGCCAAAAAATGATGTTCTAATGTTGATCTCAAGGACTGTAACTACAGGAGAAATGAGAGCTACTGAATGTTCCAATATGCTTCTTAGTAAGGGTGTAATTACTACATATGTCCCAAGGTAACTAATATCTATAAAGTCAAGGCACCCATGGTTAGTAGTGGGAGACAGAAATTGAATTCATATATTTCAAACACTTTTTTTTTCATTGCCTTAAAGAAATCTAGAAATCTATTATCATCTTGCCCTAGAATGTACTGTATAAAAAGACTAATGTGGTAAGAAGATGTAGCAAACTAAATGAAAACATATTTTGCTGTTATAAAACGTATGCGCATACATCTGATTAACTCCTTCACCCCAAAGTCTGTTTTCACCTTCCTGGCCATTTTTTTCAATTCTGACCAGTGTCACTTTATGTGGTAATAACTCTGTAACCCTGAAATGAATCCCAGTGATTCGGAGAATGTTTTTTCATGACACATTGTACTTTATGTTAGTAGTAAACTTAGATTTAAATTTTTCACATATATTTTTGAAAATATTGGAATTTTGGCGAACATTTTGGTGATAATTTTTATATCCTTAAACCGTTTGGTCATGCTGTCCAAAATGACTTATAAAGAACATTCAAGAAATGTATTAACCCTTTAGGTTCTTCATAGGAATTAGAGCACTGTGAAAGGAAAAAAATGAATGTTTTAATTTTTCCCACAAAAATGTTCATCTAGCACCAAATTTTGCATGCTTAAAAGAGTAACAGGAGAAAATAAAGTGTAAAATTTGTTGTGCAATTTCTCCTCAGTACACCAATGCCCCATATGTGGGGCTTGGAATGAAAAGTGCGCCATTTGAGTTTTGAAACACAAAATTGGCTGGAATAGAAAGCAGATGCCATGTCGCTTTTTCTTTATGTGCCCAAACAGTGGAAACTCCCACAGGTGACCCCAATTTTGAAGCTACATTCCTCAAGGAACTATCTAGAATTGTAGTGAACTCCTTGAGCCGACAGATGCTGCAGATAATTTTATAACAATAAGCCATGAAAATGAAAAAATAATTTTTTTTCCCACAAACATGTTCCTTTTGCCCCAATTTTTTTTGTTTTCACAAGAGTAACAGGAGAAAATGAACTATACAATTTGTTTTGCAATTTTGCCTGAGTATGCCTATACACCATAAGCATTAGCATACTACTGTTTGGGCACAATGCAGGGCTCGGAATGAAAGGAGCGCTTCTTGAGTGCAATTTCAGCAAGAACAGATTGAAGATGCCCCTGACATGCCAAAACAGCAGAATCTTCCACAAGTGACCCCATTTTGGAAACGACATCACTTGAGGAATTAATCTAGCAGTGTAGTGAGAATTTTTAACCCTCAAGCAAGTGACAGTATTATACTGTATACCATTCGGCTGAGTCAATGGAAAATTACCATTTTTTCCACTTAAATTTTACTTTGGACTCAAGTTTTCAATTTACAAAAGGGATATTAGGAGAAAATTAAACACAAAATACACAAAAACCTTGAACACAGGCTTCTTTCTGAACGTCTGGTTTAGTGTTGTGGTTCAACAGACTAATAAATAATTTTAAAAAATGATGTAGGGTTCTCCTCATTTTTGTTAACCAGCCAATATAAAGCAGACAGTTAGTTCTGATATTCTCAGGTTGAAAAGGTCCATGGATATTTGGATTTTTTTGCCTAAAAATAGCAGCCCACAGCCACCCCAGAAAAGGTGCATCTATATATATAATTGTCTAAGGGTTTTTCTGTCTGTCTGTCTGTCTGTCCCGTTTATTCATTTGCTGATTGGTCGAGGCCGCCTGGGCCTCGACCAATCAGCGACGGGCACAGGATCGACGTAGAAATTCCGCGTCCCTGATTGGTCGAGGCCGCCAGGCCTCGACCAATCAGCGACGAGCACAGCATGGCGATGATGATGTCATAATGGAAATCCCGCGTCTCTGATTGGTCGAGGCCGCCAGGCCTCGACCAATCAGCGATTGGCACAGTATCGACGTAGATGTCATAGTGGTTGCCATGGCGACGATGATGTCAAAAAGGTTGCCTCGACCAATCAGTGACGGCACAGTCGGAATCATCATTGTCCATATACTACGGGGACATGTATATTCTAGAATACCCGATGCGTTAGAATCGGGCCACAATCTAGTCCATTATAATGATGCTTTGCCCAACTCTTCCTGATTGCCCTGGCGCGTTGGCAAAAGAGGTAATTTTGGGGTTGATGTCAGTTGTGTAATATTCACTGACATCAAGCCCAGAGGTTAGTAATGGGGCAGCATCTATCAGACACCCCCATTACAAACCTGGTAAGTGGATAGTTAAAAAAAACAAAGACACACAGGAAAAAAAATAATATATTTGAATAAAGAGTCCCCAACACTAGCTTGTTAATGCATTTATTAAAAAATAATAATCAAAGGGTCTGCTTAATCCATAATATCAGTAATCATCCAACGATGTTTCCAGTCTTCTTCATTGAGTCTATTCAGCTCTGATCACCAGCCACTGCTGGGTCTCAAGCTGTGCTCCACGAGACACAGCTGCTGTGAATTGAAGTGACATCAGTAAGGTCACCTCAGTTCATAGCAGCCGGTTCTCACAACGCAAAGCACCAGTGCCGGACTGATGAACAACCACTCATCAGTCCGGCACTGGCTATGTGCATTGTGAGAACAGGCCACTATGAACTGAGGTGACCTTACTGATGATCATTTTGCAGCCATTTCACAGCACCAAAGTTTGGGTACCTGAACCAAACTTTTTTTCAAGTTCACCCAAACCTGCTAAACCCGAACTTCCACAGATGAGTTCATCCCTACTCAGATGTAGTTGGAAACTATTTTTCAGGCACCATGCTGTCACAGTTCCACCTCTCAATGTGTTTGGGATGCAGTTACTGACAGCTCAGACCTGGTACAGGTTTGGTTTGTTGGCTGTCAGCTCAGCTGTCAAATCTGAGACTGGGAGGTGCTTGCTGTCTCTAGGTATTCATTATCTCAGGTAATTACCAGGCTACTTAACTGAGCTGTTCCTCCTAGTCCTCTGCCAGACTTACATTCAGGTATTGTGTGGTTTGTCTTTCTGTGCCATGCTTTCTGTTATAGATCTTTCACTGCCTAACCTTGGACCTCGTTCTGACCATCCGTGTGTTTAACCCCTTCTCCTCTGTTCCACTATCCTCCTGGTACTCAGACATCAGAACATTACCTGACTATGCCTTTGTCTCTTCTTGTTTATGACGGACCCTCAAGGCTTCTGACCTTGGACTCCTTGACTACCCTGACTCACAGCTTGACAATAAGAAGTGCCGCATTATCATTCGTGCAAAGTTCAGACAGAAAGGAGCGCCATATTGTGCACATTTTGCTGAAATTGTTTGAGGGTGCCATGTCACACTGGTAGAGCCCCTGAGGTGCCAGAACAGCAAAAAAAAACATAAGTGACATCATTTTACAAACTACACCTCTCAATGAATTCATCTAGGGGTGCAGTGATCATATTGACACACTTGGTGTGTCACAGAACCTTATATATACATAAGGACACTGCCACCGCCATGTTTCTTTGTAGGCACCATGCATTTACCAAAATTAATATAGAATAGGGCCTATATGAAATAAGGTTGTTGCAATGTCGTTATGTGGGGCTGTATGAAGGCCGCTGGTGTCTGGGAGCTACATTTCTTTGATTGTATAATGAATTCACAGATATAATGCTCAATATAGAAAGTGAAGATGCTATAATCTCTCCATGTACTTGATACACTCGGATTTTTCCAACATAACAATAGTCCAAAACACACATCTATTGCTGCTCTAAAAAAGAACATTGTAAAAGTAAATGGCCAAGTATGTCTCCTGATCTGAACCCAACCAAACACTGATAAGGAATTCTGAAGAGACAAGTTGAGCATCACTCGCTTCTAGCATCAAGGCTCTAAACCAGGTTTTCTTATCAAAATGGAAAAAGATAGATCTGGCAATATGTTACCAACTTGTTCATTCCATGTCTAGAAGACTTGGTGCTGTCATTCAAAATCACAGAGGACAAATACTAGATGTATAATTTTTTCTTGTGGGGTGTATTTGTGTATTCAATGAATTCTTCATTAAAATATTATTTTTGAAAGGAGATGTACTCATTTATGCTGAGTACTGTACATTTTATATTAACTGGTTATATTAGCCACCTGCCATTCTAGTTTGTGCCAGGTGGAGAAGACAAGCCCACCTACATGAGAGTATCACTATTAGGCAGGGGTCACACCTAACGCATAAAAATACGGTCCGTTTTTTACGGCTGAGATACGCAGAAAAGTTCCTGAGCAGTGATCCATATTCAATGCGAGGATGCGGTTTTTTCTCCAAAAAGTATCCGTGTGTCATCTGTATGGCATTCGTATGGCATCCATACGGCCAAATTTTCTCGCCGGCTTGCAAAATGGACATATAATGGATCCATGGGCTCAATTATTCATGAAAACATATATACAGTCTCTCTCTCTCTCTCTATATATATATATATACACTCACTGGCCACTTTATTAGGTACACCTGTCCAACTTCTTGTTAACACTTAATTTCTAATCAGCCAATCACATGGCGGCAACTCAGTGCATTTAGGCATGTAGACATGGTCAAGACAATCTCCTGCAGTTCAAACCGAGCATCAGTATGGGGAAGAAAGGTGATTTGAGTGCCTTTGAACGTGGCATGGTTGTTGGTGCCAGAAGGGCTGGTCTGAGTATTTCAGAAACTGCTGATCTACTGGGATTTTCACGCACAACCATCTCTAGGGTTTACAGAGAATGGTCAGAAAAAGAAAAAAAATCCAGTGAGCGGCAGTTCTGTGGGCGGAAATGCCTTGTTGATGCCAGAGGTCAGAGGAGAATGGGCAGACTGGTTCGAGCTGATAGAAAGGCAACAGTGACTCAAATCGCCACCCGTTACAACCAAGGTAGGCCTAAGAGCATCTCTGAACGCACAGTGCGTCGAACTTTGAGGCAGATTGGCTACAGCAGCAGAAGACCACACCGGGTACCACTCCTTTCAGCTAAGAACAGGAAACTGAGGCTACAATTTGTACAAGCTCATCGAAATTGGACAGTAGAAGATTGGAAAAACGTTGCTTGGTCTGATGAGTCTCGATTTCTGCTGCGACATTCGGATGGTAGGGTCAGAATTTGGCGTAAACAACATGAAAGCATGGATCCATCCTGCCTTGTATGGAGCATCTTTGGGATGTGCAGCCGACAAATCTGCGGCAACTGTGTGATGCCATCATGTCAATATGGACCAAAATCTCTGAGGAATGCTTCCAGCACCTTGTTGAATCTATGCCACGAAGAATTGAGGCAGTTCTGAAGGCAAAAGGGGGTCCAACCCGTTACTAGCATGGTGTACCTAATAAAGTGGCCGGTGAGTGTATATATATATATATATATACTGTATGTCAGTAAGACACCTATATATATTTATATTTTGTACAGAGCTAGATAGCAGAAAGGCCAGTAATTCAATTGTTGGCTTTTGCTAAGTCCTTACCGAACCTGACAGGATATGAGACATTGTTTACATACAGTAAACCATTTAATATCTGTTATATTTTTACATATCCCTCACTAATAATATTAGTAGTGTGTGTTTGTGTGTGTGTGCAAAATTTGGGAGCTCTAGGTGTTAAAATAAACGGTTAAATCACGGAAAAAACTTGCATGGGCACCCCCGTAATTTTCTGTAAGATGCACCTATTCTAGCACTTAGCCTCTCTCGTCCCACTCCCGTGTAGCGGTGGGATATGAGGTAATAAGGGGTTAATGTCACCTTGCTATTGTAAGGTGATATTAAGCCTGGTTAATATGGAGAGGTGTCAGTAAGACACCTATCCATTATTAATCCAATAGTAGGAAAGGGTTAAAAATACACACACATTAAAAATAAAGTATTTTAATGAAAGAAAGAAAGACACAGGGTTTTAATATCTTTATTGTACGCACAATCCAACTGAAGGGGTGACATTAACCCCTTTTTACCCCATATCCCACCACTACACGGGAGTGGGAAGAGAGAGGCTAAGTGCCAGAATAGGTGCATCTTACAGAAGCGCCTTTTCTGGGGTGGCTGGGGGCAGATGTTGTTAGTCAGAGGGGGCCAATAACTTTGGTCCCTCTCTAGGCTATTAGCATCTGCCCTCAGTCACTGGCTTTCCCACTTTGGTGGAGAAAATTGCGCAGGAGCCCACACCAGATTTTTTCAGTGATTTAACCCTTTATTTTAACACCTAGAGCTCCCAAATTTTGTACACACACACTACTAACATTATTAGTGAGGGATATATAAAAATATAATGGATATGCCATGGTTTACTGTATGTAAACCATGTCTCATATCCTATCAGGTTTGTTAGGACTTAGCAAAAGCCGGCAATTGAATTACCGGCTTTTCTGCTATCTCTGTATTAAATATAAATATGTATATATATAGGTGTCTCACTGACATATATATATATACAGTGCCTACAAGTAGTATTCAACCCCCTGCAGATTTAGCAGGTTTAATAAGATGCAAATAAGTTAGAGCCTTCAAACTTCAAACAAGAGCAGGATTTATTAACAGATGCATAAATCTTACAAACCAAAAAGTTTTGTTGCTCAGTTAAATTTTTATAAATTTTAAACATAAAAGTGTGGGTCAATTATTATTCAACCCCTAGGTTTAATATTTTGTGGAATAACCTTTGTTTGCAATTTCAGCTAATAATCGTCTTTTCTAAGACCTGATCAGGCCGGCACAGGTCTCTGGAGTTATCTTGGCCCACTCCTCCATGCAGATCTTCTCCAAGTTATCTAGGTTCTTTGGGTGTCTCATGTGGACTTTAATCTTGAGCTCCTTCCAAGAGTTTTCAATTGTGTTAAGGTCAAGAGACTGACTAGGCCACTGCAACACCTTGATTTTTTGCCTCTTGAACCAGGCCTTGGTTTTCTTGGCTGTGTGCTTTGGGTCGTTGTCTTGTTGAAAGATGAAATGACGACCCATCTTAAGATCCTTGATGGAGGAGCGGAGGTTCTTGGCCAAAATCTCCAGGTAGGCCGTGCTATCCATCTTCCCATGGATGCGGACCAGATGGCCAGGCCCCTTGGCTGAGAAACAGCCCCACAGCATGATGCTGCCACCACCATGCTTGACTGTAGGGATGGTATTCTTGGGGTCGTATGCAGTGACATCCAGTCTCCAAACGTCACGTGTGTGGTTGGCACCAAAGATCTCGATCTTGGTCTCATCAGACCAGAGAACCTTGAACCAGTCAGTCTCAGAGTCCTCCAAGTGATCATGAGCAAACTGTAGACGAGCCTTGACATGACGCTTTGAAAGTAAAGGTACCTTACGGGCTCGTCTGGAATGGAGACCATTGCGGTGGAGTACGTTACTTATGGTATTGACTGAAACCAATGTCCCCACTGCCATGAGATCTTCCCGGAGCTCCTTCCTTGTTGTCCTTGGGTTAGCCTTGACTCTTCGGACAAGCCTGGCCTCGGCACGGGAGGAAACTTTCAAAGGCTGTCCAGGCCGTGGAAGGCTAACAGTAGTTCCATAAGCCTTCCACTTCCAGATGATGCTCCCAACAGTGGAGACAGGTAGGCCCAACTCCTTGGAAAGGGTGTTGTACCCCTTGCCAGCCTTGTGACCCTCCACGATCTTGTCTCTGATGGCCTTGGAATGCTCCTTTGTCTTTCCCATGTTGACCATGTTTGAGTGCTGTTCACAAGTTTGGGGAGGGTCTTAAATAGTCAGAAAAGGCTGGAAAAAGAGATAATTAATCCAAACATATGAAGCTCATTGTTCTTTGTGCCTGAACTACTTCTTAATACTTTAGGGGAACCAAACAGAATTCTGGTGGGTTGAGGGGTTGAAAAATAAATGACCCTCTGAATAGAATTTTCACAATTTAAAAAAAAAATAAACAAAGAAATAACATTCTTTTTTGCTGCAGTGCATTTCACACTTCCAGGCTGATCTACAGTCCAAATGTCACAATGCCAAGTTAATTCCAAATGTGTAAGCCTGCTAAATCTGCAGGGGGTTGAATACTACTTGTAGGCACTGTATATATATACTGTATATATCCATTCTATGTGTAGACATTTATTTTACCTATTCTATTCTAACCTGTCAGTGTGATTTTACTGTACACCGCACTGAATTACTGGCTTTTCTATAGGACACCGGTGCATATTTCTCGCAAGGCAGACATGTGGTGTAATCCGTATTTTTCTCACCCCCATAGACTTGCATTGGCATATTTTTGGAGGAATACGCTGACAATAGCAGCATGCTGCGATTTTCTCAGCCAGTTAAATACGGCCGAGAAATATACGGCTGATGGATGCTGCCCCATAGAGAAACATTGGTCCGAGTGCAATGCGTTGTTTTTGCGCCTCTCACTCGTCCGCATTTCTCTCTAGTGTGACCCCGGCCTTACAGAGAGGAAGCAAGGATTATCACAGTTTATGGGAGCCTATTGGCTTAATATTGATTGTCGCAGCAGAGAAATCTGAGTACTGATGCTTAAGAATGAAGAGCATGAGGACTGCAACACTAGAGATGGCTGGTGACTGGTGCCTGTGTGTAGGAGATTGAGGGAAGAAATTTCCACACAAAGTTGCTTTCACTATATGGAATTATTGCAGACCACAATTTCCTGTGAGGCCAAGATTACAATGAAAGGTACCATCTATGTATACTGTATATACTATAGATAACACATAATCTCTTATTCACACTAGGCAATGGCACAGCTAATCTGGTCCATGCAGGGCATGCTCAAAATACTCTCCAAATGAAGTTAATAAATCATATCCAGTTTACATTTTCCTCCGGTTATCAACAGAGGTGAGAAAACTGATCTCATAACCATGCACAAAAAATGGAATTTAAAAAAAATCTACAATCAATAATTAAAAAATAATATATAAAAAAATGTTTTATTTACCAGTAACCGAAGTATTTTATTATAATTAGTAATAATTATGTAAAAATTACCTTTAACTGTAGAAACCTAATTTCTCTTTCATACTTGATGTTCTGTTCTGTGTTCGGTATTTTGTTTTTTTTTGTTCTGTTTAGAAATGAAATAAAAGATCTGAATAGAAAAAATAGAAAACTAGCTGTGATATACACATCACTATTGCAATCACATCTACCAAGCTTACAGTTTAAACAAAAAGGATCTCTCACACCATCATTTCACTTAGAATCAGCTTCCATATTAGAGTATACACTGTGAAATATCTCACAGTCTTTCCTTGTATTATCGACGTGCTTCCTTCACGTTTCCATCTTTTCACACCTCGCATTTTGTGAGAATGCTCTGACACTTCTACTAATAAAAGTTTCATATTATACATAGAAGTCTGTGAAATCTAACGTTATTCGCCATGTCATATGCAGAAATTAAGAATAATTCCAGACACGCCTGGTTACATGTTTTGCTCCTTTTATAAGTCGGCGATAAAGATCTGTAGGAATTGATGCATTCAGCATCGTTTTCTTTTCCTTTTAGTGGCACTCCGTAGGCCGAATCACAGAAAATGTTAAACTGTTATAAAAATGATTTTAATGTTGCTGAAGATAACATTAGCTTCTAAAAGTCTTTTAATTGCCGTTTAGAGAACAGTTCGGCATTCTTTTCTATTATTTACCATATGAAGCAAAGAACAGCAGAAAAGCGCATTTATATAAAATGCTTTTTCCACTAACAGGTAGGAAGATTTAGAGAATTAATTTGTGCTGTTAACAGTTATTGTGGTTGGTCTGTGTCAGAAGAATTCTTTTTTTTTATTGTTTTTCAATTTATCTGAGTATAACAGTGTGACATAGTTAGGCCATTACAACAATTGTTATGAGAAATCATGAAGCGCTTACTAAGCATTTATTTTGCTCCAATGGCTATTTATTGCTAGGAGATAGCTTTTGCCTATGAACACTAGTCCATAAAAAAATATCTACATGCATTGAACGAGCTTAATGGTAAGACAGTAATTCTGTACTATGTTATCGCATCTGTTTTCTTGACATATGGACAACACATGGATTCGATAATATGGTGCATGGTCTCACTTACTGTCTTTCTACTGCAGTGACGATGCAAAGCAAACAGTAGATGGTGGCATTTTTGTGCATATGTATTCCAGTACCACCGTGGAGTGATTTTATGTATGCTTGAGATTTTTATTAAATTGTTGCTACAATTTAGCAGAACATGCAAGTTAGTGTACTAAAAAACTTGATGATTAAAGACAAAAATAAAGATCAAAAAACATCAACAAATACCACAAGACAAAAAAAAGAAAACTGTCTTAAAAAAAAAATCATGAATTGCATATACAGGTCCTTCTCAAAAAATTAGCATATAGTGTTAAATTTCATTATTTACCATAATGTAATGATTACAATTAAACTTTCATATATTATAGATTCATTATCCACCAACTGAAATTTGTCAGGTCTTTTATTGTTTTAATACTGATGATTTTGGCATACAACTCCTGATAACCCAAAAAACCTGTCTCAATAAATTAGCATATCAAGAAAAGGTTCTCTAAACGACCTATTACCCTAATCTTCTGAATCAACTAATTAACTCTAAACACATGCAAAAGATACCTGAGGCTTTTAAAAACTCCCTGCCTGGTTCATTACTCAAAACCCCCATCATGGGTAAGACTAGCGACCTGACAGATGTCAAGAAGGCCATCATTGACACCCTCAAGCAAGAGGGTAAGACCCAGAAAGAAATTTCTCAACAAATAGGCTGTTCCCAGAGTGCTGTATCAAGGCACCTCAATGGTAAGTCTGTTGGAAGGAAACAATGTGGCAGAAAACGCTGTACAACGAGAAGAGGTGACCGGACCCTGAGGAAGATTGTGGAGAAGGACCGATTCCAGGCCTTGGGGAACCTGAGGAAGCAGTGGACTGAGTCTGGTGTGGAAACATCCAGAGCCACCGTGCACAGGCGTGTGCAGGAAATGGGCTACAGGTGCCGCATTCCCCAGGTAAAGCCACTTTTGAACCATAAACAGCGGCAGAAGCGCCTGACCTGGGCTACAGAGAAGCAGCACTGGACTGTTGCTAAGTGGTCCCAAGTACTTTTTTCTGATGAAAGCAAATTTTGCATGTCATTCGGAAATCAAGGTGCCAGAGTCTGGAGGAAGACTGGGGAGAAGGAAATGCCAAAATGCCTGAAGTACAGTGTCAAGTACCCACAGTCAGTGGTGTGGGGTGCCATGTCAGCTGCTGGTGTTGGTCCACTGTGTTTCATCAAGGGCAGGGTCAATGCAGCTAGCTATCAGGAGATTTTGGAGCACTTCATGCTTCCTGGCACCTGCTCACAGTGCCAAAACCACTGGTAAATGGTTTACTGACCATGGTATTACTGTGCTCAATTGGCCTGCCAACTCTCCTGACCTGAACCCCATAGAGAATCTGTGGGATATTGTGAAGAGAAAGTTGAGAGACACAAGACCCAACACTCTGGATGAGCTTAAGGCCGCTATTGAAGCATCCTGGGCCTCCATAACATCTCAGCAGTGTCACAGGCTGATTGCCTCCATGCCACGCCGCATTGAAGCAGTCATTTCTGCCAAAGGATTCCCGACCAAGTATTGAGTGCATAACTGAACATTATTATTTGATGGTTTTTTTGTTTGTTATTAAAAAACACTTTTATTTGATTGGACGGGTGAAATATGCTAATTTATTGAGACAGGTTTTTTGGGTTATCAGGAGTTGTATGCCAAAATCATCAGTATTAAAACAATAAAAGACCTGACAAATTTCAGTTGGTGGATAATGAATCTATAATATATGAAAGTTTAATTGTAATCATTACATTATGGTAAATAATGAAATTTAACACTATATGCTAATTTTTTGAGAAGGACCTGTATATATATATATATATACATATATATATCTCGTGGATGGTATTGTGTCTCAGGGCTCAAGGGATCACTGAAATCAATCTTAAACACATGATAATTAGTTTTCCAGGTGATTCTAATTAAAGGAAAACTGCTTATATGGGAAATAAAAAGGATCTCTCTGCTGCTGAAAAGCGTTAAATAGTGCAATGCCTTGCACAAGTTATGAAAACATTACATATTTCATGAAAACTTAAGAGTGATCATCATACTGTGAAGAGATTTGTGACTGAAACAGCACAGACAGAGTTCATGCAGATAAAGGCATAATGAGGAAGGTTTCTACCAGACAAATTCATTGTATTAAGAGAGCAGCTGCCAAAATACCACTACAAAGCAGCAAAGTTATTTGAAGCTGCTGGTGCCTCTGGAGTCCCTCGAACCTCAAGGTGTAGGATCCTTCAAAGGCTTGCTGTGGTGCATAAACCTACTATTCGGCCACCCCTAAACAGTGTTCACAAGAAAAAATGGTTGCAGTGGGCCCAGACATACATGAAGACTAATTTTCAGACTGTCTTGTTTACTGGATGGTACAGATGGAAGGAGTAGTGGATGATTGGTGGATGGCCACCGTGTCCCAACAAGGCTGTGACATCAGCAAGGAGGTGGAGGAGTCATGTTTTGGGCCAGAATCATGGAGAAACAGCTGGTAGGGCCCTTTAAGGTTCCTGAAGGTGTGAAAATCACCTTTAAAAGGTATATAGAGTTTCTGACTGACAACTTTCTTCCATGGTATAAAAAGCAGAAACGTGCCATCAGGAGCAAAATCACCTTCATGCATGACAATGCACCATCTCATGCTGCAAAGAATACCTCTAAGTCATTGGCTGCTATGGGCATAAAAGGAGATAAACTCATGGTGTGGCCACGATCTTCCCCTGACAACCCTATAGAGAACCTTTGGAGTATCATCAAGCAAAAGATCTATGAGGGTGGGAGGCAGTTCACATCAAAACAGCAGCTCTGGGAGGCTATTCTGACTTCATGCAAAGAAATAGAAGCAGAAACTCTCCAAAAACTCACAAGTTCAATGGATGCAAGAATTGTGAAGGTGATATCAAAGAAGGGTTCCTATGTTAACATGCAACTTGGCCTGTTAGGATTTTTTGGAGTTAAATTGCTTTTTTGTTCAGTGAATGTGACCTCCTAATGCTGCAAATTCCACAAATGAGCATTTTCAGTTATTTAAAACATTTCAAATGTTTAGAAATTCTACTGTTCCTAATAATTTGGAACAGTGCATTCTGAGTTTTGATTCATTTTAGAGATTATACTGTTATCATTGGGAGTTTTCTTCAATAAAATTCGATGTATACTCTAATGGGTGATGACTTTTATTAGACTGTCATTTGCACCGACCATTTAGAAAAATCCAAGAAAAATGTACGGTAATTTGCATAATAATTTGGAACACGGTGTATATATTTTTGTCTATATATTCAACAGCAGAAGAACTCCTAATACGCTTTTTCTTATTACAGCATAGTCACTTTTATTTGTTTTGTGGTATTTGCTGCCATTTGTGTGTAAAATTCTTCAAAATAGCACACAAAGTTTTTGAATTTGCACAAATACAAAAAATTATTTTTATCTCTATTTGTCTTTATTTGCAGTGGCAAACTACTAAAAAAAAACACATGAAATGTACAGAACGGCAGGGTGAAACATTGGATGAGTCCAGTGCGAAGGAAGACCTGATGCGCTGGGACTCTGACGTCATGCTTGTCCCCCGATGCACTGTCATCACCGCGTTGGTCCGCCTGCATCTTGCTGCTGTCTGCTAGGAGCTATTACATCATACTGTATATAGAGGAGCTGTGGGGGCATAATACTTTGCTTAGGTGAGCCGTAGGGGAATCACACTGTGTATAGGGGAGTTGTGGGTGAATCCTACCCTGTATAGTGGCATTGTACATGGGAGGACTCAAAGAACATTATTATTATGATGTGGCCACAGTGAACATTATTACTGTATGTGGGATGGGAAACTTGGGACATTATTATAGTCCACCACACGAAAATAAGGCTAGCATTTTTATGTCAGATATAAAAGGCAAAATCCCCAGGTCTCCGCATTAAAAATAGGTGGTGCTCTGTCTAAATCAGAGAGACGCAACAAAATCCTTCAATAATAGAGGTAAACTAGATGTTTCCAGCCAGCTAACGCTCGGCACGCTCATTGCTATCTAATTAACGCTGCTGGTGATTAAACTAAAGTAAATAATGACAACATTCAATAGCGCTTACGCAGGTGGTAAATTAACTTAAAATGAAGTTAATAACAATAGTGTGGTTATGAGTTGGGGCGGGATTATGTTTGGTAATGGAGTGGAGGTGCGAGATTATGTGTGGTAATGTGGTGGGGGGCGGGATTATGTGTAGTAATGTGGTGGGGGGCTGGATTATGTGTGGTGATGTGGTGGGGTGGCGGGATTATGTGTGGTGATGGGGTGGGATTATGTGTGGTGATGGGGTGGGGGGGCGGGATTATGTGTGGTGATGGGGTGGGGGGGCGGGATTATGTGTGGTGATGGGGTGGGGGGGCGGGATTATGTGTGGTGATGGGGTGGGGGGCGGGATTATGTGTGGTGATGGGGTGGGGGGGCGGGATTATGTGTGGTGATGGGGTGGGGGGGCGGGATTATCAGTGGTGATGGGGTGGGGGGCGGTATTATGTGAGGTGATGGGGTGGGGTCGGGATTATGTGTGGTGATGTCTTGGGGGGGCAGGATTATGTGTGGTAATGTGGTGGGGGTCCTGGATTATGTGTGGTGATGTGGTGGGGGTGGGATTATGTGTAGTAATGTAGTGGGGGGGCTGGATTATGTGTGGTGATGTGGTGGGGGGCGGGATTATGTGTGGTAAAATGGTGAGGGGCAGGATTATATGTGGTAATGTGGTGGGGGGCGGGATTATGTGTGGTAATGTGATGGGGGGCGGGATTATCTGTGGTAATGTGGTGGGGGCGGGATTATGCATGGTAATGTGGTGGGGGGGCGGGATTATCTGTAGTAATATGGTGGGGGGTGGGATTATGTGTGGTAATGTGGTGGGGGGCAGGATTATGTGTGGTAATGTGGTGGGGGGCGGGATTATGTGTGGTAATGTGGTGGGGGCGGGATTATGTGTAGTAATGTGGTGGGGGTCGGGATTATGTGGGGTGATGTGGTAGGGGTAAGATTTGTGGGGGGGCGGGATTGTGTGTGGTAATGAGTTGGGGGGCAGGATTATGTGTGGTGATGTGTGGGGGCGGAGCTACTGTGCAGGGGGTGGGATTAGCGAGTAATCACGATGCCTCTTATATATATAGATTCACGGCACTCACCACATGAATCTTCAGCCAAGATTTCTGTTTATTAACATAGGTTCATACAGGATATAATATATGGAGGAAAATATGCAGTAGCAGCTAACAACTGTTTCAAATCCTTAGATGCTCTCTCAAATAAACATTATTACTATACACAGGGAGAGTCAGGAGACATTATTACTGTACATGGGGGGATTTAGGGGATATTATTAAAATTTAAATGGGCACTTAAGAAGCATTATTTTTATAGGGGCTCTAAGGGTATTGTGATCATCACACGGGGGGCATTATTACAGTCTAGGGGAGAAAATGTAGAAACTGTTTTCAAGGGCACTTGCACAGGCTATTAATATTTTCTAGGGGGCAATTTTACAATTTATATATGGCATAAAAGAGGCCTTTTACTTTATAAAAGGCACAGTGGTGGGTATTAACATGTGTATCATTATTCTGTGTATAATGTATGGGCATTATTATCTAAGAGTAGCACTATTTTTTATGTCACACTGGACAAACTGCAATAACAAAGACAAATACAGCAGCAGTAGGCTCAGCATTGTGGTGTGAGCAGAATAGTGCTAGACACCAGTGGGCATGGCCTCACTCCATAGACTTGTATTACACTGAGGCCACACCCCATCTAGTGACACGGCTGGTCAGTGGGCGCAGCCTCACTCCATACAAGTGCATGGAGAGCGAGGCTGCGCCCACTGGCTTGGGGTCTGTATAACTCATACGTACCCTTTGGTCCCAGGTCTGAAACCAGCGAATCCTTGCAGCTCACAGTGCATGTGCTGGTGGGATTCATGAGTCTGCATTCACACAGAGTGACTGCAGACTTATCGTTTTTTACTGGACATCCCCTTTAAGCAATCTACAAGCCCTTTGAATCACTGCCAAGCTGTTTGCTTCCCTCCAAACATTTCCAATTTGTGACCCAAAAATTACTCAAGGCTCGGAAAATCAACTTTTTAACCTCAACCTTGAATTTCTCCAGACGATCAATTTGGCTAAGTAATTCGATCTAAGTTGCTTCCGCCACCATGAATCACTAAAAAGACTAGACATTCCATACCAATGTCAGCCACCTGAGAAAGTAACTATATGCATCGGAAAAGAAATCCATATTCACCAAGTTCAAGTTAAATCTAAAGGGACAAAACATGACACTTTGTGTTGAACCAAACCTGGACTGATGGATCCTGAAAATAGAAAAAAGGCACATCTCAGCTACAACCAAATCAGGGTAAATGTAAAAATGGTAGCCATCAGATTTCCATTTCCCCAGCCTGTTAAAGTCATCAACACCAATGCCAAAAGAATCGGAACTTATTGAGAATGGTTTTGGTGGATACAGCATAACAGGCAATTGTGATATTTTGCAGCATATTTGGTTGCTGTGAGGAAAGTGATAAAATCAATAGATTTACGAGACTTAAGCGGTGCTCTTATTAATTGTCTTTGAAGGCTGCATTGATATAAGACGTAAGATCTGTTATTTAAGTGGTAATAATGTGGTATTCCAATAGTATTTAAAGAGTAACTGTCATTTTAATTTTTACTTCATAAATCAATAGTACACATGAAAATAACAGGTTTGTAATATATCATATCAGAGAAATCTGCTTCTTCCTCTTCCAAAACTGATCATCCATTTTCAAAACTACTAATAAGATGCTATATGGAGTTTGAGGCCAAAAGAATGGAGAAGTTAAAAGCAGAGTTCCTCCCTCCTACTTCCCCTCCGGTCTACAGAGAATCTTAAGGTACCTTCACACGAAACGACTCTACAACGAGAACGACAACGATCTGATCGCTGCAGCGTCGCTGTTTACATCGCTGTAGAGATGTCAAACACAGCAGCTCCAGAACGACGCAGGAGCGATCCTGTGACGTAGCGGTGACGCACTTATCGTTCTCACAGGTCGTTAGCTCCATGTTTAACATTGCTGGCATCGTTGCTTTTGCTGTCAAACACGACGATACACGCCAATCTGACGACCAAATAAAGTTCTGGACTTCTAGCTCCGACCAGCGATATCACAGCAGGATCCAGATCGCTTTTGCGTGTCAAACACAACGATATCGCTATCCAGGACGCTGCAACGTCACGGATCGTTGTCGTTCTCGTTGTAAAGTCGTTTCGTGTGAAGGTACCTTTAGTTGTAACTGCCATCTCCAATCTTAGTAATGTAAAAAATGTGTCTTCACTGAATACAGATTTTCAAATGAACAACGAAAGATGGAACTCCACAAATGCAAACAGAAAGCTACATACAATTTCCTGATCCAAATGACATCCTAACAAATGAAGACTTGACAGATGCCCTAGTAGCAGATTAAATTCACATTGAATGTCATAGTTAGCAAGTGCTAACTAAAGCCCTTGAAAGTAAAGTTAGAAAGGACTTCCTAATGCTCAGATGATTGAAGGTGCTGTGTTGCAGAACTAGTTTACACTAAAATTCCAGTCCTGCCCTCCATATGAGAAGCAAAGGATTTTAACAACCTAACAAAATGATCAGTGAGAATCAAAGCCTCTGTAGACAAAGCTCCACAATAGGACTCACCCAAAATAGGTGTTTCTGGTACCTCAGGGGTTGTTTTTGGCTATGGCGGTGTGAGGGGCATTGCAGGTGATTATTTCATCAATAAAGAAGCATCAGATATCATCTCAGTGCCTGCTATCTCCTGCAGTATAAGACCCATACATAGGTGTAACTACAAGAGCATGCTCATGTAGACAAAGTTGACCTTCCATAGGAAGATAAAGAAGCCCAACTTTGGCAACCTTGAACTTGTGTGCCAGCAAGAACGATGGCCCTACTTCTACTTGGACCAATGGTGATGGCATCTTATTTTTCCTCTTACCTAGCCACGCTCCCTCCCTGAAACAATAGAGCCAGAGGGGAACTGATCTATCTATCTATCTATTAGGCTTCCCCAGACTGATGTATCACTGGTTGGGCCCAGTCCTTTTGTCTGCCCTTATTCACACTGAGGTCAACATTGACACATGGTAAGGTTTTAATATTAGACAGTGTAGGACTGTACCGATCAGAGTTACCTTGTCGTGGTGTGATGGATTTTATGCTATTTTTGATCAAAAACAGTATTACTAAAAACACTGTGTTATTTAAATGCACTTTTTGCTTTTTATTTACTTAGTTACAGCAGGATTTTTGCTCATTTTTTCTCTTGTAGGTTTTATATGTTTTATGGCCAATGTGAACATGCGTTTATGAGCTGCATGTGTACCAACTCAAGTGAAGCTCAATTTTTGTGGTTTTTTTTTTGATTATTACATTTTGTGCAAGCCGGAGTGTGGCCTCCCTTTTCTGAACTAGAAATTGTATAAAAGGCTTCCCCAGTCTGTGTTTCACTGGTTGGGCCCAGTCCTTTTGTCTGCCCTTATTCATACTGAGGTCAACATTGACACATGGTAAGGTTTTAATATTAGACAGTGTAGGACTGTCCCGATCAAAGTTAACTTGTCATGGTGGGATGGCTTTTATGCTATTTTTGATGAAAAATAGTATTACTAAAAACTCTGTTTTATTTAATGCACTTTTTGCTTTTTATTTACTTAGTTACAGCAGGGTTTCTGCTCATTTTTTCTCTTGAAGGTTTTATATGTTTTATGGCCAATGTGAAAAATGTGTTTATGAGCTGCATGTGTACCAACTCAAGTGAAGCTCGATTTTTGTGATTTTTCCTTGTATTATTGCATTCTGTGCAAGCCGGGGTGTGGTCTCCCTTTTCTGAGCTAGAAATTGTATATAAGGCTTCCACAGCTAGTGTTATATGCTATATATCTATTATCTATCTATCTATCTATCTATCTATCTATCTATCTATCTATCTATCCTCTATTATGCTTTATTAAGCACACTAATACAATAAGCTGCCTACTTTTCAGCTCAAGAGGTGGCCCTCCATCCCTAAACTGACGAGGTACGCCAGCCTGCATAGAAACCACCTCTTTACCTACCATGTGGTCTGGAGGTGCCATTGACCTGCCAGGTCTCGTATAAAAATTTCCTTATGCCTTCATGGCACCCATACACACTTACAACCTGCTGCCGTGCAGTAATGACTCCAGCCTAAAGATACAGGTTGGGATAATTGTGGCAAATTTTTGCGCTGCTGAATCACTAGAATTACAGAATTATTAGTACATGTGGCTTTATTCAAGGGCGTAACTACAACAGGTGCAGCGGTTGCAATCGCACCAGAGCCCTGGAGCCTAGGGGGCCCTAAAAGTCCCTTTGGCCTATAGAAAAAGACTAATGCTATTAAAGATTTAAAATATTTGGGGGCCTCCTTTGGAGCTTTCGCATCGGGGCCCATGAGCTTCAAGCTATGCCACTAGCTTTATTATTCTACGTGTTTCAGAGTTCTAGACTCCTTCATCAGGAAACACCACAGGAAGCTGAATAAGAAAGCCACATGTACTAATATTTCTGGAATTCCTAGTGATTCAGCAGCGCAGAAATTTACCACAATTATCCCAATCTGTATCTACGGCACCCCAGGGTCCTGGTCGTCGCAGTGGTATTGCTTTCCTCTCGGGAGAGTGATGCTACGTTTGGAGGCAAGGAAGGATAACTGCATCCAGGTACCACAAACATGCAACACACATTCACACTCCAGGCCACCAGGGAGAGCTTCTGCTCCTATCTACTAGGTCAGTCTCCATATATATATAACTGGTAGTCTGTAAGGAAAGTTAGTTAATTGCTGGCTGAGCTCAGCTCAGTTAGTTCCAGACAGTGGTCTGAGGAGGACATAGGGTCAACGGAGCTGTGCATGCCCTCAGAGCTGCAGCTCCCAGAAAAAGACATTGAAAGGCAGAATTGTATTGCAGCGAGCGTGAAGGAAGTCGAAGCAAAGGAGAGGATACCAGAAGGGGACCAGCCCCATTCAGGCTGCCTCCTTCTGAGGTGCAAAATCCCGGTAGCTGGAACACCAAGGGAGTAAGGACCTCTTTGCCATATTTCAGAGACCGGCAGGACAGCTAATTGCAGGTTACCTGCCCACACCTACACCCAGGAGGCACGGTGACACCTACAGAGCCGGGTTATCTAAGAGACCCTATAAACAGGCTCAAGTCACTAGTCATTCGGGTTTTGTCCTATCCTCTATGGGGGACAGAGAGCGAAACACCACATCTGTGAGACCGCAGCGCAAGGGAAGGCTACTGATTTCCACCTGGACAAGGGAACTCTGGACTTGCCTCCAAACCTGTCGGACTCTGCCTGCCCTCTGATATGGTGCCCTGGACTGTGGATGCTGAAGTCTTCAGTAAAGGTAAAGAGACTGCAACCTTGTGTCCACGTTCTACTCTTCACCTCTCACCATCTACACACCAGGAAGCCCTGGGGACATACTTCACCTGTGGGAAGGTATACCATCTAGCTGCCATAACATCACCCCAGCGGACCCCTTAAAGCAGCATCGGTCACCCCGACCGAATACCACAGGTTGCATCACGAACATAAACTATATCCCTTTAAAGACCTTTCCCGTTTACATGGGCGCCCAGGGCCACGGACCGGGTCACAGCCACCGTGACATCCCCCTGTGAAACAGCAGGACCTGGTACCGAGTACCACTTGCCCGCAGGGCGACTCATATCTAATGGCTGGTCCTTCCTGGACTCGTGGATCTGCTGCAGCGAATCCTTTTAATGCTTCAACTCAGCGACATCTGGTGAGTGCAATCCTATGGATTAACCTTTTAACCTTCTCAGATAAGACACTATTTGCGCTCTTTCCTTCAACAGTTTCCAGCCTAAAGATGGCACCCCTGCAATGCTGTAATAAGTGGATGAACCGCTATGCATGTGAAGAAAGTGACCAAAAATGATCAGAGTAGCCTGCTGCATCTCATGTAATCAACTAGACCCTTCCAGAGCAATTCTTTGTAGTAGTTTCTTCTTCAGGACTTCATGTGGATGAATATCAAAGTTAAAAGGTAAGAAAGGGACTGCCAGATACTTCCCTTGACGTTTAATATAGTGTTGACAACCACACCCCCATCTTAAACCCATGAAAACCTGACACGTCACATCATGTCATTTGTTAATATTAATGTAATCACTGCAGCTCCCGGCACCTTTGCTATACACTTTGGTTACCATTAAGATGGGCTTCAGCCAAACCTTACAAGACTATGGCAGAACCTACACAAACCTATCTAAACGATCCTGTGGTTACATCAGAACAGTTTAGGTAGGTCTGTAATATACAAGCAGAGTCTCACTAAAGCTAAATGCATTCTCTAATGCTGTCATATTCACCACATATACTGTATCACCTAGAGTAAAGAGGGAAAGAACATTAATACTTTAAAAGGCCTCCATGAACGTATATTTCTTAGTAAACACTATATACCTTAATGTAGTGTTTTAATCATCTATTATTGATGCATTCTATTCTTATCTCTCTGTCTTCCCTTCCATTTTCTTACTGACTGTCTTCTAAAAATTGTGATTATTAGTAAAAAATATAAAACCACCCTTTAAAATGTAAAAATACCATTATTAATTCTAAGCAAGCAACCCCAACAGTCTATTTTCCAGCCCTTTTCAAGAAGACATATTCATTTATTATTGTTGAGAGCTAATCTAGGAAGGTTGGAAGGAAATGAAGATTCAGACAAGGGCTGTCCCTTTGTGATGTTGTATTACTTTGATCAGATAATCTCATTAGGACCAGTTACCTCGGCACAATCCTCTACATGACTCTCTCTGTTATAATTACTCAGGGTCACATTTTCAGAGGACACAGACACAAGGATATATTGATCAAAGCCCAAGCTGTAAATATGAGGTGGACTACGTGCACAATAATTGCAAAAATGAGACAAAAATCAATTAGATTTTTTTCTGTGACAAATGTATTTTGCATCACCTTGGTTTCTGTCAGTAGATGAAGGAAAGCTCTCTATTTTTCCAACAGAAGATAATGTTTTATAGGAAGTATAATGACAGAAAGGATATTGTATGGGCCATTTACCAGGTTATGAAACTGCCCATTATGCAATGAGAATTATGTTATCCCAGAGCAGGGCACCATGTTTTAGGATCAAATTTAATGTGCCAAACTGCTTATTTATGACCCATCCTTATAGCAACAATACCGCTACTATGATATACTGCCCGATAAAATGCTAGGCGACTGTATCAGCGAAAGAGTTCTGCTGCCAATGAGTACAATGTCTTGTCACTAAGTATAAACTGGTAATAACAGCAAGCATGATGGTACAGGCTACATCTCAACATTGTATGTGAATCAACTATTTATATTCCTTTTTATAATTGATTATGATATACCGTATAAGCAATATTATTATTATTATTATTATTTATTTATATAGCACCATTAATTCCATGGTGCTGTACATGAGAAAGGGGTTACATACAGGGTTATAGATATCATTTACAGTAAACAGGTTTACAGTGACAGACTGGTACAGAGGGGAGAGGACCCTGTCCTTGCGGACTTACATTCTATGGGAAAGTGGGGAAGAGAAAGAAGGTAGGGGTGAGGCGGTGGCGGCTCTGGCGGTGGTGAGGTGGCGGCTCGGTTATTGTAGGCTGTAGGCTTTCCTGAAGAGATGGGTTTTCAGGTTCCGTCTGAAGGATCCGAGGGTGGTGGATAATCGGACGTGTTGAGGCATGGAATTCCAGAGGATGGGGGATATAATATATATATATTATAACTAGATGGAGGCCTGATGCTATCGCATCGGGAGGGAGGTGATGTCACAATGGGGGCAGGCTTTGCAGCATCTCTCCCACCATGTGCTCACCCACCTATCCACTCTCTCTTTCCAAATGTGCTGAGTCTGACTTCTCCCATCTGTGCTCTCTTCTTTGACCACCCCATGCGCTATCCCCATTGTCTGCTGTCTCTCTCCTTCCTGTGCTGTGTTCTCCCCTCATGTGCTGTCCCATTTGAGCTGTCTCCCCCCGTGCTTTGTCTCTCTCACCTCTGTGCACTCTCTCTCATCCCATCTGCTGTCTTCTCCTCTCATGTCATCTCTTCTTTGACCTGTGTCAGACCGCCGCCATCTTTGTGCAGACAGATAGCGGCGGTCACATTAAACTGCACATGCGCGCCTCCTGCACAAGGATGGCGGCAGTCAGTGAATCATTCGGCTGATCCCGGAGGTGGCATGTTCACAATGGTGTTCCGCTGGTGGTACTGCGCAAGAGGCTGCGTACACCGTATACAGTGTGTGTGTGTGTGTGTGTGCGTGGTACGTACAGTGTATACAGTTTGTGTGTGTTTGGTGCATACGGCGTATACAGTGTGTATGTGGTGCATATGGTATATACAGTGTGTGTGTGTGGTGTGTACGGCGTATACAGTGTATGTGTGCGTGTGTGGTGCGACGGTGTTCCACTGCTGGTACCGGTACCACCAGCAATTTCCATATTGAGACACCCATCTAGTTATAATATATATTGCTTATACGGTATGTCAGACTCATAAGCAATTATAAAAAGGAATATAAATAGTTGATTCACATACAATGTTGAGATGTAGCCTGTATCATCATTCCTGATGTTATTACCAAAGTGTAAGCTTTTATGGTCAGCAGAGTCCTCGCTCTCTCTTGTTGAGTTAAGCTCTTATCCTGTAGAATGTAAGCCCCAAGGGCAGGGTCCTCGCCCCTCTGTACCAGTCTGTCATTGTTAGTTTTGCTTAGTGTAAGTGATATTTGTATTTTGATGTAACCCCTTCTCATGTACAGCATCATGGAATTAATGGTGCTATATAAATAAATAATAATAATATTCAGCAGGGTCCTCTCGCTCTCCTATAGAGTGTAAGCTGTTATGGTAAGCAGGTTCCTCTCTCTGTCACTCTCTCCTGTAGAGTGTAAATTCTTATAGTCAGTGGGGTGCTGTCTATCTCTCCTGTAGAGTGTAAGCTCGTATGCTAAGCATAGTGCTCTCTCTCTCCTGTAGAGTGTGATGCTCTTATGGTCACCAGGGTTCTCTCTCTACTGTAGAATGTTAGCTCTTATGATAAGTTGAGTTCTCTCTCCTTGTCTCTTCTGTAGAGTGTAAGCTCTTATGGTCAGCAGGTTCCTCTCTCTTTCTGTCTCTCTCCTGTAGAGTATAAGTTCAATTGATTAGCAGGGTCCTCTCTCACACACCTATAAAGTGTAAGATATTATGGTGAGCAGGGTCATTTCTCACCTTTATTATAAGAACAATTACAAGCTTTCCAGTATTGAAATCTGCACAATTTTCTTCACTACTAATCAAATATTTCAGGAAAATTCTGCGTACTCAATGAATTTGAATTTCAAAAGATCGGCTCAGTGTTAACAAATAGATGCAGGTGCAACAAACTAGGAATTCAACCAGAACCAGAACAGAAATATCTAGAAATCTTTATTTTTTTTTATTCTTTTTTTTTTATATAGCGCTAACATATTCCGCAGCGCTTTACAGTTTTGCACACATTATCATTGCTGTCCCGGATGGGGCTCACAATCTAAATTCCCTATCAGTATGTCTTTGGAATGAGGGAGGAAACCGGAGTACCTGGAGGAAACCCACGCAAACACGGGGAGAACATACAAACTCCTTGCAGATGTTGTCCTTGGTGGGGTTTGAACCCAGGACTCGAGCGCTGCAAGGCTGCTGTGCTATCCATTAGAAATGAAAGATAATGAAGGATAGAGACAAGAATCAAAACCATCCACCAAACTAAAAGCAAGAGTAAACGGGAGAACAGAAATATGAGAAGAAAAAAAATAGAAACGTGATGATGATCAAGAATCAGCATTGCTCGATAGATTTTGCATTGATGTTGGTGTCAATCCATGGAAAGATATGCGGCAAATAATTAGGACTGTGCATATGTACAGACAATGCTTGGTATGAAACAAGAAATCCTCTCAGCATGCAATCACTGAATACATGCAAGCGCCTTGGAGTGAGTGTAAGCAGAAGCTACAAACCACTTATCTCTTTATATGGCAAACCTAAAAAATAATAATAAAATATATTTATAAAATTCCAACATATCCCTGGGTACCAGAGAATTTCCAAACACCACAGCTTGCAAGCTTGATGAAATAATTGTAGTATGCGCCTTCTCTGCGTGCCTTCATTATATTCTTGTTACTGTGCATTATTCGGTATCCTTTTTACAAGAAAAGAATCGAGATTATTGTTTGTCTGACCCCAGATACCGGGAGTTTGAATGGTTGTGTTTGCCGTTATGTTTTAGATTACCCTTTATTAAAAAATAATCCAAACAGGAGATGAAAAACGAAGAACACAATACGAAAATAATAAGCCACAAAGGGAATAAAATACAGTGATTTAATATGACTTGTGAAAACCAACTTAGAAATTAGTAGTATTAATACATTCAGTTCGGTTCACAAATCTCTGGTAACAATATCCCCACAGAGCCCGGCAACCGCATAGCTCTGCTCAGTGATATTCACAACGCTGTTGAACTGTATAACTGGCTAATCAGAAGGACATCGCAGGCCTGCTTCATAAATCTTATGGCGCGTTCCTAGGTTCAGTGAATCCCAAAGCAGTGACATTTGGAAGATTCTTTTCATCCGATTGTTTATCAAGGCTTCTAGATTCATGTGCAATACCGTTTTCTAATTATAGAAAAATTCTGAAAATATTCTGGCCTATATATCAGTTACTCTTATGAAATCGCCATGATTTAGCAGAAAGACTCATGAAGTGCAAAAATATTTGCTGAAAAGTGTATTTATGGCTAAAGAAAAATGGTTATTTGATTTATAATGAAAAGTAAGCCAGCCGTGTATGGCAAAGCGCTACATGTAAAAGACTGTTATATAAATTACAAGACTGTTTTTATTTAAATTTAGAATCCATGTATTCTTATTCTTGATAGATGTAATGAATTACTACAAATCATTCTTTTCACACGTCTCCTCTCTCGTGAACTCATATAATACCTTTTTTTATAAGCCAAAAGTACAATTTTACGATGACTCACATATTTCATCAATGTCAAGCCTGAAACTCTCTTACAGAATGGTAATTGTAATCCAGTACCATTAGAAATTACCATGTTGAGTATTGTCATTGTAATGTGCTATGGCATTCAAAGGTTAAACCTAAACTACACTGATACTTATTTTCTTTAGACCATTTCTGGGCAAATTACATCCCATGAGCTACCGAGGGGCCTAAATGCTGAATTCATCAATGTTTCATTTATTAAGCTGTGTGCTGTTTACTTACAATGAATGTTTTATCACTAGGACATTATCACTGTCAGGTCTGATGCTCACTGCTAGTCTGACCAGTTCTGAGCATATGCGCCGCATGCAAATATGCACACACTTACTATCAATAAGGTTTTTAATGGTTGTCTGAAGATTGTTCTGACACACTGAATGCACTTGAGCAAATCATCAAGATCTGATGCAAGCAGCTACTTTTACAAGAAGCAGACCAAGGATGTACCAGATGTGCTTGATGACAGACATCACCAGGCCACATGTTGCTTGTGATTCTATGAGAAGCCTGCACGGATTAAATCTGCTACCATGGCTGCAACGTCTCTGAACTTATCTCCCATCAAGCACATCTGGGACGTCGTTTGTCAGGAATTGTAAAGGGAGCTGCCAGCAGCGGATCTTGATGATTTGCTCAAGTGCATTCACTGTGGCATAATATTCCTCACGCAAACATTAATAACTTCATTGATAGCAGCCAAGACATGTAAGTGCTTATATTTCTGTGCGTGGTGCTAATAGTCGATACTGATGTTTTAAAAATTTGGTTTCCATTTTGTCATCATTTTCATATCCTTAACATGTCTATCCATTCTGCTATATTAAATAATTCCACAACTTTTCCTTCTTGCTGTTGCAATTTCAATGTTGAGGAGTGTATATAATTCTGGACCAGCAGTACCTTAAAGTGTAAAATACCAACTTACTATAAGTATTACATTTAATTATCTCATAAATAATCACCAGAAATTTGGAAGCTGCAGATACCAAAACACAGTTTCCTTTATTTAATTATTTTTCATTATTTCATTGCATGCAACTTTTTATTTCATATTTTGGTCTTTTTAATAACTGAAAATTGTGAGCAGGTGAATAATTGATTCTGATTGTGCAACTTTTTATTTTATCATATTTTAGGAATGAGTTTTCTTTTTTTGTACTGAAGTAAACTGGCAAATTTACCAAGAAAAAGAGAGGGTTAAAGGGGAAAGTGTGACATTTTCCTGTAAAGCTGCAGACAGCTGGAACAAAGCAATCATTTGACTCCTGTGTTCCCAGTTGGTGACTTTTCTGTTAGCGTCCACAACCACAGAATAGGAATAGAAGGAGCTCTCTCAGCAGATATACAGCTACAGTTTTCATAAAAATCCAGAGAGAATTGTAGCTTCTTCCCTCCTGTACACAGGGGAAGAGAATATACAAAAAGGTGCAGGACAATGTGTGGATGATGTAGAATACAAATGTAGCACTGTTATTCACTGTAGCAAGATAGCGCAGCTGCTGAGAAATGGTTTGGGAACAGAGATAAAGTGGCAGATTGACTTGGGGTATAAAAAGGAAATTTACAGCAAGCCTTCAGATCGCCTTGATGGAAAATAGTCTCCAAAGCTGCAGCCTAAAGTTGTTTTTTGCTTTATTTTTTAGAATTTTCCTGCATTCATTTTACAGTATACTTTTACCTCATTCTAAGGCCGGCGTCACACTCAGCGTATGTAAATACGGTCCGTTTATTACGGCCGTAATACGCAGAAATGTTCCCAAAATAGTGATCCGTATGTCATCCGTAGGCAGGGTGTGTCAGCGTATTTTGCACATGGCATCCTCCGTATGTAATCAGTATGGCATCCTTACTGCGAGATTTTCTCGCAGGCTTGCAAAACCGACCTCTAATGGATTTATGTGCTCAAATGTTCGTTAAAACATATACAGGTCCTTCTCAAAAAATTAGCATATAGTGTTAAATTTCATTATTTACCATAATGTAATGATTACAATTAAACTTTCATATATTATAGATTCATTATCCACCAACTGAAATTTGTCAGGTCTTTTATTGTTTTAATACTGATGATTTTGGCATACAACTCCTGATAACCCAAAAAACCTGTCTCAATAAATTAGCATATCAAGAAAAGGTTCTCTAAACGACCTATTACCCTAATCTTCTGAATCAACTAATTAACTCTAAACACATGCAAAAGATACCTGAGGCTTTTAAAAACTCCCTGCCTGGTTCATTACTCAAAACCCCCATCATGGGTAAGACTAGCGACCTGACAGATGTCAAGAAGGCCATCATTGACACCCTCAAGCAAGAGGGTAAGACCCAAAAAGAAATTTCTCAACAAATAGGCTGTTCCCAGAGTGCTGTATCAAGGCACCTCAATGGTAAGTCTGTTGGAAGGAAAAAATGTGGCAGAAAACGCTGTACAACGAGAAGAGGTGACCGGACCCTGAGGAAGATTGTGGAGAAGGACTGATTCCAGACCTTGGGGAACCTGAGGAAGCAGTGGACTGAGTCAGGCGTGTGCAGGAAATGGGCTACAGGTGCCGCATTCCCCAGGTAAAGCCACTTTTGAACCATAAACAGCGGCAGAAGCGCCTGACCTGGGCTACAGAGAAGCAGCACTGGACTGTTGCTAAGTGGTCCCAAGTACTTTTTTCTGATGAAAGCAAATTTTGCATGTCATTCGGAAATCAAGGTGCCAGAGTCTGGAGGAAGACTGGGGAGAAGGAAATGCCAAAATGCCTGAAGTCCAGTGTCAAGTACCCACAGTCAGTGATTATGTGGGGTGCCATGTCAGCTGCTGGTGTTGGTCCACTGTGTTTCATCAAGGGCAGGGTCAATGCAGCTAGCTATCAGGAGATTTTGGAGCACTTCATGCTTCCATCGGCTGAAATGCTTTATGGAGATGAAGATTTCATTTTTCAGCACGACCTGGCACCTGCTCACAGTGCCAAAACCACTGGTAAATGGTTTACTGACCATGGTATTACTGTGCTCAATTGGCCTGCCAACTCTCCTGACCTGAACCCCATAGAGAATCTGTGGGATATTGTGAAGAGAAAGTTGAGAGACGCAAGACCCAACACTCTGGATGAGCTTAAGGCCGCTATTGAAGCATCCTGGGCCTCCATAACATCTCAGCAGTGTCACAGGCTGATTGCCTCCATGCCACGCCGCATTGAAGCAGTCATTTCTGCCAAAGGATTCCCGACCAAGTATTGAGTGCATAACTGAACATTATTATTTGATTGTTTTTTTGTTTGTTATTAAAAAACACTTTTATTTGATTGGACGGGTGAAATATGCTAATTTATTGAGACAGGTTTTTTAGGTTATCAGGAGTTGTATGCCAAAATCATCAGTATTAAAACAATAAAAGACCTGACAAATTTCAGTTGGTGGATAATGAATCTATAATATATGAAAGTTTAATTGTAATCATTACATTATGGTAAATAATGAAATTTAACACTATATGCTAATTTTTTGAGAAGGACCTGTATACAGTATGTATATATATATATATATATATATATATATATATATATACACACATACAGTTAGGTCCATATATATTTGGACAGAGACAACACTTTTCTAATTTTGATTATAGACATTACCACAATGAATTTTAAACAAAACAATTCAGATGCAGTTGAAGTTCAGACTTTCAGCTTTCATTTGAGGGTATCCACATTAAAATTGGATGAAGGGTTTAGGAGTTTCAGCTCCTTAACATGTGCCACCCTGTTTTTAAAGGGACCAGAAGTAATTGGACAGATTCAATAATTTTAAATAAAATGTTCATTTTTAGTACTTGGTTGAAAACCCTTTGTTGGCAATGACTGCCTGAAGTCTTGAACTCATGGACATCACCAGACACTGTGTTTCCTCCTTTTTGATGCTCTGCCAGGCCTTCACTGCGGTGGTTTTCAGTTGCTGTTTGTTTGTGGGCCTTTCTGTCTGAAGTTTAGTCTTTAACAAGTGAAACGCATGCTCAATTGGGTTGAGATCAGGTGACTGACTTGGCCATTCAAGAACATTCCACTTCTTTGCTTTAATAGACTCCTGGGTTGCTTTGGCTTTATGTATTTGGTCATTGTCCATCTGTAGTATGAAACGACGACCAATCAGTTTGGCTGCATTTGGCTGGATCTGAGCACACCGTATGTCTCTGAATACTTCAGAATTAATTTGGCTGCTTCTGTCCTGTGTCACATCATCAACAAACACTAGTGACCCAGTGCCACTGGCAGCCATGCATGCCCAAGACATCACACTGCCTCCGCCATGTTTTACAGATGATGTGGTATGCTTTGGATCATGAGCTGTACCACGCCTTCGCCATACTTTTCTCTTTCCATCATTCTGGTAGAGGTTGATCTTGGTTTCATCTGTCCAAAGAATATTCTTCCAGAACTGTTCTGGCTTTTTTAGATGTTTTTTAGCATAGTCCATTCTAGCCATTTTATTCTTGATGCTTATGAGTGGCTTGCACCGTGCAGTGAACCCTCTGTATTTACATTCATGCAGTCTTCTCTTTATGGTAGGTTTGGATATTGATACGCCTACCTCCTGGAGAGTGTTGTTCACTTGGTTGGCTGTTGTGAAGGGGTTTCTCTTCACCATGGAGATTATTCTGCGATCATCCACCTCTGTTCTCTTCCGTGGGTGCTCAGGTCTTTTTGCATTGATGAGTTCACCAGTGCTTGCTTTCTTTCTCAGGATGTACCAAACTGTAGATAATGCCACTCCTAATATTGTAGCAATTTCTCGGATGGGTTTTTTCTGTTTTCGCAGCTTAAGGATGGCTTGTTTCACCTGCATGGAGAGCTCCTTTGACCGCATGTTTACTTCACAGCAAAACCTTCCAAATGCAAGCACCACACCTCAAATCATCTCCAGGCCTTTTATCTGCTTAATTGAGAATGACATAACAAAGGGATTGCCCACACCTGTCCATGAAATAGCCTTGGAGTCAATTGTCCAATTACTTTTGGTCCCTTTAAAAACAGGGTGGCACATGTTAAGGAGCTGAAACTCCTAAACCTTTCATCCAATTTTAATGCGGATAGAATCACATGAAAGCTGAAAGTCTGAACTTCAACTGCATCTGAATGGTTTTGTATAAAATTCATTGTGGTAATGTCTATAGCCAAAATTAAAAAAATGTTGTGTCTGTCCAAATATATATGGACCTAACTGTATATATGTCATTGAGACACATATATATATATATTCTGTATTTATATTTAATTCAGCGTGAGATATGTGAAAAGCCAGTAATTCAATTGCCGGCTTTTCATTTCTCCTTCCCAAACCCGACATGATATGAGACATGGTTTACATACAGTAAACCATCTCATATCCCTTTTTTTTTTGCATATTCCACACTACTAATGTTAGTAGTATGTATGTGCAAAATGTGGGCACTCTAGCTTGTAAAATAAATGGTTAAATGGCGGAAAAAATTGGCGTGGGCTCCCGCGCAATTTTCTCCACCAGAGTGCTAAAGCCAGTGACTGAGGGCAGATATTAATAGCCTAGAGAGGGTCCATGGTTATTAGCCCCCCTGGCTACAAACATCTGCCCCCAGCCACCCCAGAAAAGGCACATCTGGAAGATGCGCCTATTCTGGCACTTGGCCTCTCTCTTCCCATTCCCGTGTAGGGGTGGGATATGGGGTAATGAAGGGTTAATGTCACCTTGCTATTGTAAGGTGACATTAAGCCAGGTTAATAATGGAGAGGCGTCAATTATGACACCTATCAATTACTAATCCAATAGTACGAAATGGTTAATAAAACACACACATTTTAAACAAGTATTTTAATGAAATAAAGACACAGGTTGTTGTAATATTTTATTATACTGGTAATCCACCTGATGACCCTCGTTCTGTAACAAAGGAAAAATAAAAACTCAACAATATCCCATACCTTCCGACGCTCAGGTCAAGTCCCACGAAGTAAATCCATCTGAAGGGGTTAAACCATTTTACAGCCAGGAGCTGTGCTAAAGCAGTGCTCGTGGCTGTAAAACCCCCGGGGAATGAATGGATTGCAGGGGAATGACCTGTAGTTACCTTGAGTTGCGGTGAGGCGCCCTCTGCTGGATGTCCTCATGAACTGGAGCCTGGTAAAAGTTCCCACGCTTGAGTTCATATGAGGACATCCAGCAGAGGGCGCCTCACCACAACTCAAGGTAACTACAGGTCATTCCCCTGCAATCCATTCATTCCCGGGGGTTTTACAGCCACGAGCACTGCTTTAGCAGAGCTCCTGGCTGTAAAATGATTTAACCCCTTCAGATGGATTTACTTCGTGGGACTTGACCTGAGCGTCAGAAGGTATGAGATATTGTTGTTTTTTTATTTTTCCTTTGTTACGGAACGAGGGTCATCAGGTGAATTACCAGTATAATAAAATATTACAACAACCTGTGTATTTCATTAAAATACTTGTAAATAATGTGTGTGTGTTTTATTAACCATTTCGTACTATTGGATTAATAATGGATAGGTGTCATAATTGACGTCTCTCCGTTATTAATCTGGCTTAATGTCACCTTACAATAGCAAGGTGACATTAACCCTTCATTACCCCATATCTCACCGCTACACGGGAATGAGAAGAGAGAGGCCAAGTGCCAGAATAGGCGCATCTTCCAGATGTGCCTTTTCTGGGGTGGCTGGGGGCAGATGTTTTTAGCCAGGGGGGGCCAATAACCATGATCCCTCTCTAGGCTATTAATATCTGCCCTCAGTCACTGGCTTTACCACTCTGGCTGAGAAAATTGCGCGGGAGCCCACACCAATTTTTTCCGCGCTTTAACCCTTTATTTTACAAGCTACAGTGCCCAAATTTTGCACATACACACTACTAACATTAGTAGTGTGGAATATGCAAAAAAAAAGGATATGAGATGGTTTACTGTATGTAAACCATGTCTCATATCATGTCGGGTTTGGGAAGGAGAAATTAAAAGCCGGCAATTGAATTACCGGCTTTTCTATAGAACACTGTTGCGTATTTCTCGCAAGTCACACTGCTGGTCCGTGTGTAATCCGTATTTTTCTCACCCCCATAAACTTTCATTGGCGATTTTTTTGCGCAATACGGTGACAAACGCAGCATGCTGCGATTTTGTACGGCCGTAGAAGACCGTATAATACGGATCGGTAAAATACGGCTGATAGGAGCTGGGCCATAGAGAATCATTGGGCCGTGTGTTATGCGTATTTTACGGGTGTATTTTCTGCGCTCATACATCCGTAAAACTCACCAGTGTGATGCCGGCCTAAGGCTGCCGTCACACTAGCAGTACTTGATCAGTATTTTACATCAGTATTTGTAAGCCAAAACCAGGAGTGGAACAATTAGAGGAAAACAGAAACATATGCACCACTTCTGCATTTATCACCCACTCCTGGTTTTGGCTTACAAATACTGATGTAAAATACCGACCAAGTACTGACCGTGTGACGGCAGCCTAAGGCTTTTACAGTATGGTGCAGCCAGCTCCTTGCATAATAGATAGTGTCTTAGGTTTATTCTTCAGATTATCCCATTTTTTTATGAAAAATTGCACAGGTTAAAAAGATGTATTTAAAATTGCACAAAAAATGTGCTACATTTGTTTTCTATTTGAAAAGGCTAATGAATGGGGCATGGTGCAGCTTTAGATGTAGTATAAGTCTAAGCTCACACTGGGTGTTTTTGCTGCATTTTTTAAATGCCTTTTTTATGTTAATTTTCAGCTGCATTTGGCAGTACCAGCGATGTCTATGAGATTTCAGAAATCTCATGCACACACATTGGTTTGTTTTGTCATCAGTATTTTCTGCTTTGTTTGTTTCTTTGGACATAGAGCATGTCACTTCTTTCAGCGTTGTTTCAGCATTTTTTACCCATTGAATTGAATGGAAAAAAATGCACGAAAAAATGCAGCAAAACTAAACCAAAAATGCCGCAAAACACAGCAAAACCTGCATTTTTACCGCAGCTTCTTTCCTGCCAAGCACTGAGGTTTTGCTGCAGAAAAGAATGCAGCAAAAATGCCTAGTGTGAACTTAGCCTTAGATTTAGGACGCAGTCAGACAACTGTATAACACAAACGATGGTCTCATTGTAGTGCACAGACTGGCTGGCAGCTCTCCTGATCCACTTCCTGTGGACTAAGAGCTACAAAACTTGGCACAGTTAGTAGTCCTTCTCTACATAGGTGCCACCTCGGGACACACACTTCTCCCATCTCTTTAACAAACTGTAAACACCTTGCTTGTAGAAGTCGACAGGTTGCTCCAAAAGCCACGTTGGGACTTTGGGAATCAGAGTCTCATCATCTGGAAAATGCTTGCCCTTCAAAAATTACTTCATTGTTGGAAAGAGGTGGAAATCTGATGATGAGAGGTCGGGTGAATAAGAGGGATGCGGTAGAATTTCAAAGCTTCCATTTGGGTAACATGTAAGTTGTGAACTGGTGCATTGTTTAGAAGAAGCCAGACATCTTTGGTGAGCATGCCATGTCTCTTGGTTTTGATGGACTCCCGCAATTTATGCAGCAGTGAAGCATAGTATGCCCCAGTGATCATGTTACCCTTTGCTAGGAAATCTATCAATACTACTCCATGCTGGTCCCAATATACTGTCAGAATGGCCTTGCCTACAGAGGGTTGGACACGTGCCTTCTTTGGAGGTGTTTTAGTCTCAGGATCATAGTGATAGTCATCCTGTGCAATCAATCTGGTGAAAAAGTCCTCCTGGTTTCCATGACACATCGTCAATAGAGCCTGAGAGCATTCAACTCGTTTCTGCTTCTGGAAAGGTGTGAGCAGCTGGGGAACCTACCGAGCGGATACCTTATGCATGTGAAAATGATCTTGGATGACTTTTTCCACAGACCCCACACTAATCTTGACATTTTGGGCTAGGTGGTGAATGGTTATGTAGAGATTTTCCAAAATGGCGAACTCCACTTGCTGGATGGTGTATTCATCAATAGCAGGGTGGGGTCACCATGGAATTGGAGCTGTTTGCACCAAAGTCCAACCACATTTGAATTGACAATGCCAGTTCTTTACTAAATCATGTGATGGGGAATCATCACCATAAACCTCTTTCATCTCATCGAACATCTCCTTTCATGTAAAGGAACTTGATGACTGCTCTGTATTCCACTGGGTCCATTATCAAAACTCACACCACTTCAGCACCTGTAAAATCAAGACCATTATCAGCTATGAGTTGCAAATTGGCACGTAACCTATAGAGACTAATATCATCACACAAGTGCAGTTTCAGCATCCTGTGATAAATAGAAGTGGGTCAGGGGAAATCTTTAATTAACGCCCCTCATACATGCTATCTATCTCAGGTCAGGAAAGCCACTGGCCAGTCCGAGCATTGCAATGTGATCATCGCCCTTGTTATATGGCTGTCTGACTGTGCCCTCATTTATCAAAGCTAAAGGTTAAAGGGGTTATCCAAGCTTGGGATGAACTCTGCAGTCACTCTTTCTGATTGCAGACTTCTGAATCCTGACAGCATGCAGTGCGCAAGCGGCCATGATTCACCCCAAATGGCCCATGCGAGTGGGTGGTCACGTGACCACAAGTATGTGTATGTGATTTGCATGCATGCATGATGGCACATGCTGACTAGACATGCATGTCTCATTTTAAGTGCACTGAAAGAGGACCAACATGTTTACTAGGAATGTAAGAGGAAGAAACATACAATGCGCACCGCACAGTCAGGGTTCAGAAGTCTGCAGTCACTTTCATCACAAGCTCGAACAACCTAAAAAAATATATAAACTCAATGCTCTAGGAAGATGACCCAGCAGCACCAATTTACTGCTCAAGTAGCCACTTGTGTGAGTGAGGAACCAATATAGCAAAAATGAATAAAAAATTGTATGTATTGAGTATGGTTGTGATGGTTGACTTGATTGATATAGTCAAATATATAGATATAAGTGGGCATCATCTACTTAATACAAAAAACCTGAGATCACCTAATGCATATCAGTATAGATCAAGCAACAAGACAAGAAAAGTATATGCAAAAAAACAGGGATCACCAAAAAATATACAAATTGTTATTGAACAAAACACAATTCCTTTTAAAAACACTTTAAAAAAAAAAAAAAAAAAAGGAATTGTGTTTTGTTGTATAAAAATGTGTATATTTTTTGGTGATCCCTGTTTTTTTGCATATACTTTTCTTGTCTTGTTGTTTAATTGACCAGAGACAGCAGCATTAATAACACAGGTCAGCAAAAAAAATTTTTTTAAGAGCTGTTTTGGTTATTCTATGTAATCTTTATGTGTTTAAGTGCACTGAATCCGAAAATGACCTCCGTTTTGTCATAGGACATCACGTTTTCTGACAATTTAAGTACCGTATATACTTGAGTATAAGCTGAGATTTTCAGCCCAAAAAATGGGCTGAAAGTGCCCCTCTCGGCTTATACTTGAGTCATGGAAGGCGGGGGGGTGGCGGGTGAGGGGGAGCGATGCCTGTCAAATACTCACCTGCTCCCAGCGCTCTTGACGCAGTCCCTGCATGTCCCACAGTCTTGGGGCGTGGCAGCTTGTTTCCCTGTTCAGCGGTCACTGGTACCGCTCATTAAAGTAATGAATATGGACTCCACTCCCATAGGGGTCGAGCTGCATATTCATTTCTGTAATAAGCTTTACCATGTGACCGCTCACTAGAGGAAGAACCTGCCGTGCCTCAAGACCATGGAAAATGCAGGGACCGTGTCAGGAGCGTCGGGAGTAGGTGAGTATTTCATATTCACCTTCCTTCGTTCCACCGCCACCCCATCTTCCACATCCTCTGCTGTGACTGTTTAGGTCAGAGAGTGCGATGATGTACTAGTGTGCGCACCGCCCTCTGCCTGAACAATCAGTGTGGAGAGACGGGATGCTGAGGAGCAGCGGGCAGCGACAAGAGGTGAGTATGTCATTTTTTTTAGTGCTGCAGCAGCAGCATTACATGTGGCACAATGCCATATGGAGCTTCTATGGGGCCATAAAGAAATGCATGAAGCATTATATGGGCATCTATGGGGCCATAATGAACTGCATGGAGCATTATATGGGGCATCTATGGGGCCATAACTGCATGGAGCATTTTATGGGGCATCTATGGGGCCATAAAGAACTGCATGGAGCATTATATGGGGCCATAATGAACTGCATAGAGCATTACATGGAGCATTACATGATGCCATAAAGAACTGCATGGAGCATCTATGGGGCCATAAAGAACTGCATGGAGCATTATATGGAGCATCTATGGGGCCATAAAGAACTGCATGGAGCATTATATGGGGCATCTATGGGGCCATAAAGAACTGCATGGAGCATTATATGGAGCATCTATGGGGCCATAAAGAACTGCATGGAGCATTATATGGGGCATATTTGTATATGGGGCATCTTATGGGGCCATAAAGAACTGCATAGAGCATTATATGGGGCATATTTGTATATGGAGGATCTTATGGGGCCATAATGAACTGTATGGAGGATTATATGGGGCTCCTGATTCAATATGGATATTCAAAAACACTTAACCTACTGAAGTCTCAATTAATTTTACTTTTATTGGTATCTATTTTTATTTTTGACATTTACCAGTAGCTGCTGCATTTTCCACCCTAGGCTTATACTAGAGTCAATAAGTTTTCCAGTTTTTTGTTGCAAAATTAGGGGGGGTCGGATTATACTCGGGTCGGCTTATACTCGAGAATATACGGTAACTATGTTAAATAAGACAATACCTCAAAATTAATGAAAATACTCATAAAATTATTTTTTTTATTACAAATGTTTCATGAAAATTATTTTTTAACTGCAATGAGCGTCCAACAGTAGTCTGCCATCATTGTAATGCTCTATCTTCTCTGGTGTCTTCTTTCCATCTCTTTAATGTCCTGGTGGAATCGTTCACCTTGCTCTTCACTCACAGCTCCCAAATTTTCAGGAAAGTTGTCAAGGTAGGAATGGAGGAAATGCACTTTCAAACTCATCAGGCAACCTAAAGCTTGAAATGCTTTCAGCATTCCTCCGACGATTTTTTGTAGTCAGGGTCTTTGTTATTGCCTAAAAATTTCTCTACGACCTCTTTAAATGCAAACCACCCTTCTTTTTGAGGATGCGTCATGGTATTGATAAACTCTTGATCAGCTTGATCCGCTGAGCCATAATGTGTGAACAGGCGAGAACCAAGATAAAGCAATTGAATCAAGCCCGGGCATGTCAGAGCCTGCTCGTTCAGCTTGCAACATGTTGATGCTAGTTTCATTAGCTCACTCTGAAAGTTCTTTTCTTTGAAAGTTATATTTTTTTGGCATTGTATATCTTCAATGCATTGATGTGAATTAATAGTAATTTTGACTTTCAAAACCCTAAGATAAAAAAATACCAAAAATTTAGAAAAATATACTAAATTTGAAGAGAATTTTGCATTTTGTGGCAAATCCTGATGTCCAGGATTTTTTAAAATATTTTTTTCATTTTCAGCACATCAAAATACATGGAAATTAGATGAAAATAAGCAAACAGCTTTTTAGTCGCAGACCTGCGTAATTTATTTTAATATAAACATGCAATTTTAGTCACCATAATATGCACTTTTTAGCATTATACAGTGAAAAACAAAATGGTAACAATGTTTTTGACTTTTGACTTTCAAGCTCTAAATCTCATCATCACCTTCTACTTTAATCTTGAGACTGCCATCATTTTATAAACAATCACCTTGGCTATCTCATACTTAAATTTGACTTGCAACTATTTAGCATATGATTAGTTATACATATTCGTGTCATGTCACTCCATTGTCACTGTTTTGCTCCTAAAGATCTAAATTTTAATTTGTATTATTTTGTTAGTATTTTGCAAATCCACTTTTGGCTTTCAACACTGCCTGAATTCTTCTGGGCATGCTCTCGATCAGATTCAAACATGTGTCAACCAAAATTTGATCTCAGGTCTCTTCTACACGTTCCAAAAGTTGGTGCATACTGGTCGACTAACTTGGGTATCTATACATTTTTTTCTTCATTTCTACCCACAAGTGTTTGATTGGGTTGAGGTCTGAGGACTGTGGGGGTGAATCCAGCATGTCTACTTCATTGTCACTGAACAATTTTTTTTGCCAATTTTCAATGTATGCTTTGTGTTGTTGTCCAATTGGAAAACAATGTCGTCCTTTTCATACCCTTAGTACTTAAGCATATGAAGTAACTCATCTTGTAGGATACTCACATATAGCTCAGCATTGAGACCACCATCAATCCTGGTCAAGTATCCAGGATTGGCTGTGAAACAAATCCAAATCATGAGGTTTCCCCCACTGAATTTGACATTTCCTTCAATTTCTCAATCTGTTAGCCCCTTTTTCCTTTGTGTCTTTCATACCCATTTGCACTTATCAGAGTCTAGTCTGTTGACCTTCCTCTCATTGCTCCAAATCACCCATTTCAAATCTTTAAATGTCCACATTTCGTACTTGTTTGCAAACTTTAACCTTTTTTTGTGACAATATTGAAACTGAGGATTCTGCAACCTTTTATGGGGCCACCATTCCAGACTTGTAGAATGTGTGTTGCACAGAGCTTGAATCAATGTCTGTGATCTCACTATTATGAAGCATATGAGCCACCTCCACTGCCGCATTTTTCGCACCAGAACTAATGGACGTTGGGATAAGCCAACTTGTTGACTCTAATATTTTGCCTGTATGTCCACCTTTTGGCTTCTGAATGCATGGACGGAGCTCATTTTGTATTCTTCCAACTTTCATGGCACTCATATGATGTAGTTTGGCAATTATGTTGTCCGAGAGACCGCTATCGATGAGCTGGATGATGCTGTTTCTCTTTTTTGGGGAAATCATCTTTATGACTGCTCCTTGATTCAAACCAGTAATCTTTCACTTGGGAAGCAACCTAAAAATACAATGAGCTACTATATTAGAGAATGTGAGAACAGGTTGTATTTTGTAGTATTCAGGAAGAAATATATTTTTCCACCACGAGGAGCAAAACCGTAACAATGCAGTGACATGACAAAAATCTGCATAACTATGCTAAATAGTAGTGGATGGTAAGATATGGAGCCTGAAAGTCAAAAGTTCAAAACTTTGTTACGCATTTTCTTATTACCGTATATTAATATTGGAGCACTGTATTTATTTTTATCCAATAGTAGGCTTAGGTGGAGCTTTAGGATACATAAATCTACATGGAGCTACATCTCTCTAGCACCCTCTGATGAAGGGAACAGAGTTTTTTTCCAAAACATGCAAGGGAGTAGTAGGCCCCTTCAGGGACTGGTACCTCAGAGAAAGTGTGACATCACATGCTATGTGCTCCGGCACACTGATTCCAAGTTCAGGTCTGTTACCGGCTGAGACTTCCTGAACACCACAGCGCAGCTTCACGGCCATCCTCAACGTTAGCAGTGTCTTCAACTGGTATATTACTGCTTGACTTTTGACATCTAACAGTGAGTCAGTTTGCGGACTATCATCCGGGATACAATTGCAACTTTAATCCAATGCCGGTTGCTTTGGGATGTACTTATTCCAACTAACATGTGTGTTCACCTAAATACAGAGACTGCAATACTGTTGCCATTCTTTTTTATGTACACCAAACAGGCTACATTCTTACAGCAATACACCTATCATTTGGTAACCCTTTATAGCCTTGTTGGTCTCCTTTCTTTTTAGGAATTGCAAGTGGTTTCTGTGTAGACTCTGAAATGTTTGCTATGAATGTAAAATATTGAGTTTGCTGCTATCTGTGGTCAATCAGTTTCATCTGACCACAGCACATTCTTCCATATGTTTGGTGTGTCTCCCAGGTGGCTTGCTGCAAACTTTAAACCACACTTTTTATGGATATCTTTGAGAAATGGTTTTCTTCTTGCCACTCTTCCATAAAGGCCAGATTTGTGCAGTGTACGACTGATTGTTGTCCTATAGACAGACTGTCTCACCTCAGCTGTAGATCCCTGCAGCTCATCTAGAGTGATCATGGGCCTCTAGGCTGCATCTCTGATCTGTCTTCTCCTTGTTTGAGATGAAAGTTTAGAGGGACAGCCGGGTGGTAGATTTGCAGTGGTATGATACTCCTTCCATTTAAATATGATCGATTGCACAGTGCTCCTTGGGATATTTAAAGTTTTGGAAATCATTTTGTATCCAAATCCGGCTTTAAACTTCTACACAACAGTATCACGGACCTGCCTGTTGTGTTCTTTGGTCTTCATGATGCTCTCTGTGCTTCAAACAGAACCCTGAGACTATCACAGAGCGGGTTCTTTTATACGGAGACTTGATTACACACAGGTGGATTATATTTATCATCATTAGGCACTTAGGACAACATTGGATCATTCAGAGATCCACAATGAACTTCTGGAGTGAGTTTGCTGCACTGAAAGTAAAGGGGCCGAATAATATTGCATGCCCCACTTTTCAGTTTTTGAATTTCCACAAAAATTTAAAATAACCAACAAATTTCGTTCAACTTCACAATTGTGTTCCACTTGTTGTTGATTCTTCAAAAAAAAAATTACATTTGGTATCTTTATGTTTGAAGCATGATATGTGGGAAAAGGTTGAAAAGTTCCAGGGGGCCGAATACTTTCGCAAGGCACTGTATATAATCCAAAAGAAGAAGAAAGTCCACCTCCACCGAATCCGTAAGTAAAATGTTTCATTATTCACAAAATTTGACATAGAGGGTACAAACTTCAGCACAAACTATATGGGTGTGAATCTCTGGAGACTAAGCTCCCTTAATCATGAAGTTTGTACCTTCTATGTCAAAATTTGTAAATAAAAAACTTTTTCTTGATGGATTCAGTGGAGCTGGACACCAGACGTTAGTGAAAGGTTGAAGAGATAGTTAGGGATGGGATACGTGTGGTGGTGAAATGGGGGAGGATGTGGGATGGGATGGGGTCAAGTGCACAAGTGGTGAGGTGTGATTTGGAGAGGAGATGAATAAGCTCTCTTTCACTAATGTTGGAGAGGAAGGTTATGGGTTAAGGGCATTGGTCAGGTATACAAAGGGTTTGTGGTGGTCGAACATTAAAGACTTGTCTTGTTTTGTCTATCTTATTTTTGAAGTGCATGGCAAAGTCCTTGGCAGAGATTAGGAAAGTCAGGGGGGCAGTGGTGGGCAGAGGAGGGAGATAAAAGTGTTGAATAACTGTTTGGGGTTGTAGATACGAGGGACTTAGGCCTGTTTAGCAGAGGAGAGGGGTGATTTGAATGCGATTGCTGCTTGTTTGAATGTGGTGAAGTCAACTTGAGAATGCATTTTCTTCCAACGACACTCTGCAACTCTGGATACTTGTACAAGATTTATAGTGATGTTATTGTGCCAGGGTTGTCTATTGATTCGTCACACTCTGCTATGCATGTGAGGGGGTGACCGAATCGATAGCCAATGCAAGAGTGGCCTTGTAGAAACTAGTAGCAGTGTCTGTGTTATGGAGTGAGGATATGGATGCCAGTGGTAGAATAGAGTGGGAGAGTATGTGAGTGTCTAGATATGTGAGGTTCTTGCGTGGGGCATTAGTTGTTGGGTATGGGTGACAGGTGAGGAGGGCAGTGATGACAATGTGAGTAGATGGTAGTCAGATAAAGGGAGAGGGAAGGTCATGAAGTTGATAGGGAGCAGACGGGTGAAGACCAGGTCTAATGTATGTCCGTCTGTGTGGGTGACTGAGGAGGACTACTGAGAAAGTTCAAAAGATGAAGTGAGCGACAGGAGTACAGAGGCTGTTGACTGGCAGGTGTCAATGGGGATGTTGAAGTCACTCATGATGATGGTGGGAATGTCAACAGAGAGAAAGTGAAGAAGCTAGATGGAGAACTGGTCAATAAAGGCAGTGCTCAGGCCTGGAGGTTGGGGACAGCCACTGGGCAGTTAGAGGGAGAGTTGATGCGGACAGAGTGGACTTCAAAAGAGGGGAATATGAGGGAGGGAAAAGGTGGGATTGGGTTAAAGGTGCAATTGGTAGAAATCATGTGTGTTGCCAAGGGAAAAAGAGTGTGGGTGAAGTGGAGGCTGCCGTAACATAGCACAGCAGGGGAAGCTGTGTCGGAAGGTGCCAGCCATGTTTCGGTAAGGCCCAGGAAGGAAAAATTGTGAGAGGTAAGGAGGTTGTGAATCACATGGAGCTTATTGCAGATGGAGCGGGCATTCCCGAGTGATGCAAAGAAATGGAGCAGGGTGTTGGGTGCATGGGCACGGGTTTTACGTATGCAAGATTTCAGTAGGGTCGGACTGGGCCACTGGAGAACCGTAGGATTCTCCGGTGGGCCCAGGCCCTGACACCTGCTGGCATACAGGGCCAGCAGCTGCCTAGGGCCCCCGCTGCTCCAGGAGCCCCCAGCCAGTGGGGTGTCACTAATAGCGGCACACCACGCAGCTGTTATAGGACCCTCAGTGCCAGTGGAGCAGCAGCGGGTGACAGGAAGCCTAAGCCTGTTCCCGCTGCTAAAGTGAAATGAATATTCATGCTTTCCCACACCCCCATGAGCGTGGAGAGGAGTGAATTCATTTCACTATATTGGCGGGCAGGGTTTGCCGCAGGCTGCAGCTAAAACTGTCTGCTATCAGGGTCTGCAGGGCAGGGCTCCCTCTTCCTCAAGGGCCCCCAGCCCACGTGGCAGCTATGGGGCCATAAGACAGGGGGACCCGTCGCCAGTGCCGCCACCAGCGTGTATTAATAGAGGAGAGAGCATCAGATGACACTCCCTCTCCCATCAATTCCCTTGCCTCTGACACACAGAGGGTGTGCGATAACATCACTTCATCACATACCTGCTTTGTGCGAGGCTGACTGTAGTGCAGCATCTGACATCGGATCAGAGCCGCCGCCGGAATCAGTGTGGGAGCGAGGAGGAGAGGTGAGTATTGTGTTTTTTTATATATACAGTATATATATATATATATATATATATATATATATCAGTGAGTCTGGGGCAGCATTATTCCCTATGAGGTGGGCAGCATTATTCCCTATGAGGGGGCAGCGTTATTCCCTATGAGGGGGCAGCATTATACCCTATGAGGGTGCAACATTATTCCCTATGTGTGCAACATTATACCCTATGAGGGGGCAGCTTTATTCCCTATGAGGGGATATACATTATACCCTATGGGGGCCAGCATTATACCCTATGAGGGGAGCTACATTATACCCTGTGAGGGGATAGCCTTATTTCCTATAGGTGGAGCTGCATTGTACCTTATAAGGGGGCAGCATTATTCCTTATGGGGGAAGCTGCATTATACCCTATGGGGGAGCTGCATTATACCCTATGAGGGAGCTGCATTATACCCTATGAGGTGGCTGCATTATACCCTATGAGGGAGGGCTGCATTATGCCCTATGGGGAGCTACATTATACCCTATGGGGGCAACATTATACTCTAAGAGGAGGGCAGCATGATACTTTGAGGGGGCTACATTATATTCTGTGGGGGGCTGCATTTTACTATATGAGGGGGCTGCATTATATTCTATGGAGAGGCTGCATTATACTCTGAGAGGGCTACATTATATTCTTGGGGGCTGTATTATACTATATGAAGGGGCTGCATTATACCCTATGAGGGGGCTACATTATATTCTATGAGGGGCTGCATTATACCTTATGAGGGGTTGCATTATGCTCTCTGAGGCTGGTTGCATTATTATATTCTATGTGGGGCTGCATTATATTCTATGAGGGGGCTACATTACACTATATGAGGGGGCTACTTTATATACTATGAGGGGGCTGCATTGTACCCTATGAGGGGGCTACTTTATATTCTATGAGTTGGCTACTTAATATTCTATGAGGGGGCTACTACATAATTAAGACATGTGCTACCTTATATTATACACTGATATTAGAGTGTTTACCTCACAATTGGTGGTCTTGTATTTATTTCTATGTAGCTACATAGTGGGTCCCAAGAATGATTTTCTCTGGTGGGCCCAAGGTGTTCCAGTCCGACCCTGGATTTCAGTGTAGTTTATTTTAGGATGAGAGCAATAGGAGCGGGAAATAATGGGAGGTATTATCTGTGGGGATCCAGGATTGAGAGATATGTCGCCAGCAGTGAGGAAAAGCAGAGAGAGGGAGAGCAGGTGGAAGAAGGAGATTGGCCGGCTTGTTTTATGTTTGGCAGAGGAGGTCAGGTGGGGATGTAAGAGAGAAGGAGAGATTATTAATTGGTTAGAGGGTGCTGGGGTTTGTGGATAGCGAAGGAGAGTTAGGTTTAGTGGAGCAAAAACTGTAAGGGCGTAGGTAAGCATGGTGAAAGTAAGCGTGAGAAAAAAGAAAAACTAAGTACATTTGTTAACAATGATTTTTAATAGCATTATAGAGGTGCCCAGACACAGTACTGAAAGTGTAGTACTAAGGAGAAAGTCATGCGGGCATGTCAGCACATCTATATTGATCACTGACAGCACTGTGAGCAGTAGCTGTAAACATGCACCATCAGTGACTGACAGCCAGCTCTACAGTGCATCAGTGCAGGGTGAGCTGTCAGTCAGTGCCAGGGCATGCTAACAGGCACCGTATGGTTCCACAGTTAAAGGCGTTTTCATTTAGGGCTAATCTTTAACTACTAAGGGGATGTTGCTCACAGGGATCTCTGGGGAGTTGTCTTTAGTTTGATCTACATTATTACTCTGTGAGTAATGCCCCTTGTTAAAAAGCATAACAGTTTGCACTAAATAATAAGATCTCTGAAAAAGTAGGGCGTATTAGAAAAAAATAAATAAATGAAATACTCAGCGGAGCAGCGGGAGTAAAATAGTAGCAAAAAATTCCCTATCTAGACCTGGTGAGAGGTCCTCTTTAGCATCTAAAAAGCTAGGTTTTACTGTTCTATCTTTTTTCCATACCATTGTTCACAAAAATGTAGCTGTGGTGTCAAATGAGTTTTCATCAGCAATGGCTATTGTCTCTTTGTCACTGCCCTATAAAGCTATGTCTGAAAGTAAAGTTACAATGGATACTATATATAGTACATAATAATGTAAGATGTAAATAATAAAAAATTCCTTATACTCGCCTTACCGCTTAGGGTCTCTGGCCCTTCCACTTCTCACTATCATCGGTACAGTCTTCGCCACATCTTCAGACCACTGATTGAGCTGGGCCAGGCCCAGGGAAGGTTCTGCACATGAGCGTGCAAGGTGCCCAGGACAGTAGCCGTGGGCGAGCTGCTGCTTCTCCACACCCTGGCATCCCACAAATAATCAGAATATGTATAATAGAAAAGAAGTGCCACAATTAAGATGTCAGTCGAAACGTGTTGGCTATATGTGCATAATGTTGAAATATAGCAACATTTTTTATGTGGTTTACCATAAGGATAAAAGGAATTTTTTTAATATGAAATAATAAAATCAAATTTTAATCATTATTCTTGCTGGATTCATTCAGATTTTTTCTTTCCCTCAAATAAACAGAGTCACAGTCCATCAATGTTGTGCTGTGTACAATGCAGTGTACTCACTTTCAGGCCAGAGGCCTCCACGTCCTTTGGTCCAAGATTAGCAATGCACACATCAGGGGGCACTCTGTTCCTATAACAATCTCAACTTTACTAGACAATTCAAATACAACAGTCTTTAACAGCAGTTTTGGGCACAGCACACTCCAGTTCCAGTTTCATCAGTACAGCACATTTCAAGTGCTTGCTTACGGTAAATTCGGACCATCCCTACTCTTGATCCTCCTGTCAGCCCCAGGGATTTCCTGTCCGGTCCCAAAGCACTCCCAAGATCCATTACTTTTCCTCACTCATTTCCCCATCTGGCTTCCTCTGTATGGAAAGGAATAAGGCACACTTCCCAGTGCCTAGTTCAGGCCACAGGCCCCGGATGTTACAGGAATGTCTGCAGAACATGAGGTACTACCTCATGCCGTTAGAACTATCTGCTCCAGACCCCTGGTTCCAAACATTTAACTGTATCCTTTCCTGTTCCTATCTGATATACACTAATATGCCTACTGTTGCGTATCTTCCTTACTAGCCTAACTTCTAAGCCCTATACTAAACTTTATGTCATAAATCTAAGGCAATACTTTCCCTATGCACTACACATTACTCACATTGTACATTAGTTACATTATGTGAACCACATCAATCAGTACCTATAGCATTCTGTGCAATCTCACATATTGCATCAGTCCCTAAAAATGCAATAAAACACATGTCACAACACACAGTGTTTTCACACTCTTGCAAATACACTAGGTCATGACACACCACGTGAAGTCATGATACAGTGACTCTTCAGTCAAAGGATTCCGCGCTAGCATGCAAAATATCACGGCATTATGGCAGTACAACCTTGCGTGTGCAACAGCAGAATTCTCCAGGCCCTCAAAGCCAGAAGTCCCAGCCCAGTGTGAGACTACTGTGGATTTCAGTGCAAGCATTGGCAATCTGAAAATGCAACAAGGACCAGAGAGACACAGAGACAAGAGAGGTGAGCCATAACGTTAGTATAAGAATTTTTTTTTTAAATTCTGATGGCCTTTTATAGTTCAGAAAAATGGTAGATGCTTCTTTCCATGGCCTTTTCTTTCCTTAGTCACTTGATGGTGTTTTCATTCAAGAACAAGATTTCTGGCTGTGACTAGGCCTCAATGGTCATGGTACATTACGATGCCAGTACTGTAAGTCCTAGCCTAGACCGAAGACACCATTACAGTAGATAGAGGCCATGAGGACTGGATAGCAGCGAGCGTTCTGGGACAGGTGAGCAGAGAGATAAATTATATTTTCTTAAGTTTTACATACTACGTTTATTATGCTCTGAGGTCTGGAGAGACCCCAGAGCATAACAGGGAACAGTCAATTAGCAAAGAATAACTTTGTTGTCAATTGAATGTCCACTTGATTTAGTAAATTTGAATCTCGACAGATCTGCTCATCTCCAATGCTAACACCAGAGGGAAAATGGCTGTAACTAGGGTTGAGCGAAACGGGTCGATCATTTTCAAAAGTCGCCGACTTTTGGCTAAGTCGGCGTCTCATGAAACCCGATCCGACCCCTGTGCTTGTCGGCCATGCGGTACGCGACTTTCGCGCCAAAGTCGCGTTTCAATGACGCGAAAAGCGCCATTTCTCAGCCAATGAAGGTGAACGCAGAGTGTGGGCAGCGTGATGACATAGATCCTGGTCCCCACCATCTTAGAGAAGGGCATTGCAGTGATTGGCTTGCTGTCTGCGGCGTCACAGGGGCTATAAAGGGGCGTTCCCGCCGACCGCCATCTTACTGCTGCTGATCTGAGCTTAGGGAGAGGTTGCTGCCGCTTCGTCAGAAGCAGGGAGAGCGTTAGGCAGGGTCCACTAACCACCAAACCGCTTGTGCTGTAGCGATTTCCACTGTCCAACACCACCTTCGGTGTGCAGGAACAGTGGAAGCTATTTTTTTTTTTTTTTTTCCTCAGCGCTGTAGCTCATTGGGCTGCCCTAGAAGGCTCCGTGATAGCTGTATTGCTGTGTGTACGCCACTGTGGAAACCAACTGCTTTTTTCAAAGCACATATCCTCTTGTTCCTTTCTGCACAGCTATCTTTTTTGTTTGTCCACACTTTTTATTTAATTTGTGCATCAGTCCACTCCTATTGCTGCCTGCCATACCTGGCTTAGATTACTGCAGGGAGATAGTAATTGTAGGACAGTCCCTGTTTTTTTTTTTTTGTTTTTTTTTGTGGGAGATTAAGATTGGCATTTCTGCTACAGTGCCATCCCTGTGTGTGCCATCTCTCACTGAGTGGGCCATAGAAAGCCTATTTATTTTTTCCGTGATTTGTGTTCTAAATTCTACCTCAACACAAAAACACTACATCAATCAGTGGTAGAAAAATATTGGCCTCAGTCAGGGCTTGTGTGCCACTGCTGTGTGTGCTATCTCTCATTCAGTGGGCTATAGAAAGCCTATTTATTTATTTATTTTTTTTCTTATTATTTGGTTTCTAAAGTCTCCCTGAAAAAACAAAAAATACATAAAAAAACAGTGGGAGAGTAATATTGCCCTTTCAGCTTGTGTGCCAGTCTTGACTCCTGGGTGTGCCACCTCTCTCTCTCATTCAGTGGGCCATAGAAAGCCTTTTTTTTTTTTTTTTTTAAATATTATTGGGTTTCTAAAGTCTCCCTTAAAAAACAAAAAATACATAAAAAAACAGTGGGAGAGTAATATTGCCCTTTCAGCTTGTGTGCCAGTCTTGACTCCTGGGTGTGCCACCTCTCTCTCTCATTCAGTGGGCCACAGAAAGGCTATTTATTTTTTTGGTTTTTTTAATATTATTTGGTTTCTAAAGTCTCCCTGAAAATAAAAAAAAAAAAACTTAAAAAAACAGTGGGAGAGTAATATTGCCCTTTCAGCTTGTGTGCCAGTCTTGACTCCTGGGTGTGCCACCTCTCTCTCTCATTCAGTGGGCCATAGAAAGGCTATTTATTTTTTTGGTTTTTTTAATATTATTTGGTTTCTAAAGTCTCCCTGAAAAAAAAAAAAAAATTAATTAGGTGGGAGATTAATATTGACATTAGTGCTTGAGTGACAGTCCTGCGTGTGTGTCATCTCTGTGATTTTGTGCCACAGAAAACAGAGTGTGTAACATTGTGCCTGATTTTCCTTGTGGTCTCACCAACCTGTTAAGGGATATTGAAATCATACTGAAGTTATAGCTCACCGTGTAAGTTGTTTGACAGCAACAAATAAAGTTACTTTGGTTAAGATTTTAAAACAATGAGGAAGTCTGGTGCAAGAGGTCGTCGTGGGCGTTCATTGTCAGCTGGTAATGATGGTAGTGGTAGTGGAGCATCAGGTGGTCGTGGGGATAAAAATATTCCACCTAAGTCTGGAGCTGTGGAGCCAGTTTCGTCGTCAGGCTACACAAGGCCTCGAACGCTCTCTTTTCTGGGAGTAGGAAAACCGCTTTTAAAGGCGGAGCAGCAACAGCAAGTTTTGGCTTACATTGCAGACTCAGCCTCTAGCTCTTTTGCCTCCTCTTCCGAAACTGGTAAATGTAAAAGCAGCGCGTCGCTTGTGGATGTTCACGGTCAGGGACAAGTCGCTTCCTTGTCCTCCTCAGCAAAAACTACAACAAGAGAGAAGGATGCAGCAGGCGACACAACGGGTCACTCCATGGAGCTCTTTACACATACCGTCCCTGGATTAGAAAGTGAAACATTTAACAGGCCATGCCCATTACAAGTATATTCTGACATGGAGTGCACTGATGCACAGCCACAGCCAGAGTACTATGCTGCTCCTTTGACTCAGACCACCACATTGCCCTCTCAGGGTACAGATCCACAATCAGACCCTGATGAGACTATGTTGCCCCGCCACGAACGCTATACCACCGACCGACACAGTGACACAGACGAAGTTGCACACGAGCTCGAAGAGGAGGTAATAGATGACCCAGTTATTGACCCCGATTGGCAGCCATTGGGGGAACAGGGTGCAGGCGGCAGTAGTTCAGAAGCGGAGGTGGAGGAGGGGCCGCAGCAGGCATCAACATCGCAACAGGTTCCATCTGCCGGGCCCGTATCTGGCCCAAAACGCGTGTCAAAGCCAAAACCTGTTGGAGGACAGCGTGGCCATCCGGTTAAAGCTCAGTCTGCAATCCCTGAAAAGGGATCCGAGTCTAGGAAGAGTGCAGTCTGGCATTTTTTTAAACAACATCCAACTGATCAGCGCAAAGTCATCTGTCAAAAATGTTCAACTAGCTTAAGCAGAGGTCAGAATCTGAAAAGTCTAAATACTAGTTGCATGCATAGACACTTAACCACCATGCATTTTCAAGCCTGGACTAACTACCAAACGTCCCTTAAGGTTGTAGCACCCTCGGCCAATGAAGCTAGTCAGCAACGCAACATCCCTTCCGTCACTGTAAGGCCACCATTTTCCGCACCACCGGCAGTATCTGTGCAGGTTTCTTTGCCAGCCAAAAGCAGTCAGGGTCAGGGAACCACCAGTTTTGTAGGAGGAAATATTGCATCTAGGGCACCGGCGGAAACAATACCGTCTCCAACCGTCTCTCAGTCTGCCATGTACACCGGCACACCCGAAAGTTCCACGATCTCCAGCTCTCCAGTCCAGCTCACCCTACATGAGACTCTGGTTAGAAAAAGGAAGTACTTATCCTCGCATCCGCGTACACAGGGTTTTAACGCCCACATAGCTAGACTAATCTCGTTAGAGATGATGCCCTACCGGTTAGTTGAAAGCGAAGCTTTCAAAGCCCTGATGGAGTACGCTGAACCATGATACGAGCTACCCAGTCGACACTTTTTTTCCAGAAAAGCCATCCCAGCCCTGCACCAGCATGTTAAACAGCGCATCGTCCATGCACTCAGGCAATCTGTGAGTACAAAGGTGCACCTGACTACAGATGCATGGACCAGTAGGCATGGCCAGGGACGTTATGTGTCCATCACGGCACACTGGGTGAATGTGGTGGATGCAGGGTCCACAGGCGACATCAATTTAGGGACAGTTGTGCCTAGCCCACGGTCTAGGAAACAGTTGGCTGTAGGCGTTCGCACCCCCTCCTCCTCCTCGTCCTCCTGCAGAAGCTACAGCTCTTCCACAGAACGCAGTCTGCCAACCACTCCATCGGCAGATGACACTGTTGCACACCAGTTGTCCCATTATGGGCCAGCTACTGCCAAGCGTCAGCAGGCTGTATTGGCTATGAAGTGTTTGGGCGACAACAGACACACCGCGGAAGTTCTATCCGAGTTCTTGCAACAAGAAACGCAGTCGTGGCTGGGCACAGTAGATCTTGAGGCAGGCAAGGTAGTGAGTGATAACGGAAGGAATTTCATGGCTGCCATCTCCCTTTCCCAACTGAAACACATTCCTTGCCTGGCTCACACCTTAAACCTGGTGGTGCAGTGCTTATTGAAAACTTATCCTGGGTTCTCCGACCTGCTCCTCAAAGTGCGTGCACTTTGCTCACATATCCGATGTTCGCCTGTACACGCCAGCCGTATGCAGACCTATCAGCGGTCTTTGAACCTTCCCCAGCATCGCCTAATCATAGACGTTGCAACAAGGTGGAACTCAACACTGCACATGCTTCAGAGACTGTGCGAACAGAGGCGTGCTGTTATTTATTTGTGGGAGGATACACGGGCAGGCAGTAGGATGGCAGACATGGAGTTGTCAGGTGTGCAGTGGTCTAAGATACAAGACATGTGTCAAGTCCTTCAGTGTTTTGAGGAATGCACACGGCTGGTTAGTGCAGACAACGCCGTAATAAGCATGAGCATCCCCCTAAAGCGTCTGCTGATGCAAAGTTTGACGCACATAAAGGAGCAGGCGTCTGCACCAGAGGAAGAGGAAAGCCTTGATGACAGTCAGCCATTGTCTGGTCAGGGCAGTGTACAGGACGAGGTAGCGGGCAAAGAGGAGGTGGAGGACGAGGAGGATGATGGGGATGAGTATATTTTTAATGCCGAACCTTTCCCGGGGGCACAGGAAATTGGTTGCGTGTCACGGCCGGGTTCTGGTTTTTTGAGGGACACAAGTGACGTAGATTTGCCTGCAACTGCCCCTCAACCAATCACAACCGGAGATTTGACAACTGGAACTTTGGCCCACATGGCGGATTATGCCTTACGTATCCTAAAAAGGGACACACGCATTACGAAAATGATGAACGATGACGATTACTGGTTGGCCTGCCTCCTTGATCCACGCTATAAAGGCAAATTGCAAAATATTATGCCACATGAGAACTTGGAACTAATATTAGCAACCAAACAATCAACTCTTGTTGACCGTTTGCTTCAGGCATTCCCAGCACACAGCGCACGTGATCGTTCTCACACGAGCTCCAGGGGGCAGCAGACTAGGAGTGTTAGGGGTGCACACATCAGAAGTGGCGTTGGACAGAGGGGTTTTCTGACCAGGTTGTGGAGTGATTTTGCTATGACCGCAGACAGGACAGGTACTGCTGCATCAATTGAAAGTGACAGGAGACAACATTTGTCCAGTATGGTTACTAACTATTTTTCATCCCTTATCGATGTTCTCCCTCAACCGTCATTCCCATTTGATTACTGGGCCTCCAAATTAGACACCTGGCCAGAATTGGCAGAATATGCATTGCAGGAGCTTGCTTGCCCGGCAGCAAGTGTCCTATCAGAAAGAGTATTCAGTGCTGCAGGTTCAATATTAACCGAAAAAAGGACTCGTCTGGCTACCCAAAATGTTGACGATCTAACATTCATTAAAATGAACCACAACTGGATTTCGAAATCTTTTGCCCCACCTTGCCCGGCCGACACCTAGCTTTCCTATGAAAAGCTCTTGCCTGTGAATTACTTTTCTAATGTCTAATTTGCTGCAGCTGATTGTACAGCATACGACATGTTTACACCTCCCTAAATGGCAAAACTCCCCACACGGGGCCGTGGTATCGCGACTTGGCGCAAGCACCCGTGAGACTGCTGTTTGTCTGAAGAGGTGGGTGTGCTCGCTTTTGGTTGACGGCATTGCTACTGGGTCCCTCATAGTACAATGTAGTGTCTCTGGCGGTGGTGGTGCGCACCCAACGTCAGACACACCGTTGTAACATGAGGGGCCCTGGGGCGGTCCCGCCGGCCTCAAGAGAGTTCCCCCCTACCCCAGCTCAAAATGTGCTCTACCACGTGCAAAATTATGTCGCACAGCTCCACCAATCTTTAGTCTATTCGCTGACATCATTCAATGTCTGGCACTGACAATACAAATTTGTAGACATCTATGATGCAACTTAAAGTAGTCTGTGTCTGTGTCCTATATTGGCACCATTAAATAGTTACTGCCAAATTACTATGTCAGAAACTCAGTAGATGAGCCCACCCCTGTACCTAAGTATGCCACCTTTTTTTTTGTTTTGGTTGTTTTGCGAGACATTAACATCTATTTATATTTTGGGAGTACTGGGACAGACACTCCTTGCACTACTCCTCCACTCACCACCAAGCTGCCTGTGTATCCATGTAACCGCTGTAAAGCTGCCATGAGCCTATTGTTTGTTATTTTAGGCCTTTGATAGCCTGTCTGCGGTCCCTACTTTAAATACTCCTCCACTCATCACCAGCTGCCTGCCCGTGTATCCATGTAACCGCTGTAAAGCTGCCATGAGCCTATTGTTTGTTATTTTAGGCCTTTGATAGCCTGTCTGCGGTCCCTACTTTAAATACTCCTCCACTGACCACCAAGCTGCCTGCCCGTGTATCCATGTAACCGCTGTAAAACTGCCATGAGCCTATTGTTTGTTATTTTAGGCCTTTGATAGCCTGTCTGCGGTCCCTACTTTAAATACTCCTCCACTCATCACCAGCTGCCTGCCCGTGTATCCATGTAACCGCTGTAAAGCTGCCATGAGCCTATTGTTTGTTATTTTAGGCCTTTGATAGCCTGTCTGCGGTCCCTACTTTAAATACTCCTCCACTGACCACCAAGCTGCCTGCCCGTGTATCCATGTAACCGCTGTAAAACTGCCATAAGCCTATTGTTTGTTATTTTAGGCCTTTGATAGCCTGTCTGCGGTCCCTACTTTAAATACTCCTCCACTCACCACCAAGCTGCCTGTGTATCCATGTAACCGCTGTAAAGCTGCCATGAGCCTATTGTTTGTTATTTTAGGCCTTTGATAGCCTGTCTGCGGTCCCTACTTTAAATACTCCTCCACTGACCACCAAGCTGCCTGCCCGTGTATCCATGTAACCGCTGTAAAACTGCCATAAGCCTATTGTTTGTTATTTTAGGCCTTTGATAGCCTGTCTGCGGTCCCTACTTTAAATACTCCTCCACTCACCACCAAGCTGCCTGTGTATCCATGTAACCGCTGTAAAGCTGCCATGAGCCTATTGTTTGTTATTTTAGGCCTTTGATAGCCTGTCTGCGGTCCCTACTTTAAATACTCCTCCACTCATCACCAGCTGCCTGCCCGTGTATCCATGTAACCGCTGTAAAGCTGCCATGAGCCTATTGTTTGTTATTTTAGGCCTTTGATAGCCTGTCTGCGGTCCCTACTTTAAATACTCCTCCACTGACCACCAAGCTGCCTGCCCGTGTATCCATGTAACCGCTGTAAAACTGCCATGAGCCTATTGTTTGTTATTTTAGGCCTTTGATAGCCTGTCTGCGGTCCCTACTTTAAATACTCCTCCACTCATCACCAGCTGCCTGCCCGTGTATCCATGTAACCGCTGTAAAGCTGCCATGAGCCTATTGTTTGTTATTTTAGGCCTTTGATAGCCTGTCTGCGGTCCCTACTTTAAATACTCCTCCACTCATCACCAGCTGCCTGCCCGTGTATCCATGTAACCGCTGTAAAACTGCCATGAGCCTATTGTTTGTTATTTTAGGCCTTTGATAGCCTGTCTGCGGTCCCTACTTTAAATACTCCTCCACTGACCACCAAGCTGCCTGCCCGTGTATCCATGTAACCGCTGTAAAACTGCCATAAGCCTATTGTTTGTTATTTTAGGCCTTTGATAGCCTGTCTGCGGTCCCTACTTTAAATACTCCTCCACTCACCACCAAGCTGCCTGTGTATCCATGTAACCGCTGTAAAGCTGCCATGAGCCTATTGTTTGTTATTTTAGGCCTTTGATAGCCTGTCTGCGGTCCCTACTTTAAATACTCCTCCACTCATCACCAGCTGCCTGCCCGTGTATCCATGTAACCGCTGTAAAGCTGCCATGAGCCTATTGTTTGTTATTTTAGGCCTTTGATAGCCTGTCTGCGGTCCCTACTTTAAATACTCCTCCACTGACCACCAAGCTGCCTGCCCGTGTATCCATGTAACCGCTGTAAAACTGCCATGAGCCTATTGTTTGTTATTTTAGGCCTTTAATAGCCTGTCTGCGGTCCCTACTTTAAATACTCCTCCACTCACCACCAAGCTGCCTGTGTATCCATGTAACCGATGTAAAACTGCAGTATTTTGCTTATAAAAAAGAAAATACTGGAGAGATATCAAATGCAGACATTTTAACATTAAAAACAAAAACACATACAACAAAAAACTGGTACAGTACAAAAATTGGCCACCAGCTACAAAAACTTTCTCCTGCAAGTAGTTAACTGAAAGGTTTTTTTCCATTGAAAACACAGATATGGCATCCACCGAGTGTTGTCCTGTCGCGTCTTCTTTATATTATTGCCAAGAAGCTGCAACTGAATAAAGCTGAGCTTCTACCTTCTGCCTCTTATTAACTGCTTTTTTTTAAAAAAATTGTCCACCAGCTACAAAAACTTGCTCCTGCAAGTAGTTAACTGAAAGGTTTTTTTCCATTGAAAACACAGATATGGCATCCACCGAGTGTTGTCCTGTCGCGTCTTCTTTATATTATTGCCAAGAAGCTGCAACTGAATAAAGCTGAGCTTCTACCTTCTGCCTCTTATTAACTGCTTTTTTTTTATAAAATTGGCTGTTCCGGCCTACTAAAGGTGTCTGTCTGCCCCTGCCTGGTGTTGTCCTCAACTGAATAAAGCTGAGCTTCAACCTTCAGTTCCAAATTACCATTTTTAAAAATGCAATTGGCTGTTCCGGCCTACTAAAGGTGAATGTCTGCCCCTGCCTGGTGTTGTCCTCAACTGAATAAAGCTGAGCTTCTACCTTCTGTTCCAAATTACCATTTTTAAAAATGCAATTGGCTGTTCCGGCCTACTAAAGGTGAATGTCTGCCCCTGCCTGGTGTTGTCCTCAACTGAATAAAGCTGAGCTTCTACCTTCTGCCTCTTACTAACTGCTGTTTTTTTTAAAAATTGGCTGTTCCGGCCTACTAAAGGTGTCTGTCTGCCCCTGCCTGGTGTTGTCCTCAACTGAATAAAGCTGAGCTTCAACCTTCTGTTCCAAATTACCATTTTTAAAAATGCAATTGGCTGTTCCGGCCTACTAAAGGTGAATGTCTGCCCCTGCCTGGTGTTGTCCTCAACTGAATAAAGCTGAGCTTCAACCTTCAGTTCCAAATTACCATTTTTAAAAATGCAATTGGCTGTTCCGGCCTACTAAAGGTGAATGTCTGCCCCTGCCTGGTGTTGTCCTCAACTGAATAAAGCTGAGCTTCTACCTTCTGTTCCAAATTACCATTTCTAAAAATGCCATTGGCTGTTCCGGCCTACTAAAGGTGTCTGTCTGCCCCTGCCTGGTGTTGTCCTCAACTGAATAAAGCTGAGCTTCAACCTTCAGTTCCAAATTACCATTTTTAAAAATGCAATTGGCTGTTCCGGCCTACTAAAGGTGAATGTCTGCCCCTGCCTGGTGTTGTCCTCAACTGAATAAAGCTGAGCTTCTACCTTCTGTTCCAAATTACCATTTCTAAAAATGCAATTGGCTGTTCCGGCCTACTAAAGGTGAATGTCTGCCCCTGCCTGGTGTTGTCCTCAACTGAATAAAGCTGAGCTTCAACCTTCTGTTCCAAATTACCATTTTTAAAAATGCAATTGGCTGTTCCGGCCTACTAAAGGTGAATGTCTGCCCCTGCCTGGTGTTGTCCTCAACTGAATAAAGCTGAGCTTCTACCTTCTGCCTCTTACTAACTGCTGTTTTTTTAAAAAATTGGCTGTTCCGCCCTACTAAAGGTGTCTGTCTGCCCCTGCCTGGTGTTGTCCTCAACTGAACAAAGCTGAGCTTCCACATTCTGGCTTTCGCCCTATACTATCAGATATTAAACTGCATTTGGCCTACTAGTGTGGTTATGCCCTTGAAACAGTGTCTGCTGCTCTTGGGTTTGCTACTCCACTGAACAAAGCAATGCCGCCTGTTTAGTCCTGTTACCAATTTTGAACTGCATTTAGCCTACTTTATTCTTTGGCCCTATATCTGTTTCCTCCTCATCCTGCCCATTGCCCAGCCACTGCTAGATGAGTCTGCTGGTACATTGACCTAGACCACTACATTCCCCTTATACTCTACACAGCCAGAATCTGACCCTGCTGAAAGTAAGGTTCCCCTTCCCGCATGTTATACCACCTTACACAGGGACAGAGAGGAAGGTGCAGATGAAAGTGCAGGTTCCTTCATCAGGTGGGGGGGCATACTCGTTGGCGACGTCACTGGCACAGGGCCCCTCAGAGTACGCAAAAGTGTCGCTGCTGGTGGGAGGCGCCCCCGCCATGCAAACACACATCGCTGTACTTTGAGGGGCCCTGTGCCAGTGCCAATGCGAACGAGTGGGCCCCCCCTGCTTGCTCAGGATCACAGCACTTGCAACGTTGAAATACTTACCTTTCCCTGCAACACCGCCGTGACGTAGTCCGCATTTCCTGGGCCCACGAAAAACTTGAGCCGGCCCTACTCCCCCCACAACTTTTGCCAAATGACCCCCAATTCCCTATGCCCAACTATTATTATAAAGTTAATTAAGATTGACAAGCTTCAGAAACAAGAATGGATGTTTTTGGCATTAAAATGGGCACTGTAGGTGTTTTCCTGGCCTCCACTCACTGCCGACTATGCTTCCCCATTGACTTGCATTGGGTTTCGTGTTTCGGTCGATCCCCGACTTTTAGCGATAATCGGCCGACTGCACTCGACTCGACTCTGGACAAAATCGGGTTTCACAAAACCCGACTCGATCTTAAAAAAATGAAAGTCGCTCAACTCTAGCTGTAACTTTTCAGATTTTTTTTTTTTTTCCAAAGCTGGTATCATCATAAAAGAAGCCCAAAAGTGAAGAGGGTCTTTAGGGGCGTTGTTTGTGGATGTCTGTGTAGGCATACCAGTGTAATCACATATCAGGAGTTTGAGCATATTTTTGTGTACTGGTATAATAAACTGGCATCTAGGTAAAACATGTAAAAAAAAATGAATTTCCTATGTGGGAGAAAAAGATCTAAAAAGAATTATAATTAATGTTTTGTTGTTGAAATAATATATTAAAAAACACTACATAAATAAATAATACACATTTAGTCTACACATACCAATATATCATAAATAGACTTTTTCAAGGTCAGAGATGAAAAGATTACAAAAACACAAACACTTGTCCACAACAAAATAGATACTTAAGCATGAAAAAGTAGATCTCATATAGCGGCATTGATGCAAAGAAATAGTTGTTAACTCTGTTATGTCGAGGTGAAGAAACAAGAACAATATGTGTCCATCAAGGTCAAGAACACTTAGACCCTAAAATGTTGTAATTGTAAAGGATTTAGGACATTTCTTTTCATCTTGAAATGAACATGTTTGTTGACCAGTCTGGCCATATATATAGATTTATATATAAAAAACATTAAATTGAGGTACATTAAGTCAAGGGCGAATTTAAAGGTCTTAGTCATTGCCAAGCCAAAGGAGAAAGTGAAATACAATAACTCAGGATATGCCTAAATCCCTAGTTCAGGCAGCTTGTTTCTCTTGTAAAGTAAGAATTATGATCATGTTTTGTAAATTGTGATGAAATGCACCAGATCTCTCTTAAAACAGTGCTTCTTCCCTGGGGAGGAAGTGGTTTAAGTGTTGCTGCAGCCTGTGCTCGGAGAATTAATTCTAAACGTCTGATAGATATTCCAGGTTCCCAGTGAATGGCATCTCAAGTACATTTTCCACTTACATTACACTTTATTGATGATAATAGGTTTCAGAACTCACACTAGCAGAGAGACTGCAAGAAACAGCTCCGTTTTCTCAGGGGACAGGGATATTCTTCAATCTAACAAGTAGAGTAATAGGAGGGTTATTTAATCTAACAACATTTGCCTTGACTCCTTTCTTCTGGACAATCAGTAACCTGGAATTATCCAAACTTGGACCAATTAATTTGTCTTTCTGATTGATTTGTAAGTAAGAGTTTAGTGAGCAATCTATTCTCCCTTACATCATAGGATATGTAACTCAAGCTCTAATCATACTAATGTTTATCATGTAAGTATTGTATGAAGTCAAGGCTTTCTGTTGTTTTAGAATGGCTAATTGTATCCACAATCATGATAAAGTCCAGGAAAAATGGAAATCTCAATATGAAATTGTAATATGATAATATGAAAAACAGCACTTACTAGCGGTTATTTCTGGGGCAAAGATAATAACCTGGACAAAGGGCTCCATAACATAAAATGGGACAATTAAAAGATCAAACCTTGTACATGATACCATTTTCCCTTTGCTGAAGCTATGGCCACACATTAAAGGGAATCTGTAACTAGGATTAATCTTTCTAAGGAGTTTACATAAGAATGGAGGTAATAGAAAGTTGAATCAAATTATACTTTAATATCTGAAATCTGATGTTTTATTCCAAAAAAATCTATGCTTTATTTAAATAAGTGGTTTAGTTGTTAGGATTTATGGGCTGGACAGAGATCTCCTGATCTCATTGTAGCACAGTGTATGATTACAGCTAACACAGAACAGCAGAGCTGAACTTTGTATCATTATAAACACATCTGCAGTTTAGCACTGCTCTCATAGTGCTGTCAGCTGAGCTGTACTCTCTTCCCCCTACACTGGCTGCCTGTGAAATGGAAGGTAAAGAGGTGTTAGTACTGTCAGCTTCTCTGCAGAGGAAAGCTGCAGTTGTAGATGTGTTGTGTTTGTAATAAAACTAAGTTAAGCTCTGCTGTACTGTTTCAGTTGTAAACACACAGCTCAGCAGTGAGATCAGCAGAGCAGAAAGTCATTCATTACATATCTTAAACTATCAATGGCTCCAATAATTAAAATAAGCCAGGGAGAAATATTTTCATGGAGATCTATGTGCAGCCCAGAGATTTTAACAGCTCATTTACTTATTACTAAAATCATGACTATCTCTGATCAGATATCAATGTATCATTTTATTCTACTTCCTATGCCTTGTACATTCATATAGATTGCTTAGACAGATTCCTTTTAACATGGATCTCTCCATACTGCATCAAAACCACGTGCAGTAGTTTGGGTGGTGCTGCAATAATGTACTGTACTGTATATTCACACTTCACTTTACTCAGTGAATTAGCACCAGATGGATATGGAAAGCTGTAACAGAATACAGACAACTATCTATAGTCCAAGAAAGAGGCACAAGCTAAATCAGTGGTAAACTTGTGTCCCAACCTTAGCTCTCCTTGTTTTCCTTGGCTTCTCAATTTATTATATGCATTCTACTGCATCAGACATCAATTAAAAAGTTAATTAAATGCTTTTTTCAGGCTTTGATATTTATGGTCCATCTATGATCTATGGTGATCCCTACACCTCCACTGATCTGTAAATTAAAGAGGTCATACAGCTCTATCGTGTACCCTATTCCTTCCATAGCCAACTAGGCATAGCTACTGTATATCTAAGTGGCTGTGCTTGGAATTGCAGTATACTCCCATTCACTAGTTAAAGTTGCAATACCAGGCATAGCCACTGCAAAATGTATAGCGCTGTGCGTAAAATTTGACAGAGAAGAGTCAGCCAGAGGAGCTCTATGGCCTATTTAATAACAAACCTGAAAAGCATAAAGAGACCATACATACTCACTTTTGTCGCATTCATTGTCTATGGGACAAACAGAAAAAACCGTGTGCTATTCTCTATCTCTGTCAGTCCCACAGACCATGAACAGAGAGGTAACCAAGTTTGCAAATCCAGGAGGTAAAGGAACATTTCAGTGCAGTGAATGTGAGATGATAAGAGGGCACTAGGTGGTAGTTCCAAGGCGTCATTAGAGAACCTGAGTAATGGTCATAGTTACAAGTAAGACCCTTAAAGGAAATGGAGCGCTCCCACTGCCGCAGGGCCAAGGGGTACCTGGTACCGGGCCTCTGAGTCTCTGTTCTGGGGTTGTCACGGTGGCTAGACACGGTCCGTGACCCTGCTGAGGGGCGTCCAATGAAAGGTGTGGATGGTGATGATGTTGTGGTGCGGTGCAGGTCGCAGTAAATAACGAGGACACCAGGTTGCAGTCTCTTTACCTCTTTACTGAAGGCTTCGAGATAGTCAATCCAGAGCACTGTTAACAGGGCTGTCTGAGACCGGCCGATCCAAAGGCACATTAGGAGTTCCCTTGACAGGTGAGAATCAGCGTCTACCTGCTAGCGCCTATGTGTTGTAGTCCTTCCCTGCTGAGCACCCCGGGTGTTGTGAAATTGGATTTTGGGCTCCCCCGGTGGCCACTGGTGGAATTGAACTGGTGTGCATCATCCCCTCTGTTCACCTGTTTCCATCAGGATGTGGGAGTCGCTATTTAGCCTTGCTCCTCTGTCACTTCCATGCCGGTCAACATTGTAATCAGAAGCCTTTCTGTGCATGTTCCTGCTGCTAGACAACTCCCAGCTAAGTTGGACTTAGTCCTCGTTTGTTTTTGCATTTTGTTCCAGTTCACAGCTGTAGTTTCGTTTCTGTGTCTGGAAAGCTCTTGTGATCTGAAATTGCCACTCTGATGTTATGAGTTAATACTAGAGTCTTAAAGAAATTTCAGGATGGTGTTTTGATAGGGTTTTCAGCTGACCATGAAAGTGCCCTTTCTGTCTTCTGCTATCTAGTAAGCGGACCTCAATTTTGCTAAACCTATTTTCATACTACGTTTGTCATTTTCATCTAAAATCACCGCCAATATATGTGGGGGCCTCTGTCTGCCTTTCGGGGAAATTTCTCTAGAGGTGAGCCAGGACTATATTTTCCTCTGCCAGGATTAGTTAGTCCTCCGGCCGGCGCTGGGCGTCTAGGGATAAAACGCAGGCAACGCTACCCGGCTACTGTTAGTTGTGCGGCAGGTTTAGTTCATGGTCAGTTTAGTTTCCATCCTTCCAAGAGCTAGTTCTTATGTTTGCTGGGCTATGTTCTCTTGCCATTGAGAACCATAACAGTTTGACCGGCCACAAAAGGGTTAAATTAATTGACAGAGAAAGGAGAGAAAAGAGAAGTCTGCTGAAGATTTTTTTTTTTTTTCCCCTTTAGTTCTGAGTGTGCTTGTAATTGAATCTCTTGCAAGTCTGCCTATATTGCAGCCTTTCTCTCTCTCTCTCCTTCTAATCCTGGAATGGCTCTGTGTTCACCTGTTTAAAATGGATATTCAGAGTTTAGCTGCAGGTTTGAATAATCTCACCACGAAAGTTCAAAATTTACAAGATTTTGTTGTTCATGTTCCTATATCTGAACCTAGAATTCCTTTGCCTGAATTTTTCTCGGGGAATAGATCTTGCTTTCAAAATTTCAAAAATAATTGCAAGTTGTTTTTGTCCCTGAAATCTCGCTCTGCTGGAGATCCTGCTCAGCAGGTCAGGATTGTGATTTCCTTGCTCCGGGGCGACCCTCAGGATTGGGCTTTTGCATTGGCTCCAGGGGATCCTGCGTTGCTCAATGTGGATGCGTTTTTTCTGGCCTTGGGGTTGCTTTATGAGGAACCTGTTGTGAATTTGGATTCTGGGCTCCCCCGGTGGCCGCTTGTGGAATTGGACTTGTCATCCTCTTTCCTGTTTCACCTGATTCCATCAGTAGTGGGTGTCGCTATTTAAGCTCATTTCTCTGGTGGTTTCTTGCCGGTCAACAATGTTATCTGATGCCTCTCAGTGCTTGTTCCTGCTTCTAGACTACTACTAGATAAGTTGGACTTTTGTCCATGTTTTGTTTTGCCTATTTGTTCCAGTTCACAGCTGAAGTTTTGTTACTGTGTCTGGAAAGCTCTCGTTGATCAGGGATTGCTACTCTGGCGTTATGAGTTAATGCCAGAGTTTAAGGTAATCTCTGGATGGTGTTTTGTTAGTGTTTTTCTGCTGACCATGAAAGTATACTATCTGTCTTCTGCTATCTAGTAAGCGGACCTCAAATTTGCTAAGACTATTTTCCTGCTGCGTTTGTTGTTTCATCTGAACTCACCGTCATTATATGTGGGGGGCTACTGTCTTCTTTGGAATATTTCTCTAGAGGTGAGCCAGGTCTTATATTTCCCTCTGCTAGCTATTTAGGTCTTAGGCCAGAGCTGGGCATCTAGCGTTAAATAGGAAATGCTACCTGGCTATTTCTAGTTGCGCGGCAGGCTTAGTTCATGGTCAGTATAGTTCCATCTTCCGAGAGCTTGTCCCTCTATAGGCTTGCTATGATCTCTGCCTGCAGAGATCATGACAGTTTGACCGGCCATAAAGTGTTAAAGACCCAGGTTGAGAAAGGAGAGTTATAAGAAGTCTGCTGAAATTTTTTTTTTTTTTTTTTTTTTTTCCTCCAGTCTGCCTTGCTGCAGTCTTTTCTCTCTCTCTCCTCCTAATCTCTGTATGCTCTGTGTGCACCTGACAATAATGGATCTCCAGAGTGTAACTGCGGGTTTGAATAATCTCATCACGAAAGTACAAAATTTACAAGATTTTGTGGTACATGCTCCGGTATCTGAGCCGAGAATTCCTTTGCCGGAGTTCTTCACAGGGAATAGAGCTAGCTTCCAGAATTTCCGAAATAATTGTAAGCTTTATTTGTCCCTGAAGTCTCGTTCAGCTGGAGACCCTGCTCAGCAGGTTAGGATTGTGATTTCCTTGCTCAGGGGTGACCCTCAAGATTGGGCCTTCTCATTGCCAGCAGGGGATCCTGCGTTACGCGATGTGGATGCGTTTTTTCTGGCCTTGGGCTTGCTTTATGAGGAACCTCATTTGGAACTTCAGGCAGAAAAAACTTTGATGGCACTATCTCAGGGGCAAGACGAAGCTGAAGTTTTCTGCCAAAAATTCCGTAAATGGTCTGTGCTTACTCAGTGGAATGAGTGCGCCTTGGCGGCAACTTTCAGAGAAGGTCTCTCTGATGCCGTTAAGGATGTTATGGTGGGGTTCCCTTTGCCTGCAGGTCTGAATGAGTCCATGACAATGGCTATTCAGATTGATAGGCGTCTGCGGGAGCGCAAACCGGTGCACCATCTGGCGGTGTCTATGGAAAAGACGCCAGAAAGTATGCAGTGTGATAGAATTCTGTCCAGGAGCGAGCGACAGAATTTTAGACGGAAGAATGGATTGTGTTTCTATTGTGGGGATTCTACTCATGTTATATCAGCATGCTCTAGGCGTACAAAGAAGCTTGATAAGTCTGTTTCCATTAGCACCATTCAGTCTAAGTTTATTTTGTCTGTAACCCTGATTTGCTCTTTGTCATCCATTGCCACGGACGCCTATGTTGACTCTGGCGCCGCTCTGAGTCTTATGGATTGGTCCTTTGCCAATCGTTGTGGTTTTGATTTAGAGCCTTTGGAGACTCTTATTCCTCTGAAGGGGATTGACTCCACCCCATTGGCTAATAATAAACCACAATACTGGACACAAGTAACCATGCGTATCAATCCGGATCACCAGGAGATTATTCGTTTCCTGGTGCTGTATAATTTACATGACGATTTGGTACTGGGATTGCCATGGTTGCAGTCTCACAACCCAGTCTTGGACTGGAGAGCAATGTCTGTGTTGAGCTGGGGATGTAAGGGTATTCATGGGGACGTACCTTTGGTTTCTATTTCGTCGTCCATTCCCTCTGAAGTCCCTGAGTTCCTCTCTGATTATCAAGACGTCTTTGACGAACCCAAGCTTGGGTCGTTACCTCCGCACCGTGAGTGCGATTGTGCCATAGATTTGATACCGGGTTGTAAATATCCAAAGGGTCGTTTGTTTAATTTGTCTGTGCCGGAACATGCTGCTATGCGGGAATATATAAAGGAGTCTTTGGAAAAGGGACATATTCGTCCATCTTCTTCTCCCTTGGGAGCTGGGTTTTTCTTTGTCTCAAAAAAAGACGGCTCTTTGAGACCATGTATTGATTATCGGCTTCTGAATAAGATCACTGTTAAGTATCAATACCCATTGCCATTGCTTACTGATTTGTTTGCTCGTATAGAGGGTGCTAAGTGGTTCTCTAAAATTGATCTTCGTGGGGCGTATAATTTGGTGCGGATCAGGCAGGGGGATGAGTGGAAGACCGCATTTAATACGCCCGAGGGCCACTTTGAGTATTTGGTCATGCCTTTTGGTCTTTCTAATGCCCCTTCAGTTTTCCAGTCTTTTATGCATGATATTTTCCGCGATTTTCTGGATAAATTTATGATAATATATCTGGATGATATTCTGATTTTTTCTGATGACTGGGACTCTCATGTCCAGCAGGTCAGGAGAGTTTTTCAGGTTCTGCGGTCTAATTCTTTATGTGTGAAGGGGTCTAAGTGCGTTTTTGGGGTCCAGAAAATTTCCTTTTTGGGGTATATTTTTTCTCCCTCTTCCATTGAGATGGATCCCGTCAAGGTGCAAGCTATTTGTGACTGGACTCAGCCCTCCTCTCTTAAGGGTCTTCAGAGATTTTTGGGCTTTGCCAACTTTTACCGCCGATTTATTGCTGGTTTTTCGGATGTCGTTAAACCACTGACTGATTTGACCAGACAAGGCGCTGATGTTGCTAATTGGTCCCCTCATGCTGTAGAGGCCTTTCAGGAGCTTAAGCGCCGTTTTGCCTCTGCCCCTGTGTTGCGTCAGCCTGATGTGAATCTGCCTTTTCAGGTTGAGGTTGACGCTTCGGAGATCGGAGCTGGGGCAGTGTTGTCGCAGAAAGGTTCCGACTGCTCCGTCATTAGGCCTTGTGCCTTCTTTTCTCGCAAATTTTCGCCCGCAGAGCGGAATTATGATGTTGGGAATCGGGAGCTTTTGGCCATGAAGTGGGCGTTTGAGGAGTGGCGCCATTGGCTCGAGGGGGCTAGACATCAGGTGGTGGTATTGACTGACCACAAAAATTTGATTTATCTTGAGACTGCCAGACGCCTGAATCCTAGACAGGCGCGCTGGTCTTTATTTTTTTCTCGCTTTAATTTTGTGGTGTCATACCTACCGGGTTCTAAGAATGTTAAGGCAGATGCCCTTTCTAGGAGTTTTGACCCGGACTCTCCTGGTAATTCTGAACCCACAGGTATCCTTAGGGAGGGAGTAATTTTGTCGGCCGTTTCTCCTGATCTGCGGCGGTCCTTGCAAGAGTTTCAGGCGGATAGACCGGATCGTTGTCCGCCTGATAGACTGTTTGTTCCGGATGATTGGACCAGCAGAGTCATCTCTGAGGTACATTCTTCTGCATTGGCAGGTCATCCCGGAATTTTTGGTACCAGGGATTTGGTGGCAAGATCCTTCTGGTGGCCTTCTCTGTCACGAGATGTGCGAGTCTTTGTGCAGTCATGTGACGTTTGTGCTCGGGCCAAGTCTTGTAGTTCTCGGGCTAGCGGACTGCTGTTGCCCTTGCCTATTCCTAAGAGGCCTTGGACACACATCTCGATGGATTTTATTTCAGATCTGCCTGTTTCCCAGAAGATGTCTGTCATCTGGGTGGTCTGTGACCGTTTCTCTAAAATGGTCCATTTGGTTCCTCTGCCCAAGTTGCCTTCTTCTTCTGAGTTGGTTCCTCTGTTTTTTCAGAATGTTGTCCGATTGCACGGTATTCCTGAGAATATTGTTTCTGACAGAGGTACCCAATTTGTGTCTAGATTTTGGCGGGCATTCTGTGCTAGGATGGGCATAGATTTGTCTTTTTCGTCTGCTTTTCACCCTCAGACTAATGGCCAGACCGAGCGGACTAATCAGACCCTTGAGACATATCTGAGGTGTTTTGTCTCTGCTGACCAGGATGATTGGGTTGCTTTTTTGCCATTGGCAGAGTTCGCCCTCAATAATCGGGCCAGTTCTTCCACCTTGGTGTCCCCGTTTTTCTGTAATTCGGGGTTTCACCCTCGATTTTCCTCCGGTCAGGTGGAATCCTCGGATTGTCCTGGAGTGGATGCGGTGGTAGAGAGATTGCATCACATTTGGGGGCAGGTTATGGACAATTTGAAGTTGTCCCAGGAGAAGACTCAGCGTTTTGCCAACCGTCATCGTCGTGTTGGTTCTCGGCTTTGTGTTGGAGATTTAGTGTGGTTGTCTTCTCGTTTTGTCCCTATGAGGGTCTCTTCTCCTAAGTTTAAACCTCGGTTCATCGGCCCTTATAGAATATTGGAGATTCTTAATCCTGTTTCTTTCCGTTTGGACCTCCCTGCGTCCTTTTCCATTCATAACGTTTTTCATCGGTCGTTATTGCGCAGGTATGAGGTACCTGTTGTACCTTCAGTTGAGCCTCCTGCTCCGGTGTTGGTTGAGGGTGAGTTGGAGTACGTTGTGGAGAAAATTTTGGACTCTCGTGTTTCCAGACGGAAACTCCAGTATCTGGTCAACTGGAAGGGTTACGGCCAGGAGGATAATTCTTGGGTCAATGCATCTGATGTTCATGCTTCTGATCTTGTTCGTGCCTTCCATAGGGCTCATCCTGGTCGCCCTGGTGGATCTGGTGAGGGTTCGGTGCCCCCTCCTTGAGGGGGGGGTACTGTTGTGAATTTGGATTCTGGGCTCCCCCGGTGGCCGCTTGTGGAATTGGACTTGTCATCCTCTTTCCTGTTTCACCTGATTCCATCAGTAGTGGGTGTCGCTATTTAAGCTCATTTCTCTGGTGGTTTCTTGCCGGTCAACAATGTTATCTGATGCCTCTCAGTGCTTGTTCCTGCTTCTAGACTACTACTAGATAAGTTGGACTTTTGTCCATGTTTTGTTTTGCCTATTTGTTCCAGTTCACAGCTGAAGTTTTGTTACTGTGTCTGGAAAGCTCTCGTTGATCAGGGATTGCTACTCTGGCGTTATGAGTTAATGCCAGAGTTTAAGGTAATCTCTGGATGGTGTTTTGTTAGTGTTTTTCTGCTGACCATGAAAGTATACTATCTGTCTTCTGCTATCTAGTAAGCGGACCTCAAATTTGCTAAGACTATTTTCCTGCTGCGTTTGTTGTTTCATCTGAACTCACCGTCATTATATGTGGGGGGCTACTGTCTTCTTTGGAATATTTCTCTAGAGGTGAGCCAGGTCTTATATTTCCCTCTGCTAGCTATTTAGGTCTTAGGCCAGAGCTGGGCATCTAGCGTTAAATAGGAAATGCTACCTGGCTATTTCTAGTTGCGCGGCAGGCTTAGTTCATGGTCAGTATAGTTCCATCTTCCGAGAGCTTGTCCCTCTATAGGCTTGCTATGATCTCTGCCTGCAGAGATCATGACAGGAACCTCAGTTAGAGCTTCAGGCGGAAAAGGCCTTGATGTCCCTATCTCAGGGGCAAGACGAAGCGGAAATATACTGCCAGAAATTCCGTAAATGGGCTGTGCTTACTCAGTGGAATGAGTGCGCCCTGGCGGCGAATTTCAGAGAGGGTCTCTCTGATGCCATTAAGGATGTTATGGTGGGGTTCCCTGTGCCTGCGGGTCTGAATGAGTCCACGACAATGGCTATCCAGATCGATAGGCATCTGCGGGAGCGCAAACCTGTGCACCATTTGGCGGTGTCTACTGAGAAGACGCCAGAGAATATGCAATGTGATAGAATTCTGTCCAGAAGTGAACGGCAGAATTTTAGACGAAAAAATGGGTTGTGCTTCTATTGCGGTGATTCAACTCATGTTATATCAGCATGCTCTAAGCGTACTAAGAAGCTTGATAAGTCTGTTTCAATTGGCACTTTACAGTCTAAGTTTATTCTATCTGTGACCCTGATTTGTTCTTTATCATCTATTACCGCGGATGCCTATGTCGACTCTGGCGCTGCTTTGAGTCTTATGGATTGGTCCTTTGCCAAACGCTGTGGGTATGATTTGGAGCCTCTTGAAACTCCTATACCCCTGAAGGGGATTGACTCCACCCCATTGGCTAGCAATAAACCACAATACTGGACACAAGTAACTATGCGGATTAATCCGGATCACCAGGAGATTATTCGCTTTCTTGTGCTGTATAACCTACATGATGTGTTGGTGCTTGGATTGCCATGGCTGCAATCTCATAACCCAGTCCTTGACTGGAAAGCTATGTCTGTGTTAAGCTGGGGATGTAAGGGGACGCATGGGGACGTACCTGTGGTTTCCATTTCATCATCTATTCCCTCTGAGATTCCTGAATTCTTGACTGAATATCGTGACGTTTTTGAAGAACCTAAGCTTGGTTCATTACCTCCGCACCGGGAGTGCGATTGTGCCATAGATTTGATTCCGGGTAGTAAATACCCTAAGGGTCGTTTATTTAATCTGTCTGTGCCTGAACATGCTGCTATGCGAGAATATATAAAGGAGTCCTTGGAAAAGGGACATATTCGTCCTTCGTCATCTCCCTTAGGAGCCGGTTTTTTCTTTGTGGCTAAGAAAGATGGCTCTTTGAGGCCGTGTATTGATTATCGGCTTTTGAATAAAATCACGGTTAAATATCAATATCCGTTGCCACTGCTGACTGATTTGTTTGCTCGCATAAAGGGGGCCAAGTGGTTCTCTAAGATAGATCTCCGTGGGGCGTATAATTTGGTGCGAATTAAGCAGGGGGATGAGTGGAAAACCGCATTTAATACGCCCGAGGGCCACTTTGAGTATTTGGTGATGCCTTTTGGTCTTTCAAATGCCCCTTCAGTCTTTCAGTCCTTTATGCATGACATTTTCCGTGATTATTTGGATAAATTTATGATTGTGTATCTGGATGATATTTTGATTTTTTCGGATGACTGGGACTCTCATGTCCAGCAGGTCAGGAGGGTTTTTCAGGTTTTGCGGTCTAATTCCTTGTGTGTGAAGGGTTCTAAGTGCGTTTTTGGGGTTCAAAAGATTTCCTTTTTGGGATATATTTTTTCCCCCTCTTCCATCGAGATGGATCCTGTCAAGGTTCAGGCTATTTGTGATTGGACGCAACCCTCTTCTCTTAAGAGTCTTCAGAAATTTTTGGGCTTTGCTAACTTTTATCGTCGATTTATTGCTGGTTTTTCTGATGTTGTTAAACCATTGACTGATTTGACTAAGAAGGGTGCTGATGTTGCTGATTGGTCCCCTGCTGCTGTGGAGGCCTTTCGGGAGCTTAAGCGCCGCTTTTCTTCCGCCCCTGTGTTGTGTCAGCCTGATGTTGCTCTTCCTTTTCAGGTTGAGGTCGACGCTTCTGAAATCGGAGCTGGGGCGGTTTTGTCGCAGAGAAGTTCCGATTGCTCCGTGATGAGACCTTGTGCTTTTTTTTCGCGTAAATTTTCGCCCGCCGAGCGGAATTATGATGTTGGGAATCGGGAGCTTTTGGCCATGAAGTGGGCTTTTGAGGAGTGGCGTCATTGGCTTGAGGGGGCTAGACATCAGGTGGTGGTATTGACTGACCACAAAAATCTAATTCATCTTGAGTCCGCCAGACGCCTGAATCCTAGACAGGCGCGCTGGTCGTTGTTTTTCTCTCGGTTTAATTTTGTGGTGTCCTACCTGCCGGGTTCTAAGAATGTTAAGGCGGATGCCCTTTCTAGGAGTTTTGAGCCTGACTCCCCTGGTAATTCTGAACCTACAGGTATCCTTAAGGATGGAGTGATATTGTCTGCCGTTTCTCCAGACCTGCGGCGGGCCTTGCAGGAGTTTCAGGCGGATAGACCTGATCGTTGCCCACCTGGTAGACTGTTTGTTCCTGATGATTGGACCAGTAAAGTCATTTCTGAGGTTCATTCTTCTGCGTTGGCAGGTCATCCTGGAATCTTTGGTACCAGGGATTTGGTGGCAAGGTCCTTCTGGTGGCCGTCCCTGTCTCGAGATGTGCGAGGCTTCGTGCAGTCTTGTGACGTTTGTGCTCGGGCCAAGCCTTGTTGTTCTCGGGCTAGTGGATTGTTGTTGCCCTTGCCTATCCCGAAGAGGCCCTGGACGCACATCTCGATGGATTTTATTTCGGATCTTCCTGTTTCTCAGAAGATGTCTGTCATCTGGGTGGTGTGTGACCGTTTCTCTAAGATGGTCCATTTGGTTCCCCTGCCTAAGTTGCCTTCTTCTTCCGAGTTGGTTCCTCTGTTTTTTCAAAATGTGGTCCGTTTGCATGGTATTCCGGAGAATATCGTTTCTGACAGAGGAACCCAATTCGTGTCTAGATTTTGGCGAGCATTCTGTGCTAGGATGGGCATAGATTTGTCTTTCTCGTCTGCTTTCCATCCTCAGACTAATGGCCAGACCGAGCGGACGAATCAGACCTTGGAGACATATTTGAGGTGTTTTGTGTCTGCAGATCAGGATGATTGGGTTGCTTTTTTGCCTTTAGCGGAGTTTGCCCTCAATAATCGGGCCAGCTCTGCCACCTTGGTGTCTCCTTTTTTCTGTAATTCGGGGTTTCATCCTCGATTTTCTTCTGGTCAGGTGGAATCTTCGGATTGTCCTGGAGTGGATGCTGTGGTGGAGAGGTTGCATCAGATTTGGGGGCAGGTAGTGGACAATTTGAAGTTGTCCCAGGAGAAGACTCAGCTTTTTGCCAACCGCCGGCGTCGGGTTGGTCCTCGGCTTTGTGTTGGGGACTTGGTGTGGTTGTCTTCTCGTTTTGTCCCTATGAGGGTTTCTTCTCCTAAGTTTAAGCCTCGGTTCATCGGCCCGTACAAGATATTGGAGATTCTTAACCCTGTGTCCTTCCGTTTGGACCTCCCTGCATCTTTTTCTATTCATAATGTTTTTCATCGGTCATTATTGCGCAGGTATGAGGTACCGGTTGTGCCCTCCGTTGAGCCTCCTGCTCCGGTGTTGGTTGAGGGCGAGTTGGAGTACGTTGTGGAAAAAATCTTGGACTCCCATGTTTCCAGACGGAAACTCCAGTATCTGGTCAAATGGAAGGGATACGGTCAGGAGGATAATTCTTGGGTGACTGCCTCTGATGTTCATGCCTCCGATCTGGTCCGTGCCTTTCATAGGGCTCATCCTGATCGCCCTGGTGGTTCTGGTGAGGGTTCGGTGCCCCCTCCTTGAGGGGGGGGTACTGTTGTGAAATTGGATTTTGGGCTCCCCCGGTGGCCACTGGTGGAATTGAACTGGTGTGCATCATCCCCTCTGTTCACCTGTTTCCATCAGGATGTGGGAGTCGCTATTTAGCCTTGCTCCTCTGTCACTTCCATGCCGGTCAACATTGTAATCAGAAGTCTTTCTGTGCATGTTCCTGCTGCTAGACAACTCCCAGCTAAGTTGGACTTAGTCCTCGTTTGTTTTTGCATTTTGTTCCAGTTCACAGCTGTAGTTTCGTTTCTGTGTCTGGAAAGCTCTTGTGATCTGAAATTGCCACTCTGATGTTATGAGTTAATACTAGAGTCTTAAAGTAATTTCAGGATGGTGTTTTGATAGGGTTTTCAGCTGACCATGAAAGTGCCCTTTCTGTCTTCTGCTATCTAGTAAGCGGACCTCAATTTTGCTAAACCTATTTTCATACTACGTTTGTCATTTTCATCTAAAATCACCGCCAATATATGTGGGGGCCTCTGTCTGCCTTTCGGGGAAATTTCTCTAGAGGTGAGCCAGGACTATATTTTCCTCTGCCAGGATTAGTTAGTCCTCCGGCCGGCGCTGGGCGTCTAGGGATAAAACGCAGGCAACGCTACCCGGCTACTGTTAGTTGTGCGGCAGGTTTAGTTCATGGTCAGTTTAGTTTCCATCCTTCCAAGAGCTAGTTCTTATGTTTGCTGGGCTATGTTCTCTTGCCATTGAGAACCATAACACCCGGGATAGTCCTCACAACTGATTCTGTCTGCCTCTGATGTTCGTTCTCTCTCCGTCCCCCAGATGATATGGCTAGGACGCACCCGTATGACGGGGTAGGCCTGGAGTTCTTCTGGGACTCTAGAGTCGCCCCTCTCCCACAGCTGCCTCCGTTGTCTGCTTAGGTGTTTAAGTGAGACAGCCAACCTATAATTGGCTGTCCTGCTGTGGTTTGAAGTAATGCTTAAAGTCTCTTACTTTCTCGGCGTTCCGGCCACCGACTGTTTGCGCCTCAGAAGGATGTTGCCTTGATCTTTCAGCACGACTCCTTCTGGTCCTATTGCCTCTTTGCTGTATTCCCGTTGCTCACTTGTTACGTTGTTCTCTTAGGAGTCTGCCAGGATCCCATCCCTGACAGGTCCTCTCTCTAGCTCTTCCCAGCTACTTCTCTCTCTGTCTTCCTGTCCAACCCCCAGTTTTACCAGAGTGTGAGGAGTGGCCTACTAGATAGGACCACCCCCCCCTGGTGGCCGGAGTGTGAAGTGTAGTGTGTGATACCTAGTCAGGTGAACTCCCTTAGTGCAATCAGATGCAACATCACTCCCCTTAGCGGCAGAGCGACATTACTGCAACGACCAGGACTCTGGGGCGCTGCACTCCCCACCGGTTAAATCCAGTACTCCCGGACTGGGAAAATAAGAACAACAATACATGTTAACAGAAAACACACAAAATTTTGAAATATCATAAACAATTAAACATAACAGTGCTTCCCTTTATGGGAGGTGAGGACTCTTGAACGTTGCAAAAGTTAGGTCATGCACAGTTTATGACTCTCAGTTCAGTGGTTGAAACAGCAGGGACCCCGGGTAAACAAAGGGGTCCCCTTTTAGAAGTTTTTGGAGCAATTCACTGTCCATTACTCCGTTGTCCATTTTAAAACCTGTAACAAAAGATATGCACACAAACATTTTCAACTAAATAGCAGCCCTCACTAATACCTCCAAGTTTTGTAGCGGAGGGGAGTTTGATTCTTGGTGCTGCGTGTCGACCTTCGCAGCGTAGGGGTTGCTACTGGCCTAACAGGGCCCACTATGCTTGCTACCACTGGTGTAGTGCACTGCCTTCTAGCTACACTTCTAGTGAGTCTGGGTAGCACTGGCAGGCTGGAGCTCTCAGGGCTGCTGATACCAACAGTGGGTACGGCAGGTTCGCCAATAGCAGAGGGAGGATTTGCCAGGTCAACGGTCGGCACGGCATCTTCAGGTAGGGCTTGTTGAGGTTGTGGGGCCGGATGATCTGGTACCACCATTGGTTCTGGTGGGTTCGGCTGGTGGAACGTTAGAACAGGTACCACGATGGCCTGATTTATCTGAGTCCAGGACTGGGGAAAATCATCAAGGACAGTGTGGATCATCTTCTCCTTTTCTACAAGTGGAGAGGTTCCTGGATCCATTTCCCTCGCTCTCAGCTTATCAGGGCAGGCTTTAAGGTGGTCCCTGGATATCACCGTCGAGGTCTCCCCTCCATCCTTGCTGATGAGGCAAACCTTCGTGTTGTCGAAATCGGACGGCAGGACAGTATATGGTTCCGCTTCTCATTGGTCGTCGAGTTTGTGTAGCCTCCTCTTTCGTTTGAGTACGTGCTCACCAGGTGGCAAGTGAATTTCAGGGGCATGCTGGTTGTAGTCCCTTTCCTGTTTTTGCATGGCCTGAGCAAGGCTTCTTTCCACGCACTCCTGTACCTTGCGGTACCTTTACCGCCTCTCGGTATCCCAATCGGCATCCGGCGAGGTATCTTCGGGGGTTAGGACCCCCATGTCCAGATCAACGGGTAACTTGCTAGACCTTCCTCGCATCAGGTACGCTGGAGTGCAGTTGGTGGAATTTACTGGGATGTGATTATATATATCCACCAAGTCAGGCAACTTCGTTGGCCACAGGCTCCGTTCCTCTATGGGCAAGGTCTTTAGTAAGTCGATCACCACCTGGTTCATCTTTTCGCACATCCCATTGGTTTGGGGATGGTACGGTGTGGTTCTGATCTTCTTACACCCGTACAATTGGCAGAACTCTTGGAACACTTCTGCTTCGAATGCTGGTCCCTGATCGGTAAGTACCTTCTCCGGGTAGCCATGGGGCCTACAAAAGTACTGCTGGAAAGCCTTGGCAGCCGTCCTGGCCGTTAGATCCTTGACGGGCACAACCACCAAAAATCTGGAGTAGTGATCCACGATGGTAAGAGCGTAGACATAGCCTGACCAGCTAGGTGTCAGCTTCACATGATCCAGCGCGACCAGTTCGAGCGGCCGCTTGGTGATGATAGGCTGCAAGGGAGCCCGTTGGCTGCCACGGTCCCTCCTGCGTAGGCTACATGGACCGCACTCTCGACACCACTTCTCAATGGCTCTCTTCATGCCAATACAATAGAACCTCCCTCGGAGTAGCCTCTCCAGCTTCTTCCATCCGAAGTGTCCGGCTCCATCATGGTAGGCTCCCAGAACCATGGGCGCATCTCGCCTTGGCACTACTATCTGCCATACCAATTTGTGAGTGCGTGGGTCAATGCTTCTCCGGCACAGCTTGCCATCATGGATAAACAGTTTGCTTCTCCCCTTCCACAGCTGCTGGGTCTCCTGTGGATCACCTGGGCCGGGATGCAACCCTGCCTGCGTCAAGAGCTCTTTCACCCGACGGACCGCGGGGTCACCATCCTGGATCTCCGCCCATCCATGGTGGGGCAGGGGATTCAGCATGGCATCCGGTTGGTTCTTGTGCCTGTTCTTCACATGATGGGAGTTCTGAGTGGCTTTGGGGCGATGGAATGCAGGCAGCTCCACCTCTTCAAGTGCCTCCGGGTCTTCTCCCGTTTCTGGCAAATTGGGCATTCGGGTCAGGGCATCGGCATTTGCATTCTTGCATCCTGCCCGGTACTTGATGGTGAAGTCGTAGTTGGACAGCCGGGCCATCCACCGCTGTTCCAAGGCCCCGAGTTTGGCGGTATCCAGATGCGTTAGCGGATTGTTATCCGTGAAAACGGTGAATTTTGCTGAGGCCAGGTAGTGTTTGAACCTCTCTGTCACTGCCCAGACTGTCATGATTCTCAATGGCGAGAGAACATAGCCCAGCATATATAAGAACTAGCTCTTGGAAGATGGAATCTAAACTGACCATGAACTAAACCTGCCGCACAATTAACAGTGGCCGGGTAGCGTGCCTACGTTTTATCCCTAGACGCCCAGCGCCAGCCGGAGGACTAACTAATCCTAGCAGAGGAAAATACAGTCCTGGCTCACCTCTAGAGAGATTTCCCCAAAAGGCAGACAGAGGCCCCCACATATATTGGCGGTGATTTAGATGAAATGACAAACGTAGTATGAAAATAGGTTTAGCAAAATCGAGGTCCGCTTACTAGATAGCAGGAAGACAGAAAGGGCACTTTCATGGTCAGCTGAAAACCCTATCAAAACACCATCCAGAAATTACTTTAAGACTCTAGTATTAACTCATAACACCAGAGTGGCAATTTCAGATCACAAGAGCTTTCCAGACACAGTAACGAAACAGCAGCTGTGAACTGGAACAAAATGCAAAAACAAACAAGGACGAAAGTCCAACTTAGCTGGGAGTTGTCTAGTAGCAGGAACATGCAAAGAAAGGCTTCTGATTACATTGTTGACCGGCATGAAACTGACAGAGGAGCAAGGTTATATAGAGACTCCCACATCCTGATGGGAACAGGTGAACAGAGAGGATGATGCACACAAGTTCAATTCCACCAGTGGCCACCGGGGGAGCCCAGAATCCAATTTCACAACAGTACCCCCCCCTCAAGGAGGGGGCACCGAACCCTCACCAGAACCACCAGGGCGATCAGGATGAGCCCTATGAAAGGCACGGACAAGATCGGAGGCATGAACATCAGAGGCAGTCACCCAAGAATTATCCTCCTGACCGTATCCCTTCCATTTGACCAGATACTGGAGTTTCCGTCTGGAAACACGGGAGTCTAAGATCTTTTCCACAACGTACTCCAACTCACCCTCAACCAACACCGGAGCAGGAGGCTCAACGGAAGGCACAACCGGTACCTCATACCTGCGCAATAATGACCGATGAAAAACATTATGAATAGAAAAAGATGCAGGGAGGTCCAAACGGAAGGACACAGGGTTAAGAATCTCCAATATCTTGTACGGGCCGATGAACCGAGGCTTAAACTTAGGAGAAGAAACCCTCATAGGGACAAAACGAGAAGACAACCACACCAAGTCCCCAACACAAAGCCGAGGACCAACACGACGACGGCGGTTGGCAAAAAGCTGAGTCTTCTCCTGGGACAACTTCAAATTGTCCACTACCTGCCCCCAAATCTGATGCAACCTCTCCACCACAGCATCCACTCCAGGACAATCCGAAGATTCCACCTGACCGGAGGAAAATCGAGGATGAAACCCCGAATTACAGAAAAACGGGGACACCAAGGTGGCAGAGCTGGCCCGATTATTGAGGGCGAACTCCGCCAATGGCAAAAAAGCAACCCAATCATCCTGATCCGCAGACACAAAACACCTCAAATATGTCTCCAAGGTCTGATTAGTCCGCTCGGTCTGGCCATTAGTCTGAGGATGGAAAGCAGACGAAAAAGACAAATCTATGCCCATCCTAGCACAGAATGCCCGCCAAAATCTAGACACGAATTGGGTCCCTCTGTCAGAAACGATATTCTCCGGAATACCATGCAAACGAACAACATTTTGAAAAAACAGAGGAACCAACTCGGAAGAAGAAGGCAACTTAGGCAAGGGAACCAAATGGACCATCTTAGAGAAACGGTCACACACCACCCAGATGACAGACATCTTCTGAGAAACAGGCAGATCCGAAATAAAATCCATCGAGATGTGCGTCCAAGGCCTCTTCGGAATAGGCAAGGGCAGCAACAATCCACTAGCCCGAGAACAACAAGGCTTGGCCCGAGCACAAACGTCACAAGACTGCACAAAGCCTCGCACATCTCGTGACAGGGAAGGCCACCAGAAGGACCTTGCCACCAAATCCCTGGTACCAAAGATTCCAGGATGACCTGCCAACGCAGAAGAATGAACCTCAGAGATGACTCTACTGGTCCAATCATCAGGAACAAACAGTCTACCAGGTGGGCAACGATCCGGTCTATCCGCCTGAAACTCCTGCAAGGCCCGCCGCAGGTCTGGAGAAACGGCAGACAATATCACTCCATCCTTAAGGATACCTGTGGGCTCAGAATTACCAGGGGAGTCAGGCTCAAAACTCCTAGAAAGGGCATCCGCCTTAACATTCTTAGAACCCGGTAGGTATGACACCACAAAATTAAACCGAGAGAAAAACAACGACCAGCGCGCCTGTCTAGGATTCAGGCGCCTGGCAGACTCAAGGTAAATTAAATTTTTGTGGTCAGTCAATACCACCACCTGATGTCTGGCCCCCTCAAGCCAGTGACGCCACTCCTCAAAAGCCCACTTCATGGCCAAAAGCTCCCGATTCCCAATATCATAATTCCGCTCGGCGGGCGAAAATTTACGGGAAAAAAAAGCACAAGGTCTCATCACGGGGCAGTCGGAACTTCTCTGCGACAACACCGCCCCAGCTCCGATTTCAGAAGCGTCGACCTCAACCTGAAAAGGAAGAGCAACATCAGGCTGACGCAACACAGGGGCGGAAGAAAAGCGGCGCTTAAGCTCCCGAAAGGCCTCCACAGCATCAGGGGACCAATCAGCAACATCAGCACCCTTCTTAGTCAAATCACTCAATGGTTTAACAACATCAGAAAAACCAGCAATAAATCGACGATAAAAGTTAGCAAAGCCCAAAAATTTCTGAAGACTCTTAAGAGAAGAGGGTTGCGTCCAATCACAAATAGCCTGAACCTTGACAGGATCCATCTCGATGGAAGAGGGGGAAAAAATGTATCCCAAGAAGGAAATCTTTTGAACCCCAAAAACGCACTTAGAACCCTTCACACACAAGGAATTAGACCGCAAAACCTGAAAAACCCTCCTGACCTGCTGGACATGAGAGTCCCAGTCATCCGAAAAAATCAGAATATCATCCAGATACACAATCATAAATTTATCCAAATAATCGCGGAAAATGTCATGCATAAAGGACTGGAAGACTGAAGGGGCATTTGAAAGACCAAAAGGCATCACCAAATACTCAAAGTGGCCCTCGGGCGTATTAAATGCGGTTTTCCACTCATCCCCCTGCTTGATTCGCACCAAATTATACGCCCCACGGAGATCAATCTTAGAGAACCACTTGGCCCTCTTTATACGAGCAAACAAATCAGTCAGCAGTGGTAACGGATATTGATATTTAACCGTGATTTTATTCAAAAGCCGATAATCAATACACGGCCTCAAAGAGCCATCTTTCTTAGACACAAAGAAAAAACCGGCTCCTAAGGGAGATGACGAAGGACGAATATGTCCCTTTTCCAAGGACTCCTTTATATATTCTCGCATAGCAGCGTGTTCAGGCACAGACAGATTAAATAAACGACCCTTAGGGTATTTACTACCCGGGATCAAATCTATGGCACAATCGCACTCCCGGTGCGGAGGTAGTGAACCAAGCTTGGGTTCTTCAAAAACGTCACGATAGTCAGACAAGATTTCAGGAATCTCAGAGGGAATAGATGATGAAATGGAAACCAAAGGTACGTCCCCATGAGTCCCTTTACATCCCCAGCTTAACACAGACATAGCTTTCCAGTCGAGGACTGGGTTATGAGATTGCAGCCATGGCAATCCTAGCACCAAAACATCATGTAGATTATACAGCACCAGAAAGCGAATAATCTCCTGGTGATCCGGATTAATACGCATAGTTACTTGTGTCCAGTATTGTGGTTTATTACTAGCCAATGGGGTGGAGTCAATCCCCTTCAGAGGTATAGGAGCTTCCAAAGGCTCCAAATCATACCCACAGCGTTTGGCAAAGGACCAATCCATAAGACTCAAAGCGGCGCCAGAGTCGACATAGGCGTCCGCGGTAATAGATGATAAAGAACAAATCAGGGTCACAGATAGAATAAACTTAGACTGTAAAGTGCTAATTGAAACAGACTTGTCAAGCTTCTTAGTACGCTTAGAGCATGCTGATATAACATGAGTTGAATCACCACAATAGAAGCACAACCCATTTTTTCGTCTAAAATTCTGCCGCTCGCTTCTGGACAGAATTCTATCACATTGCATATTTTCTGGCGTCTTCTCAGTAGACACCGCCAAATGGTGCACAGGTTTGCGCTCCCGCAGACGCCTATCGATCTGAATAGCCATTGTCATGGACTCATTCAGACCCGCAGGCACAGGGAACCCCACCATAACATCCTTAATGGCATCAGAGAGACCTTCTCTGAAAATCGCCGCCAGGGCGCACTCATTCCACTGAGTAAGCACAGACCATTTACGGAATTTTTGGCAGTATATTTCAGCTTCATCTTGCCCCTGAGATAGGGACATCAAAGCTTTTTCCGCCTGAAGCTCTAAATGAGGTTCCTCATAAAGCAACCCCAAGGCCAGAAAAAACGCATCCACATTGAGCAACGCAGGATCCCCTGGTGTCAATGCAAAAGCCCAATCTTGAGGGTCGCCCCGGAGCAAGGAAATTACAATCCTGACCTGCTGTGCAGGATCTCCGGCAGAGCGAGACTTCAGGGACAAAAACAATTTGCAATTATTTTTAAAATTTTGAAAGCAAGATCTATTCCCTGAAAAAATTCAGGCAAAGGAATTCTAGGTTCAGACATAGGTGCATGAACAACAAAATCTTGCAAATTTTGTACCTTCGTGGCGAGATTATTCAAACCTGTAGCTACACTCTGAAGATCCATTTCAAACAGGTGAACACAGAGCCATACAAGGATTAGAACGAGAGAAAGAGAGGAAGGCTGCAGTATAGGCAGACTAGCAAGTGATTCAATTATGAGCACACTCAGAACTAGAGAAAAAAAAAAAAAAAATTTTCAGCAGACTTCTTTTTTCTCTCCTTTCTCAGCCAATAATTTAACCCTTTTTGGCCGGTCAAACTGTCATGATTCTCAATGGCGAGAGAACATAGCCCAGCATATATAAGAACTAGCTCTTGGAAGATGGAATCTAAACTGACCATGAACTAAACCTGCCGCACAATTAACAGTGGCCGGGTAGCGTGCCTACGTTTTATCCCTAGACGCCCAGCGCCAGCCGGAGGACTAACTAATCCTAGCAGAGGAAAATACAGTCCTGGCTCACCTCTAGAGAGATTTCCCCAAAAGGCAGACAGAGGCCCCCACATATATTGGCGGTGATTTAGATGAAATGACAAACGTAGTATGAAAATAGGTTTAGCAAAATCGAGGTCCGCTTACTAGATAGCAGGAAGACAGAAAGGGCACTTTCATGGTCAGCTGAAAACCCTATCAAAACACCATCCAGAAATTACTTTAAGACTCTAGTATTAACTCATAACACCAGAGTGGCAATTTCAGATCACAAGAGCTTTCCAGACACAGTAACGAAACAGCAGCTGTGAACTGGAACAAAATGCAAAAACAAACAAGGACGAAAGTCCAACTTAGCTGGGAGTTGTCTAGTAGCAGGAACATGCAAAGAAAGGCTTCTGATTACATTGTTGACCGGCATGAAACTGACAGAGGAGCAAGGTTATATAGAGACTCCCACATCCTGATGGGAACAGGTGAACAGAGAGGATGATGCACACAAGTTCAATTCCACCAGTGGCCACCGGGGGAGCCCAGAATCCAATTTCACAACACCAGACGATGGCAAGGAATTCCAGCTTAAAGGAACTGTAGTTGTAAGGGCTCCTTTCCGTGGGACGAAGCTTCCTGCTTGCGTAAGCGATTACCCTCTCCTGGCCTTTCTGGACCTGGGACAGCACGGCCCCCAATCCTACATTGCTGGCATCCATGTACAGCACAAACAGTTGGTCGTATTCGGGGTAGGCCAGTACCTCTTCTCCCGTCAGTGCCGACTTTAAGCAAGTGAAGGATCCCTCCAGCCCCTCGTTCCAATCAAATGGGGTGTTCCTCCCCTTGGTCTTCTTTGATGGGCCCACCAACAGGTCTTGCAAGGGCGCGGCCTTCTTGGTGAAGTCCTTAATGAACCTCCGGTAATAGCCTACCAGCCCGAGGAACTGCCGGACTTCGTGGAGGTTGCTGGACTTTGGCCAGTCCTGGATCACCGTGACCTTGTCGGGGTCTGGGGCCACTCCTTCGGCGCTCACCACATGGCCCAGGTACTGCACTTTAGGTTTCAGCAGATGACATTTGGACGGTTTCACCATTTAAGCCAAAGTTGGACAGGGCTTCAAACACCTCAGCCAGGTGCTTCAGATGGTCTTCGTAGGTCTTAGAGAAGACAATGACATCATCCAAATACAGCAGTACGGTTTCAAAGTTCTTGTGCTCCAGGCAGCACTCCATCATCCTCTGGAACGTCCCCGGGGCATTGCACAATCCGAAGGGCATGTAGTTAAATTTGCAGAGACCCATCGGTGTCGTGAAGGCCGTCTTCTCTTTGTCCGCCTCCACCACGGGAACCTGCCAGTACCCACTGGTGAGATCTAAGGTAGAGAAGTAGTTAGCAGATTTTAAGGCAGCCAGAGACTCCTCTATCCTGGGCAGTGGGTATGCATCCTTATGTGTAATGCGATTCAACTGCCTGTAATCAACACACATCCTCATCGTACCATCCTTCTTTTTAACAAGGACTAATGGAGCTGCCCAGGGGCTACAACTGTCTCTCACCACCCCAGCCTCCTTCATTTCTCGCAACATGTCCTTGGCACACTGGTAATGAGCTGGGGATACAGGGCGATATCTCTCTTTTATGGGTCGGTGATCTCCCGTGGGGATGTGATGTTGGATAACTTTCACCTGTCCAAAATCTAAGGGGTGTTTGCTGAATACCTGCTCGTACTCGTGAACCACCCTGTAGGCCCCCTGTTTCTGATGGGCTGGGGTAGAGTCAGTGCCCACATGCAATTCCCGACACCGATCTTTCGAGTGCCCTGCAGAACCGTTGTCCTCCGCCACGTCTGACGGGACCAAGGGTCCAGGTGTCTGTATCACACTATTATTGACAGCGAACAGTTTGGCGAGCGTGGCATACTTGGTGAGGTGGACCTCTTCCTCCCCACAATTGAGGACATGTACGGGCACCCTCCCCTGGCGGACGTCGACCACCCCCCGGGCTGTCAGGATAGTAGGCCTATTGTCTGAATATACGGGTTCTACCAAGGCCTGGTAGTCCTTACCCCTGAGGCCTATGGCTGCCCAACACCATATTAACATCTCACTCCTGGGGGGTATCGCGATGGGGTTTGAATCACTCACAGTGACACGACCAATCTCACCACCAGTCAGCTCTACCTGCTGTCTCTGCATCAGAGCTCTGATTTCTTTTTGCAGGGCGCGTTGTTCACTGTGGCCAGTGGTTTCTGCTACCTGTTGCAACAAAACAATAACTTCTGCAAGACAATTTTCTATAACATTAGTACCGATAGTCATCATGGGATTACATTCTTGGCGATCAATATCAACAATCACAATCCCTTGGGCTTTCAATTCCACCCGCCCCACCTTGATGGTGACCTCTTTAAACCCCACTTGTGGCAACAGCTGACCATTACTGGCTATTATGGTGAAATCGTCATCGGGGCCATGAGTAATATCGGTGTCCTCCCAATACTGTTTATAAAGCACGTAAGGCATAGTCGTCACCTGAGAACCGGTGTCCAGCAAAGCGTTCATGGGGATACTGTCAACCACCACAGGAAGAACTGGTCGCCCTCTACTGTATTTGGCTCTCAAATGCTGCGGGCCTGACCGTCCTACTCCTGGGGGTTGGCCCTTTGCCCCAGGGGTTGCTTGTTTAAAGGACAGTACCTTGCAAGGTGGCCCACCTGATGACAGCGGCGGCAGATGGGTCGTCCGTCCCGATGGAAGCGATCGTCGTCCCGGCCTCTGGTCAGCAGAGTCCTCCTCTGTCGCATCCAAGGGACATCCTCTGGTCTGGAGGCCAGCTGGATCTTCTCCTTGGGGGCCTCCTGTGGGGACTGCACTGTCCGAGCCAGGGCAGCAACGCTCTTGGTCAGCTCCTGCATCTGGAGGCGGAGTCCTGTAGGGGAGTCGTCCTCTAGGCTCTGGGCATCGGCCTCGGCGGTGACTGGGGCATCCGACGCCACCTCCTGGTGGTATGTGAGAGCGGGACGCCTGGGAGGCACTGCACGGCTGGGCTGTCGCTCCTGCAACGCCTGGATAGCTTTATCCTTGAATTGCGCAAAAGTCAAGTCTGGATTTTGCATGGCCAGGAAGTGCAATTGGCCCCGTTGGTGACTGCACAGGAGCCCCTCAATGAACCGCTCCTTCAGGAGTTTATCCTCATCCTGCATGCTGTCGGGGTCACTCTGCTTAATGGCCCGCAGCGCCTCCTGGAGATTAAGGGCATAGTCCCGTAAGCTATCCTGCGGTCTCTGTTTGCATCCATAGAAAGTCAGTTTAATTTCTGTAGCAGTGCGGGTATCGAAGGTGGCTTTAAGCTTTGCAAAAACCTGCTGTGCAGTTCCCTTATCTGCGGCGGGCCAGGACTTCACTTCTCTCAGAGCCGCCCCGAAGAGTTGGCCGATTATCATATGAACTTTCTGAGGCTCCGTCAGGGGATAGAACTCGAGCAGGCTGCAGATTCCTTCTTTAAAATCAGTTAATGTGTGCGACTCCCCGGAGTATCGCGGGAGCCAGGCTGCTCTGGGCAGGTACGGCATAGAGAAGGGCATTATGGCCTTTGTGGTAGCAGCAGTGTCCGACTGGCTGATGGGGGCAGCGGGCTCTGCGGCCACCGGTGGTGGTATTAGGGCCGCGGCTACGTCCGCTACGGGGACCAGAGCTGCCTCTGCGTCCATGGCTGCGACCGCCGCCTCTGCTCCCCCTGACTCAGACATGCCTGTCCCTTCCTCCCACTAACCTGCTGGAGGTCGGAGTTCCTCTTCCGGGGTTGACACTTTACCGCGCTTTCTCGTTCCGCGCTTCTTTTGACCGGTTCCGCCCACGAAGCTAAAGCTCCTCCCTCCATGCGCGGCAATTGCGAATTGTGGCGGGAACTCTTGGCGGCAATAACAATGCACAGTCTTTGCAATAAGTCACAGTCCAAGCACAATAAATCACAGTTCCAAGTTACATGACCTGATTCTTCAGGCTTAAGTAAATCCTGTTCGTGACGCCAAGTTGGAGCGCCCCCACTGCCGCAGGGCCGAGGGGTACCTGGTACCGGGCCTCTGAGTCTCTGTTCTGGGGTTGTCACGGTGGCTAGACCCGGTCCGTGACCCTGCTGAGGGGCGTCCAATGAAAGGTGTGGATGGTGATGATGTTGTGGTGGTGCGGTGCAGGTCGCAGTAAATAACGAGGACACCAGGTTGCAGTCTCTTTACCTCTTTACTGAAGGCTTCGAGATAGTCAATCCAGAGCACTGTTAACAGGGCTGTCTGAGACCGGCCGGTCCAAAGGCACATTAGGAGTTCCCTTGACAGGGGAGAATCAGCGTCTACCTGCTAGCGCCTATGTGTTGTAGTCCTTCCCTGCTGAGCACCCCGGGATAGTCCTCACAACTGATTCTGTCTGCCTCTGATGTTCGTTCTCTCTCCGTCCCCCAGATGATATGGCTAGGACGCACCCGTATGACGGGGTAGGCCTGGAGTTCTTCTGGGACTCTAGAGTCGCCCCTCTCCCACAGCTGCCTCCGTTGTCTGCTTAGGTGTTTAAGTGAGACAGCCAACCTATAATTGGCTGTCCTGCCATGGTTTGAAGTAATGCTTACATTCTCGGCGTTCCGGCCACCGACTGTTTGCGCCTCAGAAGGATGTTGCCTCGATCTTTCAGCATGACTCCTTCTGGTCCTATTGCCTCTTTGCTGTATTCCCGTTGCTCACTTGTTATGTTGTTCTCTTAGGAGTCTGCCAGGATCCCATCCCTGACAGGTCCTCTCTCTAGCTCTTCCCAGCTACTTCTCTCTCTGTCTTCCTGTCCAACCCCCAGTTTTACCACACCGTCTGAGAGCGGGCACGATGACATCACCGCCCAGTGCCCGCTGTCAGATGAGCGGGAGCAGGAGCAGAAAGCACCACTGGAACAAGGAGGAAGAGAGGTGAGTATTTATTTACTGTGTTTTTTTTTAATGGGGGCTGCCTTAGGTATCTGCCTATGGGGGGGAAGTGCTGCCTTATATACAGGATCTGCCTATGGGGGGAGTGCTGCCTTATTCTACAGGATCTGGCTATAAGAGGGGAGTGCTGCCTTATATACAGGATCTGCCTATAAGGGGGGGAGTGCTGCCTTATATACAGGATCTGCCTATAAGGGGGGGAGTGCTGCCTTATATACAGGATCTGCCTATAGGGGGAGTGCTGCCTTATTCTACAGTATCTGCCTATAAGGGGGGAGTGCTGCCTTATATACAGGATCTGCCTATGTGGGGGAGTGCTGCCTTATATACAGGATCTGCCTATAGGGGGGTGCTACCTTATTCTACAGGATCTGCCTATGGGGAGTGCTGCCTTATACTACAGGGTCTGCCTATGGGGGGTGCTGCCTTGTGTGTATTGAGGACTATCTGGCACATTATACTGTATGGAGGTTATCTATAGGGCCATCATACAGTGTGGGGATTACAGTGTTGGAGCCATCAAACAGTTTGAAGGCTACTAAGGGGTCTGTATACTGTGTGGGTGGTACTATACAGTTAGGGGGCATTATACTGTGTATAGGGGAGCTGTACAGGGGAGGAGACTCGGACATTATTAAATGTAAAGTGGGCACTTATTGTAATAGGGGAACTCAGGTTACTGTGACTATCAAAGGGGCACACAGAGGGCATTATTACTTTCTAGGGGGCAAAATGTGAGCTCTGTTTTCTAGGGCACTTGCACCCGGCATTACTGTATTATAGAGGGGTGCTTTAGAATTTAGAGGGTACAGAGAACTACAGAGTAGGTGCAGTAATAGGGTCACATACGGCAGCAGAGGCTCAGTATTGGGGTATCAGGTGGAGTAATAGGGACACATACGGCAGCAGCGGCTCAGTATCAGGGTATCAGGTGTAGTAATAGGGACACATACAGCAGCGGCTCAGTATTGGGATATCAGGTGCAGTAATAAGGCCACATACGGCAGCAGCGGCTCAGTATTAGGGTATCAGCAGGATGAGGGGTTTGTGCAGGTTGGGAATAGATGGTGATGGCTGGAATGTGAGAAGTGAAGCGTGTCTTTGTTGTTTTCTCTGCAGCCGAGTCATTGCTGGAAGAAGTTGTCATGTCAGTCTGGGCCAGATGGAAAAGACGGGAAAAGTGACGATTCCATCATGAAGAACGTCAACGGTAAGTCATTATCTATAACTGTGCTGTGATCTCTTATATGCTCTGTAGGGCTGGTATCTACCACTGACCATATGGCGGTAATATCCATGTTGGTCGTTATATAGAGATTATCTTCAGTAACAGCACGGTCATCGGCTGAGGTTCTCCTCCACTATTAGGGGTCTCATCGAGTTGTAATCAAGGTTACCTGGTTAGGGGCCCACTCAGAAGCTTCCCCCCCCCCCCCCCGTACCAAAACCGTAGCTACGCCTCTGCTGTGGACTAAGTAATTAAGGATAGAGAGAATGTGTATGACAATGTTCCATATTCTAAAGGAAACGTTTGTGAAGTTATGCACCCGCTATCTTTTGTATATAATTTCCACCAAGATATTGTTCAGTAAAAGTACAATGTGGTGGTTGCCCTCATTGAAGTTTTGGTCCTGGTCATTAGAAGGGTTGAGCGAAACGGATCGGACAAATTGAGAAATCGCCGACTTTCGGCAAAGTCGGGTTTCATGAAACCCGACCCGATCCTAGTGTGGGATCGGCCATGCGGTCGGCGATCTCCACGCCAAAGTCACGTTTCATATGACGCTTTCACCGCCATTTTTCAGCCAATGAAGGAGGGCGCAGAGTGTGGGCAGCGTGATGACATAGGTCTCGGTCCCCACCATCTTAGAGAAGGGCATGACAGTGATTGGCTTGCTTTCTGTGGCGTCACAGGGGGTATAAAGGGGCATGCACGCCAACCGCCATCTTACTTCTGCCGATCTTAGCATAGGGAGAGGTTGCTGCAGCTTCATCAGAATAAGGGATATAGTTAGGGAGGGAAGATTAACCCCCAAACCACTTGTGCTGTAGTGATTTCCACTGTCCAACACCACCTTTTATTGCAGGGACAGTGGAGGCTATATTTTTGTGCATCAGCTCTGTAGCTTATTAGGCTGCCTTATAAGGCTCCCTGATAGCTGCATTGCTGTTTGCATGGTGCTGTGCAAACCAACTGCTTTTTTAAAAGCAAAAATCCTGTTGCTCCTTTCTGCACAGTTATCTTGTTTATTTGTCCACAGTGCACTTTTGTGTGCAGCAGTCCTTTTTATTGCTGCCATACTTGTCCTGAGATCATTGTAGGGAGATTGAAATTGTACTACAGTCCTTGTATTTTTTAATATATCTTCCAGCCACTTTCAGCCACTTACATTGTGTTGTTTTATACACTGGGCCTGAGTTTTGGTTCAGTCTCCCCAACAAAAAAGTGAGATTCAAATCCTCACAAAGTGGATATACTTCAGTCCTGTTAGTTTGCCGTATATCAGCCAGCCACTTTCTGCCACTTACATTGTGTTGTTTTATACACTGGGCCTGAGTTTTGGTTCAGTCTCCCCAAAAAAAAGTGAGATTCAAATCCTCACAAAGTGGATATACTTCAGTCCTGTTAGTTTGCCGTATATCAGCCAGCCACTTTCTGCCACTTACATTGTGTTGTTTTATACACTGGGCCTGAGTGTTGGTTCAGTCTCCCCCCCAAAAAAGGGAGATTCAAATTCTCACAAAGTGGATATACTACAGTCCTGTTAGTTTGTCGTATATCAGCCAGCCACTTTCTGCCACTTACATTGTGTTGTTTTATACACTGGGCCTGAGTTTTGGTTCAGTCTTCCCAAAAAAAAAGTGAGATTCAAATTCTCACAAAGAGGATATACTACAGTCCTGTTAGCTTGTCGTATATCAGCCAGCCACTTTCTGACACTTACATTGTGTTGTTTTATACACGGCCTGAGTTTTGGTTCAGTCTCCCAAAAAAAAGTGAGATTCAAATTCTCACAAAGTGGATATACAACAGTCCTGTTAGTTTGTCGTATATCAGCCAGCCACTTTCTGCCACTTACATTGTGTTGTTTTATACACTGGGCCTGAGTATTGGTTCAGTCTCCCCCCCAAAAAAGGGAGATTCAAATTCTCACAAAGTGGATATACTACAGTCCTGTTAGTTTGTCGTATATCAGCCAGCCACTTTCTACCACTTACATTGTGTTGTTTTATACACTGGACCTCAGTTTTGGTTCAGTCTCCCCAAAAAAAGTGAGACTCAAATTCTCACAAAGTGGATATACTACAGTCCTGTTAGTTTGTCGTGTATCAGCCAGCCACTTTCTGCCAAACATTGTGTTGTTTTATACACTGGGCCTGAGTTTTGGTTCAGTCTCCCCCCAAAAAAGGGAGATTCAAATTCTCACAAAGTGGATATACTACAGTCCTTTTAGGTTGTCATATATCAGCCAGCCACTTTCTGCCACTTACATTGTGTTGTTTTATACACTGGGCCTGAGTTTTGGTTCAGTCTCCCCCCCAAAAAAGGAGATTCAAATTCTCACAAAGTGGATATACTACAGTCCTGTTAGTTTGTCGTACATCAGCCAGCCACTTTCTGCCACTTACATTGTGTTGTTTTATACACTGGGCCTGAGTTTTGGTTCAGTCTCCCCAACAAAAAAGGGAGATTCAAATACTCACAAAGAGGATATACTACAGTCCTGTTAGTTTGTCGTATATCAGCCAGCCACTTTCTGCCACTTACATTGTGTTGTTTTATACACTGGGCCTGAGTTTTGGTTCAGTCTCCCCAACAAAAAAGGAGTTTCAAATTCTCATCAAGTTTATATACACCTTCTACCTTGTTTTACAGTGCCATATAACGATTGTTATTTTGGTTAGATTTTCCAAAAAATGAGGAAGTTTGGTGGAAGAGCCCATGGGCGGTCGTTGCCAGCTGGTACTGATGGTGGTGGTGGTGGTGGTGCATCTGGTGGTAGTGGCAAAAGCACAATAGCACCTAAGGCTGGAGGTGTTGAGCCAGCGTCATCGTCAGGCTACACAAGGCCTCGAAGGCTCCCTTATCTGGGAGTAGGAAAATAGCTTTTAAAGCCGGAGCAGCAGGAAAAAGTTTTGGCTTTCCTTGCTGACTAAGCCTCTAGCTCTTTCGCCTCCTCTTCAGAAAGTTCCAAATATAAAAGCAGCGAGTCGTCAGTGGATGCTCCCGGTCAGGAACAAGACGTTTCCATGTGTCCTTCACCCAAACCAAAAGTGAAGGATGCATCAGGCGACACTACAGGTTGCTCCATGGAGCTCTTTTCACATACCGTGCCTGGGTTAGAAAGGGAAATTGTTAACTGCCCATTACAAGATGAATCGGACATGGAGTCCACTGATGCACAGCCACAGCTAGATTATTATGCTGTTCCATTGACTCAGATCACTACATTGTCCTCGCAGTGCAGAAACTGACCCTGATGAGACTATGGTGCCTCGTCCCGAACGCTATAGCACCTTACACGGTGACAGAGGAAGGTGCACATGACATTGAAGAGGAGGTGATAGATGACCCAGTTGTTGACCCAGATTGGCAGCCATTGGGGGAAGAGGGTGCCGCTGACAGTAGCTCAGAAGCGGAGGAGGATGATCCGCAGCAGCCATCTACATCGCAACAGCTGTCATCTGGCAGGCCCGTATCAGGCCAAAAATGTGTGTCAAAAACAAAAACAGTTTTAGGACAGTGTGGCCATCCAGTGAAAGTAGCACAGCGTGCAATGCCTGAAAAGGTATTCGATAGTAGGAAGAGCGCAGTGTGGCAATTTTTTAACCAAGATCCAAATGATCAGTCAAAAGTTATCTGTAAGAAATGCTCAAAGACCTTTAGCAGAGGGAAGAATCTTCAAAATTTAAATACAACGTGCATGCGTAGACATTTAACCAGCATGCACTTGCAAGCCTGGACTAACTACCAAACGTGACGTACCATTGGTGCACCTGCTCAGAATGAAGGTAGTCAGCAACGCTACATTGCTTCCCTCACTGTAAGCCCACCGGTTAGGACCCCACCAGCAGCAAATGTGGAGGTATCGTCGCAAGACCAAAGCAGTCAGGGAATCACAAGGTTATTGGTAGGAAACACTGTATGTAGGCCAACATCAAGAATACCATCACCAACCCTCTCTCAATCCGCCATGTCCACCACCACCACCACCGCTAGTTCCACCATATGCAGCTCTCCAGTCCAGCTCACCCTACAAGAGACTCTCAATAGAAAAAGAAAGTACTCATCCTCTCATCCGCGTACACAGGGTTTGAACGCCCACATTGCTATACTAATCTCATTAGAGATGATGCCCTACAGGTTGGTTGAAAGCGAAGCTTTCAAAGACCTGATGGCCTACGCAGTACCACGCTATGACCTACCCAGTCGGCACTTCTTTGCGAGAAAAGCCATCCCAGCCCTCCACCAGCATGTCAAAGACCGCATTGTCCATGCACTGAGGCAATCAGTCAGTGAAAAGGTGCACCTGACAACAGATGCATGGACCAGTAGGCATGGCCAAGGACGTTACGTGTCCATCACGGCGCACTAGGTTAATGTGGTGGATGCAGGGTCCACAGGGGACAGCCATAGTGGGACAGTTCTGCCTAGCCCACGGTCTAGGAAATAGTTGGCTGTAGGCATTCGCCACCCCTCCTCCTCCTCCAGAAGTGAAAGCTCGTCCACAGAGCGCAGTCGCACGACCACTCCATCCGCAGCTGCCAGTATTGCACACGAGGTGTCCCATTATCGAACAGCTAGTGGTAAGCGTCAGCAGGCTGTGTTACAAATGAAGTGTTTGGGTGACAACAGACACACTGCGGAAGTACTGGCCGAGTACTTGCAGCAACAAACTCAGTCATGGCTGGGCAGTGTACATCTTGAGGCAGGCAAGGTAGTCAGTGATAACGAAAGGCATTTTATGGCTGCCATAGCCCTTTCAGAACTAAAACACATACCTTGCCTGGCTCACACCTTGAACCTGGTGGTGCAGTGCTTCCTGAAAAACTATCCGGGGTTACCAGCCCTGCTCCTGAAGGTGCGAAGACTTTGCTCGCATATCCGCCAGTCGCCCGTACACTCCAGCCGTATACTGAACCATCAGCGATCACTGAATCTTCCCCAGCACTGCCTAATAATCGACGTTGCAACAAGGTGGAACTCCACACTGCACATGCTTCAGAGGCTGTGCGAACAGAGGCATGCTGTAATTTATTTGTGGGAGGATACACATACACGGGCAGGCACTTGGATGGCAGACATGGAGTTGTCTGGTGTGCAGTGGTCGAAGCTACAAGACCTCTGTCAAGTCCTTCAGTGTTTTGAGGAATGCACACAGCTGGTAAGTGCAGACGACGCCATCATAAGCATGAGCATCCCACTAATGCATCTGCTGATGCAAAGTTTGACGCACATTAAGGAGCAGGCGTCTGCAGCCGAGGAGGAGGGAAGCTTTGATGACAGTCAGCCATTGTCTGCTCAGGGAACTGTCCTGGACGAGGTGCCGGACGAAGAGGAGGAGGAGGAGGATAATGGGGATGAATATTTATGGGAGGAGGATGCTTCTCAGGGGGCAATAGAAACTGGTGGCATTGCAAGGTCAGGTACTGGGTTTTTGCGGGACACAAGTGATGTTGATTTGCAAGAAAGTGCTCCTCAACCCAGCACAAGCAGTGAATTGACACCTCGAACATTGGCCCACATGGCTGAGTATGCCTTGCATATCCTAAAAAGGGACCCCCGCATTATGAAAATGATGACCGATGACGATTACTGGTTGGCCTGCCTCCTGGATCCACGATATAAAGGAAAACTTCAAAATATCATGCCACATGAGAACCTTGAGCAAATATTGGCTACCAAACAAGCAACTCTTGTAGACCGTTTGGTTCAGGCATTTTCAGCACACAGCGGCGGTGATGGTTCTCACACGAGTCTTAGGGGCAACATGGCAGAGGTGTTAGAGGTGCACAAATCTGAAGTGGCGTTGGACAGAGGGGTTTTATGACCAGGTTGTGGAGTGATTTCACAATGACCACTGACACGACAGGTACTGCTGCATTGATTCAAAGTGACAGGAGACAGCATTTCTCCAGTATGGTTACGAACTACTTTTCCTCCCTTATCGATGTTCTCCCTCACAGGTCATTTCCCTTTGATTACTGGGCATCTAAAATAGACACCTGGCCTGAATTGGCAGAATATACATTACAGGAGCTCGCTTGCCCTGCTGCTAATGTGCTATCAGAAAGAGTATTCGGTAACATGCGGGAAAATATTTGCATCGCCACAAAGGTATTTTCAGCACATTAGCAATGATAATGGTGGTGTATTATGCGTGTTTGCCACGCATTTGATAAGGGAGTGGGTTTGCAGAGCTCAGAGGAACGGCGTTCTTATAGACAGTATTTTTTTTTTTTTTACTTTTTGTGTGCACATTGCAGCTAGCCAATCAGTGCACAGGAAACATCCACAATGTCCTGACTCAATGGCTTGTGCCATTGGCTGCTATAAACACATGTCTCTCTCCATATAAAGAGCAGACATCTTGCTTTAGCACCATTTTGACACTGTAACAGTGCAGAGAGGCTGAGCCTGACGCTGGCACTGTTAGCAGCAAGATTTTAGCTAGTTAGCTAGGTGGTCGTATATCAGTCAGATAGTGTAGCTAGCTACTTCCAGTGTGGCTGTGAAATTGACCCTCCAGCATTTTTTTTTGCCTTTACTGGGTCCACAGACAAAGCCAGCAGGGTCATACAAGTGTGTTGTGCACTGCTTCTATTGTGCTCCATGCACGAGTATAGCATTCTAAATCTTTTTTTTTTTTCACTAGCTAAATGTGAAACAGCCTGCTGTATCCCAACTTGTCATTTAGTGCTGTGGTGATATGAAACTGTCTGCAGACCTAATGCACATTAAAAAATAAATATCATTTTTCTGTTGCTAAATGTTATACAGCCCACCGTATCCCACTTTGTAATTTTGTTGGGTTGAAATTAAGCTGTCTGCAGATCTCATGCACATAGCAAAAAAAAATTCTGCTGCTAAACGTAGGGGACCTGACTTTCAAATTGTTTGTAGCATCTACTGTGTTATAAAGGCTTGATCTACTGGCCCCCCAAAAATTCTTCTGTTACAATAGGGGACATCTCACTTTCGAATTGTTTGTTGCATCTAGTGTGTTATAGAGGCCTGTTCCAGAGACCCCCCAAAAAATTCTTCTGCTACTAACGTCACAGTAGGGCACATCTGACTTTCAAATTGTTTGTAGCATCTAATGTGTTATAGAGGCCTGATCCAGAGGCCACCAAAAAATTCTTCTGTTACTAACATCATATAGTAGAGGACATCCCACTTTCAAATTGTTTGTAGCATATCTTCTTTGTCATACAGGCCTCATCCCACTCAAACAATTCTTTCTTCTGTGACTAACGTGATTCAGCACGTCATATTTCACCTTGTAATTTACTGCCGCTGATATTCAGCTGTTTGCAGAGCTGTTGCAGAGTTAAAAACCTAATGTTTTGCTGCTAATACTGTGGACCTACCACACTATCTGAGCAACATGACTGGGAAAAAGCGAGGCTGTGGTGGAAGGGGAAACAGACTTGGTGTTAAAGGTGTATGTGGGGTAGGTGGTAATATTTGTGAAAGCACTAATGAACTAATAACATCACATCATATGCAAAGGCAACTGACTACTTGTGCTACTGGACGGGCTAATCCAATACCTTTCTTTGGCAGGTGCACAGCAGTACACCTTGTTGATGAGGCCCAGAAAGAGCATGTGCTCGAGTGGATGGCAAGCACAGATTCAAGTGGCCTCTCCTCCTCTTCCTCCACCTCAACATCACAGACAGTACAGTCTACAGAGATGGCACTCAAATTACCCTTGCTTCCACCCACGTCCCAACATCACCCGTCCCTTGACTAAATCTCTGCCAGGTTGCTTTTCACCACAGAAACTTGGATGAGTAAGCATGACCAAGGGCATTACATCTCGCTGACTGGGCACTGGGTGACTCTGGTGGCTGTGAGGGCATCCCCAAGGTTTGCAGGAAAAAGCTCTACATTTAACATTTCCTCCACCGCTTCTGCCTCCTCCTCTGTCTCCTCTAGGGCCTCTGCCTGCACCCTCAACCTCTGCTTAATGAGACATGCATTGCAACAGTGCAGAGCGAATCTTCACCACCTCTGTACTGTGCAGCCAGGGCTTACTGCAATTAGGCAGTGTTAAAATTGATATGCCTTTGACATTGCAGTCATTCAGCTGAAGAGTTGTGGACAGGTCTCCAGGCTGAGTTTGATCAATGGCAGTCTCCGCTGAACCTGCATCCAGGGAAAGCCGTGTCCAATAACGGTGGCAGCCCTATGGTGAGGCAAGCTTACACATGTGCCTTGCATGGCTCATGTCCTCAACCTGGAGGTACAGCATTTTCTCCACCACTATCCTGGCCTGGGTGAGCTGCTACAGAAAGCACTGGAGGTGTGTGCTCATTTCTGCCATTTGTACCCCTCAGGTCATCAGCTTGCATCGATACAAAGGTCTTTGTCGATGCCAGTTAACAGGTTGATATGTGATGTGCCGACACGGTGGAATTCCACTCTGCAAATATTTCAGCAACTGTGGCAGCAGCAATGAGCCCTGACACAGTATGTCATGTCGTATAGCCTGGGCTAATGCAGTATGGGCATGGCGCAAATCACGTTTAAGGAGTGGACACAGATTAAAGACCTCTGCACCCTTCTGCACAGTTTCAAAATGGCTACTAAGATGGTTAGCGCTGACGACGCCATCATCAGCATCGCTATTCCTGTCATCCATATGCTGGAGCAGACTTTGAATAGCCTGCGGGAGGAGATGGTAGTCCCAGAAGAAGAGGAGGAAGCAGAGGAGGATGCAGAAGGGATAACATTGTCTATAAGCTGCAGACTGTCATCACCAGACAGGTGCCAAGGGAGCGTGGATTACTGTGATCGAGGGGGACGGGTGAGAACAGACAAACTGTTAGTGAAGGTGCAAGATCCGAGGAACAAATGGAGGAGGAAGAGGTGATGGTCCAGCAACTGTCAGGAAATGAAGAGGTTAATCCTCCTCTCTCTGTTGCTCGTGGTTGGCGGGAGGGGACAGAAGAAACAAGCATCAGTGTTACCCAGCCACCAACACAACATGGGATCGGACCTCATGGTAGAGCCCAACATATGAGTGCCTTGTTGCTGCACTATCTGGAACATGATCCCTGTAGAGTTATGATTCGAACTAGTGCTGACTACTGGGTTGCCACACTGTTAGATCCACGTTATAAAACAAAATTTTGCCAGATGCTTCCTGGTCCGGAAAGGGACCTGCAAATGCTGGCATATCAAAACACGTTTTTGCACAACCTTAAGAGAGCTTTTCCCTAAGACAACAGTGAAGCATAAAGTTCAAATTGCAGTTCTAGACTTCCAACCTCCGGCACGTTAATTCATCAACACCAAAGCATTAGCAGCAGTGGTGTAAGTGGAAGAAGCAATTTCTGTGAGTCCTTTGACACTTTTTTAGACCAGCTCATGCACCAGCACAACAGAGTCCAAGTCTTAGGCTAGGGTCACATTGCGTTATGTGACCGCGTTTAACGGACTACGTTACACCGCGGCATAACGCGGTGTTAACGTAGTCCGTTAACGCCGCCATAGTCTGTAATGGTGAATGCGTCGCTAGCGCCCGCCTACATTGGGCGTGCGCTAGCGATGTGCCGTCATTTGAGTGACGGACCTCAGACGCTGCTTGCAGCGTCCGTGGCGCGCCTGAGGTCCGTTCCTCGATAGTGCAGATCGGGGATCTGTGCTAGCGGGGACGCCAAACGCGGACCCTAGAGAAGCACTGCGTTAGCACAATCCGCTAGCGCTATGCGCTTAACGGATTGCCCTAACGCAATGTGATCCTAGCCTTACATGTGGTGAACGAATGGAGAGGATGGTGTAGGACTATCTAGAACTGAATATCAATACCATCAGGGAGGGTTTGGACCCTTATACATTTTGGTCTTCCAAAATGGATGAATGGCCTGAACTCACCTCACCCGCCTTGGAAGTTTTATCGTGCCCGGCAGCCAGCGTTCTCTCAGAAAGTGTCCACAGCACTGCTGGTAGCATCCTGATGGATAACCGCAGCCAGCTGTCCTCTGAAAGTGTAGACCACCTAACTTTCATCAAGATGAACAACTCATGGATCTACAAGGACTTTTGCACCCCAATTGCACACTGTACAGACTAGGTGATATTGCATTTTTTAGTATGTTGCATTAATGTCATGTAACTGCACTTTGTGATATCTTTAGTGTGGCTTCTATGCCTGCTGTTGCTGCTGCTGATGCTGCTGCAGATGTTAATGCAAATTTGTGGAAAAGTGAACAGTCATAGTTGGTCTATACCTGCTGGGTTGGCTGTAGTGGAAGACGTGTCAGTCCCAATTATACTATTTTTACTCTCGTGAAATTTAGGCCACTTCTGTGGTGTCAGGCCCTCATTTGTTTAAATGTGAACACTCCTGGTTGGTTGTACATCTGCTGGATTGGGTGTAGTGGAAGACCTGTTGGTCCCTATTATACTATTTCTACTGTGGTGAAATTGATGCCACTTTGGTGGTGTCTGCCAATCATTTTTGGAAATATAAACACTCCTGGTTGGGTGTCCATCTGCTGGATTGGGTGTAGTGGAAGACCTTTAGGTCCATATTATACTTTCTATACTGTTGTGAAATTGATGTCACTTTTGTGGTGTCTGCCACTAATTTTTGGAAATGTGAACACTCCTGGTTGGTTGTCCATCTGCCGGACTGGGCATAGTGGAAGAACTGTTGGTCCCTGTTATACTATTTCTAGTTTGTAAAACCCAGGTTGGGACCATCCGGTCACCTGGTCCCTATAGATATGTTGGGAGAAACAAGTTGGGACTGTCAGTCACCTGGCATCTATGGATATGTTCGGAGAAGCTTGGTTGTGACCTTCCGGTCAACTGGCCTTGTACTTCAATGGACTGTCATCTTCCTGCACTTCTCGTTACCTCCTCTCTATCTGCAAGCCACAAGTGGGGTATCCAACCAAGGAAGCTCTGAATTATCCCGGCGAGTCAGCAGAATGGTGAGATTCTGTAATGTGCACCATCTTGAGGTATTTTGCTGTGACTGTTCCACATGTTATCTGCCTGTTTTGTGGTTCAATAAAATATTGCCACAATGCTTTACCCTCACCCTGTGCTGTATGAGTAGTGTTTTGCCCACGTTAAACCCTTAACCCCCAAGGGTGGTTTGCACGTTAATGACCGGGACAATTTTTACAATTGAATTTTTATGTCCTTAAATCACAGAGATATGTCACACAAAATACTTAATAAGTAACATTTCTCACATGTCTACTTTACATCAGCACAATTTTGGAACCAAATTTTTTTTGTTAGGGAGTTATAAGGGTTAAAAGTTGACCAGCAATTTCTCATTTTTACAACACCATTTTTTTTAGGGACCACATCACATTTGAAGTCACCTTGAGGGGTCTATATGATAGAAAATAACCAAGTGTGACACCATTCTAAAAACTGCACCCCTCATGGTGCTCAAAACCACATTTAAGAAGTTTTTTAACCCTTCAGGTGTTTCACAGGAATTTTTGGAATGTTTAAAAAAATGAACATTTTCACAAAAAATTGATTCAGCTCCAATTTGTTTTATTTTACCAAGGGTAACAGGAGAAATTGGACCCCAAAAGTTGTTGTACAATTTGTCCTGATTACGCCGATACCCCATATGTTGGGGTAAACCACTGTTTGGGCGCATGGCAGAGCTCGGAATGGAAGGAGCACCATTTGACATTTAAATGCAAAATTGACTGGAATTGAGATGGGACGCCATGTTGCGTTTGGAGAGCCCCTGATGTGCCTAAACATTGAAATCCCCCACAAGTGACATCATTTTGGAAATTAGACCCCCTAAGGAACTTATCTAGATGTGTGGTGAGCACTTTGACCCACCAAGTGCTTCACAGAAGTTTATAATATAGAGCCGTAAAAATACAAAATAATATTTTTTCACAAAAATGAACTTTTTGCCCCCAATTTTTTATTTTCCCAAGGGTACAAGAAGAAATTGGACCCCAAAAAATGTTGTGCAATTTGTCCTGAGTGCGCCGATACCCCATATGTGGGGTAAACCACTGTTTGGGTGTATGGCAGAGCTCAGAAGGGAAGAAGTGCCATTTGACTTTTCAATGCAAAATTGACTGGAATTGAGATGGGACGCCATGTTGCGTGTCGAGAGCCCCTGATGTGCATAAACATTGAAACCCCCTACAAGTGACACCATTTTGGAAAGTAGACCCCCTAAGGAACTTATCTAGATGTTATGTGAGAACTGTGAACCCCCAAATGTTTCACTACAGTTTATAACGCAGAGCCGTGAAAATAAAAAATCGTTTTTTTCCATAAAAATGATTTTTTAGCCCCCAGTTTTGTATTTTCCCAAGGGTAACAGAAGAAATTGGACCCAAAAAGTTGTTGTTTAATTTGTCCTGAGTATGGTGATACCCCATATGGGGGGGAACCACCGTTTGGGTGCATGGCAGAGCTTGGGAGGGAAGTTGCACCGTTTGGAATGCAGACTTAGATGGATTGGTCTGCAGGAGTCACGTTGCATTTGCAGAGCCCCTGATGTACCTAAACAGTAGAAACCCCCCACACGTGACCCCATATTGGAAACTAGACCCCCCCAATTAACATATCTAGATGTGTTGTGAGAGCTTTGAACCCCCAAGTGTTTCACTACAGTTTATAACGCAGAGCCGTAAAAATAAAAACTCTTTTTTTTCCACAAAAAAAATAATTTTTTAGCCCCAGTTTTGTATTTTCCCAAGGGTAACAGAAGAAATTGAACCCAAAAAGTTGTTGTTTAATTTGTCCTGAGTATAGTGATACCCCATATGTGGGGAGAACCACCGTTTGGGCGCATGGCAGAGCTCGGGAGGGAAGGAGCGCCGTTTGGAATGCAGATTTAGATTGATTGGTCTGCAGGCGTCACGTTGCATTTGCAGAGCCCCTGATGTACCTAAACAGTAGAAACCCTCCACAAGTGATCCCATATTGGAAACTAGACCCCCCAGGGAACATATCTAGATGTGTTGTGAGAACTTTGAACCCCCAAGTGTTGTCCAAGTTGTCCAATTTGTCCTGAGTATGCTGATACCCCATATGTTGGGGTAAACCCCTGTTTGGGTGCACGTGAGAGATCAGAAGGGAAGGAGCTCTGTTTCACTATTTCAATGCAGATTTGGCTGGAATTGAGATCGGACGCCATGTCGCATTTGGAGAGCTTCTGATGTGCCTAAGCAGTGGAAATCCCCGAATTCTAACTAAAACCCTAACCCAAACACAACTCTAACCCTAATCCCAACCCTAACCAAATCCCTAACCACACCCCTAACCCGAACATGCCCCTATCCCTAATCCCAACCACACCCCTAACCCCAACACACCTCTAACCCTAATCCCAACCCTAACCACACCCTTAACTCCAACACACCCCTAACCCTAATCCCAGCCATAACCCTAACCACACCCCTAACCCTAGTCCCAACCCTAATTTCAACCATAAATATAATCCAAACCCTTTCTTTAGCCCCAACCCTAACCCTAACTTGAGCCCCAACCCTAACCCTTACTTTAGCCCCAACCCTAACCCTAACTTTAGCCCCAACACTAACCCTACCTTTAGCCCAACCCTAACTTTGGCCCTAACCCTAACTTTCACCCCAACCCTAACCCTAACTTTAGCCCCAACCCTAAGTGTGGCCCCAATGCTAAGTGTAGCCCCAACCCTAACTGTAACCCTAACCCTAACTTTAGCCCCAACCCTAACTTTAGCCCTAACCCTAACCCTAACTTTAGCCCCAACCCTAACCCTAACTTTAGCCCCAACCCTAACCATAATTTTAGCCCCAACCTTAACCCTAACTTTACACCCAACCCTAACCCTAATGGAAAAATGGAAATAAATACATTTTTTTAAATTTTATTATTTTTCCCTAACTAAGGGGATGATGAAAGTAGGTTTGATTTACTTTTATAGCGGGTTTTTTAGCGGATTTTTATGATTGGCAGCCTTCACACACTAAAAGACACTTTTTATTGCAAAAAATAGTTTTTGCATCTCCACATTTTTGAGAGCTATAATTTTTCCATATTTTTGTCCACAGTCACGTGAGGTCTTGTTTTTTGTGGGACGAGTTGACATTTTTATTTGTACCATTTTCGGCACGTGACATTTTTTGATCAATTTTTATTCCGATTTTTGTGAGGCAGAATGACCAAAAACCAGCTATTAATGAATTTCTTTTGGGGGGGCATTTATACCATTTCACGTTTGTTAACATTGATAAAGCAGTTTTATTCTTCGGGTCAGTACGATTACAGCAATACCTCATGTATATCTTTTATGTTTTGGTGCTTTAATACGATAAAAACTATTTTATATAAAAAATAATTATTTTTGCATCGCTTTATTCTGTGGACTATAACTTTTTAATTTTTTGAATGATGATGCTGTATTGTGGCTCATTTTTTGCGAGACAAGATGACGTTTTCAGCAGTACCATGGTTGCTTATATCCGTCTTTTTCATGTTTCATGTTATTCCACTTTTTGTTCGGTGGTATGATAATAAAGCGTTGTTTTTTGCCTCGGTTTTTTTTTTACGGTGTTTACTGAAGGGGTTGACTAGGGGGACAGTTTTATAGGTCGGGTCGGTACGGACGTACATACTAAATATATACTTTTATTGTTTTTTTTTATTTAGATACAGAAATGTATTTTTTAGAACAATATTTTTTTTCTTTAGTTTTTTTTTTTTTTTTTACTTTTTTACATTGCCCCAGGGGGGACATCACTGTATAGGGACAGATTGCTGATCTGACACTTTGCAGTGCACTGTGTCAGATCAGCGATCTGACAGGCACTGCAGGGAGGCTTACCGGCGCCTGCTCTGAGCAGGCGCTTGAAAGCCACCTCCCTGCAGGACCCAGAAGGCCCCCCACAGCCATTTTGGATCCGGGGCTTGCAGGGAGGAGGTAGGAGACCCTCAGAGCAACGCGAGCACATCGCGTTGCTCCGAGGGTCTCTTTGGGGAAAGCAAGGATCCCCCTCCCTGAGCGATGCTTCCCTGTGCCGCCGGAACGCTATGATCACCTTTGATCGCAGTGTGCCGGGGGTTCATGTGTCGGGAGCAATCCGTGACCGCTCCTGGCACATAGTGCCGAATGTCAGCTTTAATAATCAGCTGACACCCGGCGGCGATCGGCCGCGCTCCCCCCGTGAGTGAGGCCGATCGACTATGACGTACTATCCCGTCGCTGGGGAGTCCCAGGTCACCTCGACAGGATAGTACATCATATAGGATTAAGCGGTTATAGGGAGAGCAGGCAAGCAGTGAAAGTATCCCTGGTCCATGCAGTTTCGGCTAGTGGACCGGGGCGCACGCCGACCCCCCCATGTCTCCACATTATGGCTTGCTTTAAAAAATGGCTTTGTTCTTTCAACTGGTCATGAAGGCCAAATTTTCTGGAGTTTACATCTGATAGTTTTCCTGTAGACAAATTCTCCCACCTGAGCTGTGAATTTCTGCAGTTTCTCCAGACTGACCATGCGCCTCTTGGCTGCTTCTCTAACTAGGGCTTTCTTTGCTTGGGATGTCAGTTTAGGTGGATGGCCAAGTCTTGGTGGATTTGCAGTTGTCATATTCCTTCCATTTTTGGATGATGGATTAAACTGTACTCCATGAGATGTTCAGAGCTTGGACTTTTTTTATGACCTAATCCGGTTTTATTCTTCTCTTCAACTTCATCCTTAACTGGTCTGGTGAGTGCCTTGGCTTTTATGATGCCATTTGATCCCTACTGTTCTCAAACAAACCTCAAAGACTTCAAAGAACAGCTGTCATTATATTGAGAATAAATTACACACAAGTGGACTCAGTTTACTAATTATGTGACTTCTGGAGGTAACTGGTCACTCAAGATTTTATTTAGTGGTATCACACTACAAGGGGCTGAATACAAATGCATGTCAATTTTTAAACTTATATTTTTAAAATAATTAGAATGTCATGTATGATTTCCTTTAAATTTCACAAACACTGGAGATTTTGTGATGATATATCACATAAAATCCCAATAAAATACATTTGCGTTTGTGGGTGTAACGTAAAAAAGTGGTAAAGTTCACGGTGTATGAATACTTTTTCAAGTAACTATATATATTGGTTTGAGATCTATAAACTTTTTACATACAGAGCCTGTTGTAAAATATCTTTAAGTACAAGTGGCTAGTCAAACAAGGTTGAGATTTCAACTGTCAAGAATATGGAATTGGATTGAGAGCATTTTTCAAGGTTGAAGTGTAAAATCACTGGGTAATTTTCTCCCTAGGAGCATTTGTCTCCTGCAGGCAAATTTATGTTGCTGCAACAAAATGTCCGCGACTGATGAAAAGAACTGCACTGGAACTCTATACAGTATGTTACAAAGGATGTCGATTTTATTGTAAATTAAATTTTACATTCCACTTGACTTGAGAAGACAAATCTATTTTGCTGCAAGCACTAAGAAAGTTAATTCTTTTCTAATCTGACATTCAAGATTCATATTCTGGTTTATCATGCCAAAAGGTTAAAATGAAAATGTATCAATCAGGTAACCAATGTATACATTGATCATAAAGTCTCATCATGCATAAACATATAGAGCTAAAAATCCTAACATTGTGTCAGGGTACTACATCAATGTCATTATCATCTATCGTCGTCTAAGGGCATCTAATCCATCTTGCCAGATAGGCCATCCATGATCAGGAAAAATGTATTGCTGCTTTCTCAGAAACTTTTATTTCTTGATATAGAAAAATGTTTTTAAGGTAATGAACAGCACTGAAAAAAAAGTTGTCAAAAAAAATATGCAGAGACCTTCATGAATTTAAGAATAACCTTTCCTGTTGATGAAACTGACTTTAGCTGTTCGTGACTGTATCAGCGCAGTCTATCTGTAAATTGCCAATGGAAAATATTTTTGTATTTTACAAAACATGCTTCATCTCCTATTCTTATCAGCTTTTATGACTTTTTTGACCAGTCTAGAGTCTTCCAATACATTCCTAGTCTCACCTCGAAGGTCAATTGTATGCAGGTGCCACTGCTTAGGCTCATTACACTGCAATAAAATGTGATTTTATTTCACATGTGTAACAGCATTATAAAATATGCTATAAATGTATGCTGTGCATTGAGACGTGATGGGTTTTCCTTATGTATTAACACATTCACTGAGCAAAACCCGCTGGAGATTAATATTATATATTTCGGTTCGTGAGCTTACTGAATAGGGAAAAGGTAGATGTATTATACATCAATGTTCTGTGTAGCGGGGATTCAAATATACACTTCTCTTTTAATAAATATATATATTTTGAGATGTGAAGTTTTCTCAATGGTTTTTTTTTATTATTTTGCATTTTTTCAATTCTGAGGTGTTTATGTGACAGTTATCACTATTTGCTTCAAAAAGGAAAAACAAATCTTTAAAAAACACATATAAAAAATATTTCTAAGGCATCAAAAGTGATGCTAATCAATGAAAAATGTAATTAGAATCACATATATTCATTATTTTTTTTGTGATTCACATATGGAATGACTTACTGCTGCAACACTACCAGAAATTGTAACCCCACAGGTTGTGGACCATAGTAACTGAGGTTTGGCAAGTTTATAGAATCATTGAATTTTATGGGTCATCATGTACAACCTCCTGCTCAATGAAGGATTTACTAAACCATCTCAGACAGATGTCTGTCCAGCCTGTGTTTGAAGACTTCCACTGAAGGAAAACTCACCACCTCTCGTGGCAGTCTGTTCCACTCCTTGATCACCCTCACCGTCATAAAGTTTTATCTAATCTGTATCGTCTCCCTTTCAGTTTTATTTCATTGCTTCTCGTGTTTCCAGTAGATGTTCCTTTAAAGGATTTTTCTACATGATGAAACAAATGGAGGAACTTGCCTATAGAAGGCTTGACATTCGACAAAATAATTGTAGAGACTTTATTTGGTGCAAATAATCCAATAATAATATTAATGTTTCGGTCACAATGACTTTCATTAGTAGTGCTGCACACAAGACAAAGAAAGGCAATAGATGACCAATGTAAACATAGCCATAACAAGACTGTGCTATGTACATTGTACAAAATGTAAATAACATAAGGCATAAAAAACACTTTATGAGTATAATACAATCCTGATCTGTGCAGAAAAAGAAATCTGCAAGGAAACCACCAATAAGCTCAAGTCTCTAGTTTATTCATAGAGACACTACAAGGAAGGGAAGCTCAAATAGATCCAATTATTGTCTAGTGAGAACAGTAGAATGTAGGAGGTGTGGCAGATCGATTCACCGGGCTGCACATAGAAGTAGACACAGGAACTCTGTCTCTTTAATCTTCCACTGGTTTATTAAAGGTACTGCATAAAACAGTGCACAGTTAGCAAAATAAACAAAGCCTTTGTGGCCTAATGGGAAAAAAAAAAGAACATAACATATGGCACAGTCTGTGTTGCTGCAGGGATCCACCCTCTCAGGAAATAAACATAAAAAAGGGTTTAGCTTTCCTTATCACGAAAATACAGCACGGCTCCCAACCCGACCTCTGAGATGTCCAACTGGACCATGAATTCCTTACTGAGGTCAGGTGCGATCAAGACTGGCTTCTTACACAAGGCAAGCTACAACTCTAGGAACACCATCTCAGCATCAGAAGACCATTTGGTCATCAATGTCTTCGTGCCACTAAGAAGGTCGGTCAGGGGTGAGGCTATTATGGCAAAATTCGGGATAAATCACTGATAGTACCCCATAATTCCCAGAAATGCCCAAACCTGTTTCTTGGAGATCTGTTGCTACCAAGTTTGGATTGCCTTTATCATATTCACTTGTGGCTTTTTTTGCCACTTCCAAAGATGTAGCCCAGGTATTTTGCATACTCTTTCCCCATGGCATACTTCTTTGGGTTTATGGTAAACTCTGCCTTCCTCAGCGCATCTGGTAATACCTGGATCTTCTTCAGATGACTTTCCCAATCCAGGCTGAATATCACAATTTTGTCAAGGTAAGCTGGTGCGTACGTTTGATGAGGGGCTAGTACCAAGTCCATGGGCCTCTGGAAGGTAGCCGGGCTCCTAGCAGCCAGAAAAGCATTTTGGTATACTAGAAGCAACCGTCAAATTTAGAGAAGGCTATCTTCTCTTTGGCACTTTGGGACAGGAGAATTTGCCAGTACCCTTTCATTAGGTCCAGGGTGGTGATGTATCTGGCTGACCCTTGCCTCTCAAGGAGTTGATCGACCCGAGGTAAATTTGGACACCTTAGTTTCATGTAGTCATTACAGAAACGGCACTCTACATCAGGCTTTGTCAAAGGAAAATGGGACTGGAGAAGCCGCTCTTTGACTTCTCGATGACGCCCAGGTCAAACATTTTCCTCATCTCCTTCTAAATGACTTTGAGGCAAGCTTTAGGGATTCTGTATGGCTTTTGATTCACCTGCACATGTGGTTCTGTTAGGATTTCATGTTCAAAAACCAGAGTACATCCTGGCAACACCAAAAACAGGTCCCGCGTCTGTTAAAGCAGTTCGCAGTACTGTTGGTTCTGTGCCAGTGGTAATGTCTCTGCTACTTTGACATCCTTGACCTTTGCTTGTGGATTGGCCCCCTATGCATGCAGCTTCTAGTGGTTCCCTGTCTTTCCATAGTTTAAGCAGGTTAATGTGGTACACCTGATATGACTTTCTTTTCCCTGGCTTGTAGATGAGATCACGCAATTTCTCGACCAGCTCATAAGGTGCCTGCCACTTGGCCATTAGCTTACTTTCAACTGTGAGGATCAACACCATCACCAGTCTTGAGGGCTAAGTTGTCTCAGCCTCTCTGCTGGATTATATACCCTTGCCTGGGCCTCTTGTGCTTGAGGGAGGCTTTCCCTCAAAATTGGCATCACTTTCGCAATCCTGTCCTCCATCTAGGCCACATGTTCAATGATGCACTGGTGGGTATAACCTCTAATTCCCCGTTCTCCTTCCCAATATCTAGAAATTCCCGAGGGTGCAGTCCATATAGCAACTGAAACGGTGAGAACCCTGTAAAGGCCTGTGGAACTTATCTAACAGAGAACAACAGGAATATGCAATCCCAATCTTGGCCATCCTTTTCTCCACCACCTTCTTAAGCATGGACTTCAGGACTTGTTGAACCTCTCCACCAGGACATCTGTCTGTGGATGGTATATCGATGGCCTGAGTTGTGTTATCTGGAGAGCCAGATTAATTTGTACATCAACTGCATTCCTTGGTCCATCAGGATCTCCTTTGGCAAGCCCATCCAGAAGAAAATATGATCTAGCTCTTGTACTATACTGCTGGAGTAAGAGTTTCTCAGTGGTACCGCCTCCGGGTACCATGTTGCATAGTCTATGACCACCAGGATGAATTAGTGCCACTTTACTAGAGGCTCAACAAGGTCCATGGAAATCTGGTCAAATGGGACCTCTGTAATGGATAATGGCACTAGAGGACTGCGGAAGTGAGAGGCGGGAGCAGTTAGCTGACAGATAGGACAGGACTGGCAATAATTAACAATCTCTCGGTGACACCAAGGCCAGTAAAGCATTTCAAGAACCCACTCTTGGGTTCTGTCTGCACCCAGATGCCCACTCAAGACATGAGAATGGGCCAGGTCTAGTACCCTAGGCCTATAGGGTACCGGTTTTAACAGCTGTACTAATACTTCCCCTCTCAGATTAGTGACCAGATATAGCAAATATTCATTTACTGCAAAATATAGAAACCTGGTGTCGACCCCCAGCTCTTGGACAAGCTCATTTATCACAGTGACATTGTCCCATGCCTCTTTCAATGTAAGGTTCTCCATTTGAGCAGTCCAAAAATTCCCCCCAGAAACTTCAATTCAGGAATCTCAGCCTCATGGGTCACTATCTCATCCTCGTCACCATGAAGGACACACAGGAGAACTCATCCGCCTCTGACTGCAATGGGGATTCTTCATGGGTGTATTGGCTTCTGTCTTAGTATCTTGGAATCCCTGCCTTTTGAGATATGTCCGAGAATAGGCTGGAGTCCCTCCTTATTATAACTGGGTGCAGCAAGTCTTTAACTAATCCAACCTCATGTGGTTCTATGCCACAGTTTTTTTTTTATAGTCACTCTGGCGACAGGGTAGCCCTTGGCATCCACATGAATGCAGTGGATGCCTATGTCAATGTGAGCGCCATGGGAAAAGTTGTAACAGCGCTCGTGCTGATGTCAGTGATTTGAACTGAGTTAATTGGCTGTGAACTCCCAGGACCTTTCTGATAACAACTTTTTCATGCTTGAGGTGATGTCAGTCAGGTTATAGGAGTACACCGTGAGATTAGCAGAGCTCCTGGGTGTAAAATGATTTAACCCCTTCAGATGGATTTACAGTGTGGGACAAGACTGAACGACGGAAGGTATGGAATATTGTTGTTTGTTTTTTTTCAACTTTTTTTCAGGTGACAAGGGTCTTCAGTTGGATTAAGAGTATAATAAAATATTAAAACACCCTGTGTCTTTATTTCATTAAAATACTTTTTAATAATGTGTGTGTGTTTTAATAACCATTTCATACTATTGGATTAATAATGGATAGGTGTCATAATTGATGCCTCTCCATTATTAACCTGGCTTAATGTCACCTTACAATAGCAAGGTGACATTAACCCTTCATTACCCCATATCCCACTGCTACACGGGAGTGGGAAGAGAGAGGCTAAGTGCCAGAATAGGCGCATCTTACAGATGTGCCTTTTCTGGGGTGGCTGGGGGCAGATGTTTTTAGCCAGGGGGGGCCAATAACCATGGTCCCTCTCTAGGCTATTAATATCTGCCCTCAGTCACTGGCTTTCCCACTCTGGTGGAGAAAATTGCGCGGGAGCCCACACCAATTTTTTCCAGGATTTAACCCTTTAATTTAATAGCTAGAGACCCCAAATTTTACACAGAGACACTTGTTACATTAGTAAAGAGGAATATGTAACCAAAGAAGGGATATGAGATGGTTTACTGTATGTAATCCATGTCTCATATCCTGTCGGGTTTGTGAAGGAGATAGGAAAAGCCGGCAATTGAATTACCGGCTTTTCTGCTATCTAGTGCTGAATTAAATATAAATATATGTGTGTGTGTGTGTCTCACTGACAATATATATATATATATATATATATATATATATATATATATATATATATATATATATATAGACTGTATATATGTTTTTTAGAATATTTGAGCCGATGGATCCATGATATGTCCATTTTGCAAGCCTGCGAGAAAAAAATGCCGTACGGAAGCCATACGGATGCCATACGGATGCCACACGGATAAATTTGTGCGGAAAAATCACATCCTCGCATTGAATACGGTACAGTGTTTTGGGACAATTACTGCATATTACGGCCGCAAAAAACAGACCGTATTTTCATACGCCTAGTGTGAAGCCGGCCTGAGGAGGCGATAGCGATCATGGTTCAGGGACATGTTCCACCACCTGGAATCTCCATTACAGCTTCACAACTGGAGGAAGTCAGTATGGATGAGCTGTAACAACATTACATATATCACTACATATTTGTCCTGTTCAAAGCACAAAATACCTGGCCTGGATAAACTGAATATTTGTAAAGACAATAGTGCCATTGACAAAATGAGGCCTTTTTACCCTTGACAGAACTGGCACAACTGTCAAAGACCAAGCTGGTAAGTCCAGTAAATAAGTCCAGTCAATAGCCAATTAATTTCCAAGATTCACTGTATAGGATCAATGCAATTATACTGTACTTATATTTCATAAATAGGCTCCATTTCATAGTCAATAATGTGCCATCACTGATCTAGTTAATACCATAGGTCCCTCTATCCCCCAAATGCACTGAGTGGGTCTGAAAGATATTGCAATCTCTATAAACATATTGTTATCTAATAGGGTACGACAGGGAGAGTAGGACATATGGGATAAAAATTAGGGAATACTAACCTTTTGAAATACTCTGAATGCACAACCTACTTTGGACATGGATCACATTTTTATACTGAACAAAGCAGGGGACAGAATTAAAGAGGTATTCTTTTCTTTGACATGTAAAGCTTATTGAAATGATATACTATAAATTTCTGATAGGTACAAATGCTACTTATAGGACTCTTAACTCCACCAATCAGCACTCTTATGGCATGTTCATAGTTTTTTTTACGAGGATTTAGAAGTATAATCTGCTCCTAAATCCACATCAAACTCTATGTCAAATACTCTTAATAAGTTTCCAACTGATTATAATGGGAAAAGCTCCTGTAGCATTTTTCTGTCCATGTGTATGGGGGGCTGCACAGAATGGCATTGCAGGTCATATGTGTCATCGGGGCCGCAGGTTGCGCACCACTGCTCTATATGTACAAAAGTATTGGGCCAGTTACACTTAAAACCGACACGAAAAATATGTTTGATGACGTCATTCTAAAATTATAGAATAAGGAGCTGGTCTCCCCTTTGTAGCTATTTTTGAGCTCCAACATTGATACTCAGCAGGAGGGTCTGAGATCAATGATCTCCATCATTCCAAAGGTGTATAGTGGAGTTGAGGTCAGGGAACAGTGGAGACCACCCCAAACTCCTTTATTCATGCCTTTTTAGAACTTGCTTTTTGTAATGAGACACAGTCAAAAAAGGCCGTACTGGGTCCCTGGCCATAAAGGGAGGCCGACATGACAGGGTGACTTGGGAAGATAGGTAGCTAACAGGGCTGTGGGGTTTTTAGTTTTTTTCCCTAATGGGGTTAATATTACATGCTGGGAGGGGTAATGGGTTCAGTTATAGAGGAAGGACGGGTTGGAGGAGGAGTTACAGGGGGGACATTGTAAGAGGGGGCAGACATTCTAGTAGAGCAACCATTTTGAGTACCTACCTTTGTGACAAGAAGCTGTGAGGTACTTCTGGGATGGAGGTTTAGGCCCTGCTGCAGCTTTTGCGGGATGCAGCAGGGACACAAGGTGCAGGATGGTTGCAGGCTTCAATCAACAGCCTGCTACAGAGGCCGGAGCATCCCAGGCTCCTCTGGACGGGCGTCGGCCGCAGAGGTCTAGCCCTCTGGCGCTCTTAAGCCCTGATGTCACCCCCCCTGGGTCCAGCGCCGAATTAGGAGCCCCTCCAGGGACCCTTCCGATTGGAAACGCAGGCACTGGACCAGTGACCTCACATCACACTGCCAGGAGGAATCTTTCTGATTGAGCGGCGGGGCCTGCAGCAGGGAGAGGAGTCGGCTTCCCCCTCATCTTCAGCGAGACAGAGTAGGAGGCTGGGAACTGGAGCGGCGGGCTCCGGCACTAGAATTGGCCTGCTCAGCAGAGGAAATCACGGGAATCTAGGAGACGATGGCCGTATGTAGCGGCTCCTCCGCTTCGGGAGTGTCGCAGGTGACAGTCGGCTGGCCCGGGAAGCAGCACTCTGCCAGTTGCATTGCAAGGCGAGACGCCGGGGATGAGAAGAATGCAGGTCCCTTTGGAGGAACACAGGCAGCAGCCAGTTGCCACGGTCGCCAGGACACATTAGAGGCATCAGGAAATGGCTGGAGCGGCCTTACACTGGCATCTACAGGATGGCTCAGCTCCCCGTGCATCAACAGCGTCGGCTTCATGGGTCCCTGCACAGATGGCTGCCTCGAACGTGGGCCTGAGGTCTGTGGGACAGGGAGACCCAGGGGCTCTGGATTCATGGACTTCTAGGTCCAAGAGGGACACTGGAAAACTTCAACAGGATGCCAGATCTTCGGCTGCTGGGTTCACAGCAGCCAGGCAGCTAGGTGAGATTGATCATAATTTTCTTTTTAACCCTTGCTTAGCTTCTCCAGAGTTTAGAACTCAGGATGCAATTTCTGGGGGGTTAGCGGGGGTATGGGGTTAATTTTGAATGGCCTGCGAGATTTAGCTATGTTATGAGGTTCAGGGATGCAAAGGGGGGTGTCGCCGTCATCTGCCTGGTTATTGAGTTCTAACATGGTATTGGGTCTGGGAGTGCATCCGAAATATCTGGGACTTATGGCAGTGCAGGGGTTGGGATCGGTGTTACAGCTTCTTCAGTGGGTAGTGGCATGACATCTAGGGCTAGCCAACGAACCAGGGAGTGCAGGGCAAGGGGAGGTTGCAGCTGGTGATAAAGAAAAAGAAGATATGGTACATCTAGACGACGCGGCTAGAGGGGAAGTGTAAGTGTGCTTTGAGGGACCACGGGGGGCCCATTTAAAACAAGAAATGAGGGAAAAGATATGGAAGGGAGAATAAGTGGATATATTTTCTTTGTTGCCACTAGAACGCTTTAATTCAGATAGGGTTACAAGGGAGGATTCTAAAAAGGAGGATGAGGAAAAGAGGAGGTATCAGTTAATACTAAGGACCTTCTCCAATTGGTTACAAGCGTTTGCCATTTTGGCTAGTGTAATTGGGGAAAAAGAGCCAGAAAATTGTTTGGGTCTTTTCTGTTATTTGGATGCTATAGGTGAAGCGTACCGGGTTTACGGCGGGCAAGGATGGTTGAGGTATGACGAGCAGTTTCGTCAACGGAAAGCGGTTAGGCCTAGTATTCGATGGGATCACAAGGATTTAGCTTTATGGATCAAGGTGATGGCTCCATCTCAGTTAGGTCAAACTAGTCAGCCTTTTCGAGGGGGCACTGGAGGTTCGGGACTGTCAGGACACTCGGTGGCTATGCAGAAGGGACTGTGTTTTTTCCTTTAATGAAGGAGCATGCAAATTCGGGAACAAATGCAAATTTAAACATGATTGCTCAGCTTGTGGGGGCACGCACGGAGTGGCAAAATGTTTCAAGGGAGGTAAATCAAGAGGGGGGACTCAGCTGAAAAAAAGGGAAGACGCCTGTTAGGTTAGACGCAATGGAGGGTTTTCTGGCTAGATGCCCAGATGCGTCGGCAGCTGACTTGTTGAGAGAGGGTTTTAGAGATGGTTTTAAAATCCAGGTCATTGAGCAAAAAGTTTGTTTGTTCAAAAAGAATTTAAAATCAGCTTTACAGTTTCCTGGGGTGGTATCGGAGAAATTACAGAAGGAAGTTGCATTGGGTAGAATGGCAGGCCCATTTGCTACAGCTCCTACTAGTAATTTGAGGGTGTCCCCGCTTGGAGTGGTACCAAAAAAGGAACATAATAAATTCAGGTTGATCCATCATTTATCTTTTCCAAAAGGGGCATCTGTGAATGACGGGATCGATCCACAATTGTGCTCAGTTCAGTCGTTTGATGCGGCGATGGAGTGGGTATGGTTGTGTGGAAGAGGGGCGTGGCTGGCAAAAACTGCTATAGAGGTGGCTTTTCGTCTGTTGCCGGTACACCCAAAAAGTATGCACTTGTTGGGCTGTTTTGGGGACGGGGGGGTTCTTCGTTGATCGATGTCTTCTGATTGGTTGTTCATTTTCTTGCACCTATTTTGAAATGTTTAGCATGTTTTTAGAGTGGGTGGTTAAGGAAATTTCGGGTTTGGCCTCCTGCATACACTATCTTGATGACTTTTTGTATATTGGTCCGGCTCAAGCCACTGATTGTTCAATTTTGTTGTGTACAATGAAAAGTGTGACTAGGAGATCCCCTTGGCAGCAGAAAAAAACGGAGGGGCCATAAACGACTGAGTTTCTTGGGAATTGAAATTGACACTGTGACGATGGAGTGCAGATTACCTGACAATAAGGTAATCGCTTTGCGGGAAGAGGTTGCGAAGGCAGGCAGTTCACGGAAGATGACGCTACGTGATTTACAATCCTTATTAGGCAAATTGAATTTTGCCTGCAGGATTATGCCGATGGGGAGTGCCTTTTGTAGGCGTTTATCTTTGGCGACGGTTGGGGTGAAGTCCTCTGTACATTTCATTAGATTAAAAAAGAGTTAAAGGAGGATTTGAAGGTGTAGGCAAATTTTCTTGAAGGTTACAATGGAAGGTCTTTGTGGATTCAACATGCGATTGATGCGGAAACACTGGGTTTCGTTGTAAGGGTTGACGAAAGGCGTGGCTTTGTTTTGTTTTTTCAGGGAAGCTGGTTGGTGCTGGAATGTCCTCGAGTTTGGCTTGAACATGGTTTAACGACTAATCGGATTTTGCATCATATATTTCCTACAGTGGTGATGTTGTCTTTATGGGGGGAGAAGGTTAGAGACGAAAAGATTTGCTTTCCATGTGAACACACGGAAGTGGTGACAACCTTAAATACTTTATCGGCACCATCATCAGCATTAGTGAAAGTGTTGCAACACTTGGTCTTTTTAGGTATGAAATTTAATCTGTGGATTGTGTCTGAGGTGGTTACCATCGTTTGATCCTTTTGCTGACGCTCTTTTTTTATTACAGTGGGAACGATTTCGGGAATTGGCCCCACGATCAGAGGCATCGGGCATGGAGTGTCCAGTGGAGTTGTGGAACCTGCCCAGCGGGCTGTGAGGGATTTGTTCTCCAGATCGCTGTCTGACGGATCATGGCTTGGAGTTTGTGGGAAACATGGAGGGCTTCCTTAAGAGATGGAATGGAGGATGAGTTTAGTCTATTGTTGGTGTTAGGACATTATTGGGAGTTAGGTTGTTTGGATGCAAAGATGAATAAGTTTTTAGCGGGCTTGTCTTTTGGCTTTAACGTCAGTAGTTTTAACGATGAAACAAAATCATTCGTGGTACGTCAATTGGTAAGGGGTTGGAAAAAAGGGTGGACGGCAGTTGATGGTAGATGTCCCATGTCTTTTGAGGTATTGTTGACTATTGGGGGGCAGCTACCGGGGAAGGGGTTCCGATTGGAAACTTGATTTATTTAAAGCGGCTTTTACATTGGCCTTTTTCTGAGCTCCTCGGCTGGTAGAACTGATTAGCCCCTCTAGGTGCAAGAAGGGCGGTTGTTAAGAGGATGTGGATGTTTGCAAAGACAGGGTGGTGGTATTCATTCGTTCTTCTAAGATGGATGTGTTTGGGAAGGGTTGTAATGTGGTACTATTTCGGCTGGAGGGCTCTCTGTTATGCCTGGTGGCTTGTGTTAGAACTTTTATGAGCAGGGGTGGAATTTTGAATGAACCGTTATTGGTGCACGTAGATGGCTCTTTCTTGTCATGTTTTCAGTTCATCACAGTATTTAGACGTTGTTTGAAGGCAGGGGGCATTACGGCAAAAGATTACAAAGGACATTCTTTCCGGATTGGGGCAGCGATGGAAGCAGACAGATTGGGTTTAGGGTATGAGATGGTGAAGAGGATTGGGCTTTGGAAATTGGCAAGGTTTCGGTCATACATTCGTGCTGATTTGGTGTAATATTATTAGCCTGGATTAAGTAGTTGGTTTTGATTAAAATAAATAGGTGTTGTCGTTTTTCCTCTTCTTTTATTTCAGAGGCTGGTCAGAGACTCGTTTGAATAATGGGGCACTCGTTCGTGTTCTGGGCTGCGTTGAGGGCAGTGGTCCGCCTGGATGGGCAGCAGCTGAAGGAAGCTGAAGCAGGCTTTTCGCGGGAGTCAGTAACTATACGTTGGATCGTAAAAGGGGTATGGTCTGGAAGCAATGGTTACCCGAATTTCATCGCTTTGTTTGCTTGGACCGCGCGCCGGACGTGGTGGTTATTCATCTGGGGGGACTGACTTGGGTAAAAGGCCTTGCAGAGAGTTGATAAAAGACATTAAATTTGACATATACAATAAAAAAAAATCTATAGGTCGGTGCAAGTGAATTGATAAACACAGAGCTTTTAGCTGCAAACAGGGCAAGCACCACAATATTGTTAAATCCTAAACGTATTTCATACTATAAAGTTTGCGCTAGAAATACCCTTTCAAGCAATAGAAAAGAGAGACATATTTATTAGAAGTACAATTAAAATATGTATCCAATTGATCAATTGTTCTAAAATATCTAGATAAAAATATATATATATGAAATCAAATTAGTCCAATTATTGTCCTGAATACACAGTTAATTTGGTCCAGAAAATGTCCTGCTTAAACAGTTGGTGCACAAGATTCCCCAATCTTATGAACTTGCAAATCAACCTGCAAAAAGTGCATAGTGCTAAAGGTTACCTCTCTCAGAGTAGTTTTGTAGTCCAAGGCACAAAGTTCTTCTGTGAAGATGGTAGTGGCAGCATATAAATAGAAGTTCCTTCAGGAGCGTTGTCCCGGCCGGTGACACACACTCCCTAGGCCTCCTTCCCGGCGGCGTACGAGCGCTATAAGCTCGTGGTCGAGGTCCGTGGTACAGCAATCAGCTGGAAGGACCTGGTGTGATGTCAGCTGTCATGTGACCAGCGGGGCTATGAGGCGTTGTTAGGACTAATTCCTATGCGTTTCAGAGATCACGGTCTCCTTCGTCTCCTGACATGTTGAGGTTATGGGCCATGTTTCCAAAGGTCTTGGTGGTCTGGTCAGATATTATTCCCCTTAAGGTTTGGAGAGGTGCCCAGTCTGTTGATGGGATTAATAAGGCTAAGATTAAAGTTAACAGAGTGGTATCTCGTTTCATGGCGCAGAATGGTGCAGTGGTAGTAAGACATGTGGATTTCGAGTCAGGTGAAGGAGGATTTTGGAGAACGGATGGTGTTCACTTAAATGTGGTGGGCATGGATATGTGGTGTCTAGATATTCGTGACGGCGTAGAAACTGGCCTTAAAGTATGGGGGTACATAAATGTTTAAGATGTCAGAACATTTATGTTGGTGGCGGGGGAGGGTCCTCAAAGTTGGTGGAATGTGGAAATGGCAGATTGGTGGTAGGGGGGATCTTGAAAGGTCCTGGACTCCCCCAGGGGAATTTAATTGGATGGGGTTTGTTGGGATAATCCCGTTGAGGAGATACCTAAGTGACTCGTGGACAGGTCTTTTGGTTTGGCCAGGTTAGTCATTATCTGCCTATGAGCTGGTGCATAGCGGCTTGGGGTAAGACTTAACCAGAGGGTCCAAAAGTTGGGATTTGGATATTTGAGGCTTACATTGTTGGGGCTTCGAGGACCACCCCCCTTTCCTCAGGAGGTTATTGTTTTGATATGTTTTGTGTTAAATGTTAATAAAGGCCACTGTGGCCATTTAAATCCAATATGTTTAATGTATTTATTGGAAGGGATTTTTTTTAGTGTTAAGGGATTGGATCTTTTAGTGCTTTATTAAGGAGTGGAGGATCATGGGGTTGTTAGTGAAGCTCACCTGAGTCACGTATACTCTTATGTCAAGAAAGGCCGTACTGGGTCTCCGGCCAGAAAGGGAGGCCGACATGACAGGGTGACGTGGGAAGATAGGGAGCTGACAGGGCTATGGGGCTTTTAGTTTTTTTTTCCCTAATGGGGTAAATATTACATGCTGGGAGGGGTAATGGGTTCAGTTATAGAGGAAGGAGGGGTTGGAGGAGGAGTTACGGGGGAATTGTAAGAAGGGGCAGACATCCTAATAGAGCAACCATTTTGAGTACCCACCTTTGTGACAAGAAGCTACCACCCACCCTCCCCTTTTTTTTACTTGATGATCAGGTCATGGGCGTGTTTATAAGGAGCACCCGATTTTTCTTTATTAAAAGGGGCATTAATGGCATTATAGTTAAAGGAACCTATGTTTCATATAATAATCGTCATGGCGGCGCGGCGGGGGAGGGTCCTCGAAGTTGGTGGAATGTGGAAATGGCAGATTGGTGATGGGGGGGGGATCTTGAAAGGTCCTGGACTCCCCCTGGGGGAATTTAGTTGGATGGGGTTTGTTGGGTTAATCCCGTGGAGGAGATACCTAAGTGACTCGTGGACGGGTCTTTTGGTTTGGCCAGGTTAGTCATTATCTGCCTCTGAGCTGGTGCATAGCATCTGGGGGTAAGACTTAACCAGAGGGGCCAAAAGTTGGGATTTGGATATTTGAGGCTTACATTGTTGTGGCTTCGAGGACCACCCCCCTTTCCTCGGGAGGTTATTGTTTTGATATGTTTTGTATTAAATGTTAATAAAGGCCGCTGTGGCCATTTAAATCCAATATGTGTAATGTGTTTATTGGGGGGGATTTTGTTAAGTGTTAAGGGATTGGACCTTTTAGTGCTTCGTTAAAGGGAACCTGTCACCCCCAAAATCGAAGGTGAGCTAAGCCCACCAGCATCAGGGGCTTATCTACAGCTTTCTGGAAGGTTAGATTATGTTGAGGGCAGAGGAAAGTACTGTAGTGCACAGGCGCCGGGCCTCTCTGACCTTTCCCGGCGCCTTCGCACTGCAGTACTTTGCTCTGCCCTCAACAGGGCGGACAAAGTACGCCTGCGTTAGAGCCGCAGCGTGAAGACAAGAAGAGGACGTCATCGTAAGAGGATGGGAGGCCCTGGACCGAACCACGACGCCCATCATACCGGGACCGCCCCTGGGTGAGTATAATCTAACCTCTTTTTCTCATATTTTAGGATACATCGGGAGCTTATCTACAGCATTACAGAATGCTGTAGATAAGCGCCTGATGCTGGTGGGCTTAGCTCACCTTCGATTTTGGGGGTGACAGGTTCCCTTTAAGGAGTAGAGGATCCAGTGGTCCTTAGTGAAGCTCACCTGAGTCATGTATACCCTTATGTCATGCTGTAACAGAAAAGGGCTTTCCCTAAACTGTGGACACAAAGTTGGAAATTATAATTGTGCCTAATTTCTTGGTATAATCATTAAATCTTCCTTTCACAAAAACTACAAGGCCTATTAGAACACTACATTACGTGACCTGCACTTCATGGTGTAGATCCTTCTTCCATTTGGCAATAGTCCCCCTCACAGAAATGTGATGAACTAACTTTTACAACAGTGACATCCTATTACAGGAATGTGCTTGAATACAGAGAGTCCTTTAGAATGCCGTTCTTTTACAAATGTCAGTAAAGGCAGCCTGAATGGCGAGGAGCTGGATTGTGAAATCAGCGTTTGCATTCGTATACAAATGAAGGTTAAGAGCTATTGTAGATCTGAAGTTTCTGTCACTCCAGTTCTATTCCCCGCCCAGCACTCTTTCCTCCTGCTCAGCATAGCGGCTGCCATTCAAGCTGGATGAGGTGGCGATGGGTTTATAATAGAACTGGAGTGACAGAAGCTTCAGATCTACAAATAGTTCTTCAGTCTCATTTGCAATCAACACAAAAGCTGATTTCTCAATAACAGAGGAACAGACTGGCCATGTAAACGCATTGCTGGACATGTCTTTAACCCCTTTCTGACCTTGGATGAGATAGTACGTCTGAGGTCAGATCCCCTGCTTTGATGCGGGCTCCATTGGTGTAACAGACCAGATTAACCCCCCCCACCCAGAATATACCCGGGGTTAAAGTGGCCTAGGCAAGTTTATACCCCTCTGGGCCAGAATATACCCCAGCTGCTGTAGATCAGATTTTTCATGCTTTTGAGAACCATTGAGTGATATACTTAAAAACAGGGCTTCAGTCAGTGCACAGGGTTCCCAGGTAGCACACAGGGTCCCCAGACAGCGCAAGAGGCCCCAAACATGGCACAGGGGCCCCCAACATCGCACAGGATTGAGTGATATACCCAAGAATGGGGCCCCAGGCAGCGCAAAGGGGGACAGAGACAGCAAACGGGGTCCCAGGCAGTACACCAGGGCCCCAGGCAGTGCACAGGACTCCAGGCAGCACACGAGGCCCCAGGTAGCACATGGGGACCCCAGGCAGCACACGGGGGCAGAGACAGCGAATAGAGTCCCAGGCAGCACACGGGGCCCCAGGCAGCATACAGAGGCCCCTGGCAGCGCAAGGGGCCCAAGGCAGCACATGAGGCCCTAGGCAGCACACAGGGGCAGAGACAGCGCACAGAGGCCCCTGGCAGCGCATGGTGCCCCAGGCAGCACACGGAGGCCCCAGGCAGTGCACAGGGCCCCAGGCAGTGCACAGGGGCCCCAGGCAGTGCACAGGGCCCCAGGCAGTGCACAGGGGCCCCAGGCAGCACACGGAGGCCCCAGGCAGCACACAGGGGCAGAGACAGTGCACAGGGCCCCAAGCAGCAAACAGGTGCCCCAGGCAGCATACAGAGGACCCTCGTAGTGCACGGGCCACAGGCAGCACATGGGGGCCCCAGGCAGTGCACAGGGCCAAGGCAGCATACTGAGGCCCCAGGCAACAAACGGGGCAGAGACAGCTCCAAGCAGCACAAGGGACCCCAGGCAGCACACCAGGGGCCCCGTGTGCTGCCTTGGACCCCATGTGCTGCCTGGGACCCAGTTCGCTGTCTCCGCCACCCATGTGCTGCCTGGCACCCTGTGTGCTGCCTGGAGCCCCAGTGTGCTGCCTGGGACCCATTTGCTGTCTCTGCCCCATGTGATTCCTGAGGCCCTGTGTGCTCCCTGGGGTCCCGTATGCTGCCAGGGGCCCCTGTATGCTGCTTGGGGGCCTGTGCACTGCCTGTGGCCCCCATGTGCTACCTGAGGCCCCATGTGCTGCCTGGGACCCCGTTCTCTGTCTCTGCCCCCCATGTGCTACCTAGGGCCCCGTGTCCTGCCTGAGACTCCGTGTGCTGCCTGGGGCCCTGTTATTGAGTATATCTCTCAATGGTTCTCAAAATCTGGGTTATATTCTGACCTGGAGGGGTATAATCTGGCCCAGGCCACTTTAACCCCTCTGTGACCTTAGACGTACTATCCCGTCGAGGTGACCTGGGCCTATCTGACCCTCGATGGGATAGTACGTCATAGCCGATCGGCCGCGCTCACGAGGGGAGCGCGGCCGATCGCGGCCGGGTGTCAGCTGCATATCGCAGCTGACATCCGGCACTATGTGCCAGGAGCGGTCACGGACCGCCCCCGGCACATTAACCCCTGGCACACCGCGATCAAACATGATCGCGGTGTACCGGCGGTATAGGGAAGCATCGCGCAGGGAGGGGGCTCCCTGCGGGCTTCCCTGAGACCCCCGGAGCAACGCGATGTGATCGCGTTGCTCCGAGGGTCTCCTACCTCCCTGTTCGCTGCAGGTCCCGGATCCAAGATGGCCGCGGCATCCGGGTCCTGCAGGGAGGGAGGTGGCTTACCGAGTGCCTGCTCAGAGCAGACACTTGGTAAGCCTGCAGCCCTGCACAGCAGATCGTAGATCTGGCAGAGTGCTGTGCACACTGCCAGATCAATGATCTGTAATGTCCCCCCCTGGGACAAAGTAAAAAAGTTAAAAAAAAATTCCCCACATGTGTGTAAAAAAAAAATAAAAAAAATATCCTAAATAAAGAAAAAAAAAAATATATTATTCCCATAAATACATTTCTTTAGCTAAATAAAATAAAAAAAACAATAAAAGTACACATATTTAGTATCGCCGCGTCCGTAACGACCCAACCTATAAAACTGCCCCACTAGGTAACCCCTTCAGTAAACACCGTAAGAAAAAAAAAAAAAAAACGAGGCAAAAAACAACGCTTTATTATCATACCGCCGAACAAAAAGTGGAATAACACGCGATCAAAAAGACTGATATAAATAGCCATGGTACCGCTGAAAACATCATCTTGTCCCGCAAAAAACGAGCCGCCAAGCAGTATCATCAGCAAAAAAATAAAAAAGTTATAGTCCTGAGAATAAAGCGATACCAAAATAATTATTTTTTCTATAAAATAGTTTTTATCGTATAAAAGCGCCAAAACATAAAAAAAAGATATAAATGAGATATCGCTGTAATCGTACTGACCCGATGAATAAAACTGCTTTATCAATTTTACCAAACGCGGAATGGTATAAACGCCTCCCCCAAAAGAAATTCATGAATAGCTGGTTTTTGATCACTCTGCCTCACAAAAATCGGAATAAAAAACGACCAAAAAATGTCATGTGTCCGAAAATGTTACCAATAAAAACATCAACTCGTCCTGCAAAAAACAAGATTTCATATGACTCTGTGGACTCAAAAATGGAAAAATTACAGCTCTCAAAATGTGGTAACGCAAAAAATATTTTTTGCAATGAAAAGCATCTTTCAGTGTGTGACGGCTGCCAATCATAAAAACCCGCTAAAAAACCCGCTATAAAAGTAAATCAAACCCCCCTTCATCACCCCCTTAGTTAGGGAAAAATAAAAAAATTAAAAAATGTATTTATTTCCATTTTCCCATTAGGGTTAGGGTTAGGGCTAGAGTTAGGACTAGAGTTAGGGCTAGGGTTAGGGTTAGGGCAAGGGTTAGGGTTAGGGTTAGGGCTAGGGTTGGGGCTAGGGTTGGGGCTAGGGTTGGGGCTAGGGTTAGTGTTATGGCTAGTGTTAGGGCTAGTGATAGGGCTAGGGTTATTGCTAGGGTTATTGCTAGGGTTAGGGCTAGGGTTGGGACTAGGGTTAGGGCTAGGGTTAGGGCTAGGGTTAGGGCTAGTGTTACGGCTAGTGTTACGGCTAGTGTTACGGCTAGTGATAGGGCTAGGGTTGGGGCTAGGGTTGGGGCTACAGTTATGGTTTGGGCTAAAGATAGGGTTAGGGTTTGGATTACATTTACGGTTGGGAATAGGGTTGGGTGTGTCTGGGTTAGAGGAGTGGTTAGGGTTACTGTTGGGATTAGGGTAAGGGGTGTGTTTGGATTAGGGTTTCAGTTATAATTGGGGGGTTTCCACTGTTTAGGCACATCATGGGCTCTCCAAACGGGACATGGCATCCGATCTGAATTCCAGCCAATTCTGCGTTGAAAAAGGAAAACAGTGCTCCTTCCCTTCAGAGCTCTCCCGTGTGCCCAAACAGGGGTTTACCCCAACATATGGGGTATCAGCATACTCAGGACAAATTGGACATCATCTTTTGGGGTCCAATTTCTCCTGTTACCCTTGGGAAAATACAAAACTGGGGGCCAAAAAATAAGTTTTGTGGGAAAAAAAAGATTTTTTATTTTCACGGCTCTGCGTTGTAAACTGTAGTGAAACACTTGGGGGTTCAAAGTTCTCACAACACATCTAGATAAGTTCCTGGGGGGTCTAGTTTCCGATAAGGGGTCATTTGTGGGGGGTTTGTACTGTTTGGGTACATCAGGGGCTCTGCAAATGCAACGTGACGCCTGCAGACCAATCCATTTAAGTCTGCATTCCAAATGGCGCTCCTTCCCTTCCGAGCTTTGTCATGCGCCCAAACAGTGGTTCCCCCCCACATATGGGGTATCAGCGTACTCAGGACAAATTGGACAACAACTTTTGGGGTCCAATTTATCCTGATACCCTTGTGAAAATACAAAACTGGGGGCTAAAAAATCATTTTTGTGAAAAAAAAAAAGAATTTTTATTTTCACGGCTCTGCGTTATAAACTGTAGTGAAACACTTGGGGGTTCAAAGCTCTCAAAACACATCTAGATAAGTTCCTTAGGGGGTCTACTTTCCAAAATGGTGTCACTTGTGGGGGTTTTTAATGTTTAGGCACATCAGGGGCTCTCCAAACGCAACATGGCATCCCATCTTAATTCCAGTCAATTTTGCATTGAAAAGTAAAATAGCACTCCTTCCCTTCTGAGCTCTGCTATGCACCCAAACAGTGCTTTACCCCCACATATGGGGTATCGTCGTACTCAGGACAAATTGCACAACAACTTTTGTGGTCTAATTTCTTCTTTTACCCTTGGGGAAATAAAAAAATGGGGGCGAAAAGATCATTTTTGTGAAAAAATATGATTTTGTATTTTTACGGCTCTGCATTATAAACTTCTGTGAAGCACTTGTTGGGTCAAAGTGCTCAACACACATCTAGATAAGTTCCTTAAGGGGTCTACTTTCCAAAATGGTGTCACTTGTGGGGGGTTTCAATGTTTAGGCACATCAGGGGCTCTCCAAATGCAACATGGCGTCCCATCTCAATTCCAGTCAATTTTGCATTGAAAAGTCAAATGGCGCTCCTTTCCTTCCGAGCTCTGCCATGCGCCCAAACAGTGGTTTACCCCCACATATGGGGTATCAGCGTACTCAGGACAAATTGTACAACACATTTTGGGGTCTATTTTCTCCTGTTATTCTTGGTAAAATAAAACAAATTGGAGCTGAAATAAATTTTGTGTGAAAAAAAGTTAAATGTTTATTTTTATTTAAACATTCCAAAAATTCCTGTGAAACACCTGAAGGGTTAATAAACTTCTTGAAAGTGGTTTTGAGTACCTTGAGGGGTGCAGTTTTTAGAATGGTGTCACACTTGGGTATTTTCTATCATTTAGACCCCTCAAAATGACTTCAAATGAGATGTGGTCCCTAAAAAAAAATGGTGTTGTAAAAATGAGAAATTGCTGGTCAACTTTTAACCCTTATAACTCCGTCACAAAAAAAAATTTTGGTTCCAAAATTGTGCTGATGTAAAGTAGACATGTGGGAAATGTTACTTATTAAGTATTTTGCATGACATATGTCTGTGATTTAAGGGCATAAAAATTCAAAGTTGGAAAATTGCAAAATTTTCAAAATTTTCGCCAAATATTCGTTTTCTTTACAAATAAACGCAAGTTATATCAAAGAAATTTTACCACTATCATGATGTACAATATGTCACGAGAAAACAGTGTCAGAATTGCGAAGATCCGTTGAAGCGTTCCAGAGTTATAACCTCATAAAGGGACAGTGGTCAGAATTGTAAAAATTGGCCCGGTCATTAACGTGCAAACCACCCTTGGGGGTGAAGGGGTTAACCACGGGTATATTCTGGGCGGTGAGTTAATCTGGCCTGTTACACCGCGACATGTCAGCTGTTTCGAACAGCTGACATGTGCCTGCAATAGCGGCGGGTGGAATCGCGATCCACCCGCCGCTATTAACTAGTTAAATGCCGCTGTCAAATGCTGACAGCGGCATTTAACTAGCGCTTCCGGCCATCCGGCCGGAAATGCGCTCGTCACTGACCCCCGTCACGTGGGGTCAGCGCTGCATCGGCATGACAACCAGATGTTTCCTTGAGACCTCTATGGTTGTTGATGCCGAATTGCTATGAGCGCCACCCTGTAGTCGGCACTCATAGCAATGCTGTAATTCTGCTACATAGAGGTGATCTGAGCATTGCCTCTATGTAGCAGAGGCGATCGAGTTATGGCAGCTTCTAGCCTCCCATGGAAGCTATTGAAGCATGGCAAAAGTAAAAAAAAAATGTTTAAAAAAATATGAAAAAAATAAAAAAGTATAAAAGTTTAAATCACCCCCTTTCGCCCCATTCAAAGTAAAACAATAAAAAAATCAGATATACACATATTTGATATCGCCGTGCTCATAATCGCCCGATCTATTAATAAAAAAAAAGAATTAACCTGATCGCTAAACGGCGCAGCGAGAATAAAAATTAGAAACGCCAGAATTACATTTTTTTGGTCGCCGCGACATTGCGCAATTTATTATTTTTTTGCAAAGTTTGGAATTTTTTTTCACCACTTAGATAAAAAATAACCTAGACATGTTTGGTGTCTATGAACTCATAATGACCTGAGTAATCATAATGGCAGGTCAGATTTAACATTTAGTGAATCCAACAAAAAAGACAAAAAAAAAAAAAGTGTGGGATTGTACTTTTTTTGCAATTTCACCTCACTTGGAATTTTTGTTCCTGTTTTCTAGTACATGACATGCTAAAACCAATGATGTCGTTCAAAAGTACAACTCGACCCGCAAAAAATAAGTCTTCACATGGCCATATTGATGGAAAAGTAAAAAAGTTATGGCTCTGGGAAGGAGGGGAGCGAATAACAAAAACGGAAAAAACGAAAATACCCAGGGTTATGAAGGGGTTAAAAGAGCCACATGCACATTTAATTTGTTTTGGGGTGGAATCCTGTTGACAAATTCCCTTTAAATATTCATGGATATTTAGGTAAAACACAATCATAAACAATGTGTAAAAAAGATCTAAGAACACATTCAACTTAATAAAAAAAAAATCCAGTTCATTTACACCATTATTTTGTATTAATATTTTTCTACTGTCTGTCTTTTTTAAATATGTTCATGGTTCACATCGTCCTGCTCTAGTAACCATTACTTCTTTGCTGCTAGCAAAATGGATATAACACTTTCTCACCATTATTTCTTCATAAATTGTCCCAAATCTGAGCCATCTGTGTAAGTCAATTTAAAGCAGCAAGATCAAAACTTTTTAAAATTAAAATTATTTTATTCTAAAAAAGCAGAAAAAAACGTGGCTGAAAACAGTTATCATTAACATCAACACTCTAGACCACAGATGTCAAACTCAAATACACAAAGGTCCAAAATTAAATGCTTGGACAAAGTCGCTACTCGCGGGCTAACCTTGATATTCATTTAAAAAATTGCAAAATTGAGGAACTTTTACCTGATCATGAAATATAATGATGAACTTTTAAATATGCAAACACACTTAAAATGGTTGTCCCATGAACAAAGTACATTTTAATTCATAGAATAAAATTTTGGAATAATTTAATAAGTTATGCAAGAGCAGTAAAAAGCATACGACCCAATAAACTAATTTACATATGTAATTACAGAGGATAAAAAACCTTGGAAAATACAAATAATAAAGTATGATGCTAACAAAAGTGCCCCAAACACAGTATGATACCCCCACAGTGAATTCATTCACTACAACCTCCACACACACAATATGATGACCCTACTGTACGCACTCTCTCTCTATCCCCCAACAAAGAATGGTGACCCCATCACAGTATGATTCTCCAACTGTAATCCTCACACAGTCTCCATACAGTACACATTACCACAAAATGTGCTCTATACAATATAATGGGCCCCACATAGTCCCCATACAGTATAATGGGGCCCTGCATTGCCTTTCATACAGTATAATGGCCCCACATCGTGCTCTATACAGTATAATGGCCACAAAAAGTGCTCCACACAATGTAATGGCAACAATAAATGCTCAATACAGAGTAAGGCCGGCGTCACACTGGAGTGTTTTACGGACATATGAGAGGCGCAGAAAATACGGATTGCATACGATACAATGATTCTCTATGGCCCAGCTCCTATCTGCCGTATTTTACGGATCTGTATTATACGGTCTTGTACGGCCGTAGAAAATCGCAGCATGCTGCGTTTGTCGGCGTATTGCGCAAAAAATACGCCAATGAAAGTCTATGGGGCGAAAAAATTACGGATTACACACAGACCATGCGTGTGAATTGCGAGAAATACGCAGTGGTGTTCTCTAGAAAAGCCAGCAATTCAGTGCGGTGTACAGTAAAATCACACTAACAGAATAGAATAGGTAGAATAAATGTGTACACAGAGAATAGGTATATATATTGTAGCATTTCACCTGCTACGGGTCTAGGGGACACTCGCTTAGGTGCGGCGGATGACACTTAGGCTATGGGTTGAACTAGATGGACTTAAAGTCTTCCTTCAACCTTAATAACTATGTTACTATGTTACTCAGGAGACACGTTTCCTTAAAAGTTCACAGGGTTTATTGCTCCATAAACCAAATTGCAAAAGGAACAACAGGTAAACAGTCTTACGTCAGAGAGATGATTCCTCAATGTCCATAGTAGAGCTCTGCTCTCTCACGTCTGTGGGCACACAGACCGTGCTATGTCCAGCACATAGGCTCTCCAGCCTAAAGATGGTCTCTGTGTGTTGTTCAGGACGTCTGTCCCCACGTGGAACCGTCCAACACACAGGCCACTCTGCAGTGTCCAGCCAAGACACCTGGAAGTGTGTCCACCCTGACATACACCCACACACTCACTCCATGTGCTACACACACCTCTTTACATAGATGTAACCACACCCAGGTACCTGTCACATGGCTAGTCAGGTGAGCGTGACATCACCACAGGTCCTTACACACAAAACCATCTTACATGTTCAGACACGCCTCTTTGCGTGGGTTTGTAGGTGACTGAACCCACCCATCTCTCCAATCACCTGGAAGCCTCCCAACATAAACAAATCCCTCAGCAGTAGATCTGCTTGAGCAAAACATACCCAGGCTTCCATCACAGGGCCCCCCACCTCTGCGATACATACCGTCCATTAATCACACGACCAGTCGCTATGCCACAATATATATATATATATGTCAGTGAGAGACACATATACAGGTCCTTCTCAAAAAATTAGCATATAGTGTTAAATTTCATTATTTACCATAATGTAATGATTACAATTAAACTTTCATATATTATAGATTCATTATCCACCAACTGAAATTTGTCAGGTCTTTTATTGTTTTAATACTGATGATTTTGGCATACAACTCCTGATAACCCAAAAAACCTGTCTCAATAAATTAGCATATCAAGAAAAGGTTCTCTAAATGACCTATTACCCTAATCTTCTGAATCAACTAATTAACTCTAAACACATGCAAAAGATACCCGAGGCTTTTAAAAACTCCCTGCCTGGTTCATTACTCAAAACCCCCATCATGGGTAAGACTAGCGACCTGACAGATGTCAAGAAGGCCATCATTGACACCCTCAAGCAAGAGGGTAAGACCCAGAAAGAAATTTCTCAACAAATAGGCTGTTCCCAGAGTGCTGTATCAAGGCACCTCAATGGTAAGTCTGTTGGAAGGAAACAATGTGGCAGAAAACGCTGTACAACGAGAAGAGGTGACCGGACCCTGAGGAAGATTGTGGAGAAGGACCGATTCCAGACCTTGGGGAACCTGAGGAATCAGTGGACTGAGTCTGGCGTGTGCAGGAAATGGGCTACAGGTGCCGCATTCCCCAGGTAAAGCCACTTTTGAACCATAAACAGCGGCAGAAGCGCCTGACCTGGGCTACAGAGAAGCAGCACTGGACTGTTGCTAAGTGGTCCCAAGTACTTTTTTCTGATAAAAGCAAATTTTGCATGTCATTCGGAAATCAAGGTGCCAGAGTCTGGAGGAAGACTGGGGAGAAGGAAATGCCAAAATGCCTGAAGTCCAGTGTCAAGTACCCACAGTCAGTGATGGTGTGGGGTGCCATGTCAGCTGCTGGTGTTGGTCCACTGTGTTTCATCAAGGGCAGGGTCAATGCAGCTAGCTATCAGGAGATTTTGGAGCACTTCATGCTTCCATCGGCTGAAATGCTTTATGGAGATGAAGATTTCATTTTTCAGCACGACCTGGCACCTGCTCACAGTGCCAAAACCACTGGTAAATGGTTTACTGACCATGGTATTACTGTGCTCAATTGGCCTGCCAACTCTCCTGACCTGAACCCCATAGAGAATCTGTGGGATATTGTGAAGAGAAAGTTGAGAGACGCAAGACCCAACACTCTGGATGAGCTTAAGGCCGCTATTGAAGCATCCTGGGCCTCCATAACATCTCAGCAGTGTCACAGGCTGATTGCCTCCATGCCACGCCGCATTGAAGCAGTCATTTCTGCCAAAGGATTCCCGACCAAGTATTGAGTGCATAACTGAACATTATTATTTGATGTTTTTTTTGTTTGGTATTAAAAAACACTTTTATTTGATTGGTCGGGTGAAATATGCTAATTTATTGAGACAGGTTTTTTGGGTTATCAGGAGTTGTATGCCAAAATCATCAGTATTAAAACAATAAAAGACCTGACAAATTTCAGTTGGTGGATAATGAATCTATAATATATGAAAGTTTAATTGTAATCATTACATTATGGTAAATAATGAAATTTAACACTATATGCTAATTTTTTGAGAAGGACCTGTATATATATATTTATACTTAATTCAGTTGAAATAAAGTTAAACAAAAAAAACAACAATATTCCATACCTTCCGTCGTTCAGTCTTGTCCCACGCTGTAAATCCATCTGAAGGGGTTAAATCATTTTACACCCAGGAGCTCTGCTAATGCAGCTGTGCTCCTGTCTGTAACCTTTAGTCGCGGTGATGCGCCCTCTGCTGGATGAACTCATATGGACTTGAGCATGAGAAAATATTCTGAAAAGTTCCCAGGCTCGAGTTCATATGAGTTCATCCAGCAGGGGGCGCATCACCGCGACTCGAAGTAACTACAATACATTCCCCTGAATTCCATTCATTCACCAAGTTTTACAGACAGGAGCAAGCACAGCTGCATTAGCAGAGCTCCTGGGTGTAAAATGATTTAACCCTTTCAGATGGATTTACAGCGTGGGACAAGACTGAATGACGGAAGGTATGGAATATTGTTGTTTGTTTTGTTTAACTTTATTTCAGGTGACAAGGGTCTTCAGGTGGATTAAGAGTATAATAAAATATTAAAACATGTGTCTTTAATTCATTAAAATACTTTTTAATAATGTGTGTGTGTTTTATTAACCATTTCGTACTATTGGATTAATAATGCATAGGTGTCATAATTGACGCCTCTCCATTATTAACCTGGCTTAATGTCACCTTACAATAGCAAGGTGACATTAACCCTTCATTACCCCATATCCCACCGCTACACAGGAGTGGGAAGAGAGAGGATAAGTGCCAGAATAGGCGTATCTTCCAGATGTGCCTTTCCTGGGGTGGCTGGGGGCAGATGTTTTTAGCCAGGGGGGTCATATAACCATGGTACCTCTCTAGGCTATTAATATCTGCCCTCGGTCACTGGCTTTCCCACTCTGGCGAAGAAACTTGCGCGGGAGCCCACGCCAATTTTTTCCAGGATTCAACCCTTTAATTTATTAGCTAGAGCCCCCAAATTTGACACCAAGACACTTGTTACATTAGTAAAGAGGAATATGTAATAAAAGAAGGGATATTAGATGGTTTCACTGTATGTAAACCATGTCTCATATCATGTCGGGTTTGTGAAGGAGAGAGGAAAAGCCGGCAATTGAATTACAGGCTTTTCTGCTATCTAGCGCTGAATGAAATATAAATACAGTATATATATCTATATATATAATTGTCTAACGGTTTTTCCGTCTGTCTGTCTGTCTGTCTGTCTGTCTGTCCTGGAAATCCCGCCTCTCTGATTGGTCGAGGCCGCCAGGCCTCGACCAATCAGCGATGGGCACAGTATCGACGTAGATGTCATAATGGTTGCCATGGCGACGATGATGTTATAAAGGTTGCCTCGACCAATTAGCGACGGGCACAGTCTGCCGCGAATTCTGGAATCATCATTGTCCATATACTACGGGGACATGCATAATCTAGAATACCCGATGCGTTAGAATCGGGCCACAGTCTAGTATATATATATATATATATATATATATATATGTCTCACTGGCATATATATATACTGTATATATGTTTTAACGAATATTTGAGCCCATGGATCCATTGTATGTTGGTTTTGCAAGCCTGCGAGAAAATATTGCAGTACGGATGCCATACGGATTACATACGGAGGATGACATGCGCAAAATACGCTGCCACACCCTGCCTACGGATGACATACGGATCACTATTTTGGGAACATTTCTGCGTATTACAGCCGTAAAAAACGGACCGTATTTTCATACGCCTAGTGTGACGCCGGCCTAATAGCCCCACATAGTGCTCCATTCAGTATAATGGGCACCACATAGTGGTTCATACAGTACAGTATAATGTCCACACATAGTGCTTTTTACAGTATAATGGGCCCCACACAGTGCTCCATACAGTTTAATGGCCCCACACAGTGCTACATACAGTATAATGGCCCCACGTAGTGCTCCATAAAGTACAATAGCCACAAAATGTGCTCAACACAGTGTAATGGAAATCATATATACCTCCCCTAAAGCTAAAATAACTTTTTATTATTAAAAACAGACAAACTAGAACCACCTAAAGTGACAAACAAAAAAAAAACAACTGCTCAAAAAAGAAATACCAACACCTAATGGGGATACCTAGTCCACCCTATTGAGGGCACCTATATCGCCCCTACCTGGCTGCGGAGGTAGACGCCCTAGGGGGGAACGTATTGGCGCCCCCGCTCCATGATGACTGACCCTAGGGGCCCTGATGTACCCTGCAGCCACTAATGAGAGCCTCTACCCGTAAGCTAGAGGGTCTACTATCACTAGACGGTACAATACCTAAACTAGGGAAGATCTAGGTCCCCAACTAAATTTTTAAAAACATTAAATGAACACATGGCGACACATAACTTGTGGATAGTAGGTGACAACCACTTTTGCGGTGGACAATATTATTTGAATACAGATACTTTCACTGTTTATATCACAAACAGCCAATACTTGGCCCTTATAGTGTGAGCTTGTCCACTAATGTTCTCCACATGCATATAGAGAATACCTCCTTCACTTGATAAAACACATATGCCAACAGTTTAAAGCAGCATAGATAGCTGTATACAAGCATATAATATGGAAAGTATCAGTACTCATCCCTTCATGCATTCGCAGTGGTTCACTATTCGCCATCATAGACTAGCGCCTTGACGCGTTTCGCCAGATAAGGCTCATCAGGAGGCCTGATATCTTGATAACCAGTGTCATTACATATGATGGATAGCTGTCTGCCGTATGAAATTAACATACTTTTATAGTTATCGCCAACTCCCCGGCATACGAGGTTCCGCCCCTCCACTTCCTGTGGCGTACTCCCCTGTCCATTGCGCATGTCTCCCCTGGAGCACAAACTGATGCCGTATGTTCCCTCCCGTACTCTTCACACTACTGCGCATGTCCGTTATGCATCAGAGACTGACGTGATAATGCTCCTCCCCTCATGACGCAATGTCTAGGCCCCTTACCGTCCACCGAGTGCTACTGCGCATGCCCCTTGTGAACCGCAAGCAGGCCGCAGATTGCCACTCTCCAGTGTCCAGCCCCTTAAAGTCCGATACCAACAATATCATGGGGCTGCCTAAATCACATGACACAATCCCTCCGGCCTAGGAGTATGTTTTACACCCATCAGTGATCTCGGCACATCGGTGTCTATGTGTACGAGCTTCCTAATTATACGTCATCAATGTGCGCATGCTTACAATTCTCCCGGAGCTCATGATAAATAATCATGTACTTATGTATCCATAGTGCCGGCCTCTTCGCCGCACAAGGATACTGTGTACACGTCATAGATGCGTCCCAGCTGCTTGTTACTAAGCAACCTAGGGCACAATCTCACCGAGGGTATTGTAGAAGGACCTATCTCAACATATTTCATGGACGGGCGCAGGGGGAACAGCCCACTCAAAAAACACATCAGCCCCCAAGATATATGACCACATATCCAATTAATTATTAGCGATAGAGGGCATATCCCCCAAGGGGGGGGAGGGAATGGGGGGGGAAGAAGAGGGGGGAAGGGGAAAAAGGAGGGGGGAAGGAAAGATATACAGGGCACAGACCCATATACAGTATGTGCCATTCAAAAATCATAATCCACCTCATCAGGGTCATATCCTTTTAAAGGGCCAGACTCGCTTGTAACGTCCATAAATCCCTAAGCCCCAAGGACTCCAAAAATGGCGGCTGGATACACCCCTGTTTCAAATCAAACCCGTATGTAGGAGGCGGTTAACACTCAAAAAGTAACTAAATAAAAAAACATGATAATTATGAACCGAAATGTAAAAGATAGATCATGGAAATCCATGTAATCCCCCAAGTGCGGGGAATACATCGAAAGTTCAGCATGGCTAAATTCCCAAGTCAGGACCCGTGAATGTTACTGAAAAGACTGAGACAGCAACTATAGAAAACAGGCATATGAGACCTGCTCGTTTATTCCCTTTGGTTCACGTGATTCCAACCTGAAAATCTACTCACACTCCCGCCTGAGGATCATTCTGTCCAGGTTCCCCCCTCTTGGGTTCAGCTTGACAACTTCTATAATCGAGAATCTAACCGCAGTAGGATCCCCAGCGTGATGGATACGCATGTGATTGGCCATTGGGGTATCTCTATTATCTCTATTATTGCGGATATCACCCATATGTTCCCCCACTCTCCTCCTCAGCTCCCTCTTCATCTTCCCTACATAATCCTTAGGGCAGGAGCAGGATGCCAAATACTCCACACCTGTTGTCTTACAGTTTGAAAAATCACGCTGGTAGAAGATTTTCCTGGTGGCAGAACTCTGGAATTGTTTACAGGGTCTCATTTATTTACAGAGACTGCAATCACCGCACTTGAAGAAGCCACATGTTCTCCTATGCAGCCAGGTGCCCTCGGGCTTAGGTCTCTGGTACTGGCTATGCACCAGCATATCTCTTAAAGATCTTCCTTTCCTAAACGTTATATTTGGGCGTTCACCCACTAGCTCCGTCAGGTCAGGATCAAATCTGAGTACATCCCAGTGTCTTGTGAGAATCTTCCTAACAACCTCATGCTGTGTATCATAAGTGCCTATGATCCTCAGCGTATCATTAGAATCCTCCCTGGTACGCCTCTGCAGTAGATCTTGTCTATCCGCCTTTTTCGCAAACTCATAGGCTCCCTTAAGGACATGTTTAGGATAGCCCTTCTCACTAAATCTGTTAAACATATCTCCCGCCTGGCTTTTAAACATATCATATCTGGAACAATTCCTTCGCAACCTCAGGAATTGCCCCTTTGGAATCCCCCTCTTAAGGGGGGCCGGGTGATGGCTATGCCAGTGTAGCAGGCTGTTAGTGCTTGTCGGCTTTCTGTAGATGCTAGTCGTCACTCCCCCATCAGCCTCTTTAGCAATTCTTAGATCAAGGAATGCCAGTTCTACATCGGTGATCTCTGATGTAAATCTTAGACCCACTTCATTCGCATTTAACTGTCCCATAAATGCTTCAAATTCACCCCTGGACCCTGTCCACACTACAAAAACATCATCAATATACCTATACCAAATAGATATATATTCATGCCATCATCTATTGTCATCTCCAAAAACAACAGTCTCCTCCCACCAGCCCAGGAACATATTTGCATACGATGGGGCGCAGGGACACCCCATCACAGTGCCCCTGAGCTGGTGGAAGTATTTACCATCGAACGTGAATGCATTATGGGTAAGAACATATCGAAGTAGTGTGAGTACAAAATCATTGTGCTCCCTGCACGCAGTTGATCTTTGTTGTAAGAAATGCCTCACCCCCTCAATCCCTGCTTCATGCGGGATGCTGCTATACAATGATTCGATATTGATGGATGCCAACAAGGCATTCTGCCCCAAATGCACTCCCTCCAACTTGAGTAGTAGATCTGATGTGTTTCTCAAGTAAGACGGGATTGAGGTGACGAAAGGGCGGAGGACCTGATCGATGTATAGCCCACAATTCTGCGTCAGTGAGTCTACCCCCGAGACAATAGGCCATCCCCTAAGGGGGTGATACCCATTGTGTACCTTGGGGAGTGTTTAAAAAGTCGCCACCAGAGGAAATTTTGGCAGCATGAAATCAAATTCATTTTGTGAGACAAGCCCAAGGGACAGAGCTCTCTCCAAAATACGTCTCAATTCGTCCTTAAAGATTTCCATTGGGTTGGACATAAGTATCTCATATGTTGTACTGTCTTGTAGAATTGAGGTGCAGACTCTACGATATTCAGAATGGTTCATGATCACGAAGTTTCCCCCCTTGTCAGAGGGTTTTATAACGAGCTGATAATTCTTCTTCAGGGCATCTAGGGCTTTCTGTTCACTCTCTGTAAGATTGTTTTCACAATACCCATCTGTTTTCTTAAGTTTTTCGAGATCTCTTTCTACTAATAGTGCGAATAATTCGATATTAGCTGTGTCCCCCGGTGGTGGCATTCTCACACTTTTATTTTTTAGAGTGGTGAATGGACCTCTCCCATCGACAGGGGCATGCTCATTCTCCTGAAGTAACCCCCGAAGGGCCTCATACCCTTCAATGTCTTCATCACTCAGTCCTAGTTCATGGCACTCCTCACGAGTGTTATGTTTGAAGAATTTTTGCCATTTTAATTTTCTACAAAACAGATTAAGGTCTTTGACCCACTCAAAACAGTTAAAGTTGTTCGTTGGAACGAAATTGAGACCTCTCTGGAGTACATCATACTCCTCCCTAGAGAGCGTATGCGAGGACAGGTTAATAATTTGACCCCTTCTCAGTTGAATCGGGTTCTGAGCTGATATCCTGTTCTCGCATCCCGCTCCAAAAAAAGAGACAGACGATGAGGACGAGGCCCCAGGAAGTTGATCCGGTACTGGATTGGGTGCCAGGAATGGGGTCAGAGTGCCTGTACCCTTTCTGTAAGCACCTCTCCCTCTTTTTCCTGACTTCCCCCTTCCTCCTTGCCATCTTTGTCTAGGTTGGTGGCCCCTAAAGAACTGGATGCCGCTCCCTGTTATATCGGTCCTTTCTGTATCAGATGTGTCTATATCGGAGGAAGATGCCTCTGATTGCTTTTCTACCTGAGGAACAAAGGCCTGATTCTCATTAAATTCCTTTAGATCCCTCTGAAATTGTAGATGTTTTCTCTCCTTCAATAATGCCTGGTATCTCTCAACTGAGGTCTGGAGTAGTCCCTCCCTTCTATTGAAGTCGGGGTCTGATTTAAACTTCAGGACACGTTCAATGAGTTTATTGAGCTGGTTGGTATATTTCTCAAAGACTATTTTTTCTTCTGCCAGAAAAATTTGCATGAATCTAATTGATGACTCCATACATTCTTTAAACCAAATATTCATAAACTCTACTGATGCAATCCTTTGCGAGGGGGTAATGTTAATCCTCAATCCCCTGGGAACAATGTGATTTTTCAAATAGTTCTCGAGTGTCCTAATCTCCCACCAAGATTTCAAATAGTCCTTATAGCCCCCATAGACCTCATTGAATAAATTCTTCAACGCAATAGGACCCGTACCAGCACCCTGTACACCACCAATACTAAAGGCCTGATTGGCATCTTCCAACCATACATCTGAACTCAAAGGTCCTGCCAGAAAACTAGCCATGCCACTCTCGGAAACTTTAATAGTAATATGCTAAAGAAATATAAATCAGAGGATACCAAAACCGAAATCATATATACCTCCCATAAAGCTAAAATAACTTTTTATTATTAAAAACAGACAAACTAGAACCACCTAAAGTGACAAACAAAAAACAAACAAGTGCTCAAAAAAGAAATACCAAAACCTAATGGGGATACCTAGTCCACCCTATTGAGGGCACCTTTATCGCCCCTACCTGGCTGCGGAGGTAGACGCCCTAGGGGGGAACGTATTGGCGCCCCCGCTCCACGATGACTGACCCTAGGGGCCCTGATGTACCCTGCAGCCACTAATGAGAGCCTCTACCCGTAAGCTAGAGGGTCCCCTATCACTAGACAGTACAATACCTAAACTAGGAAAGATCTAGGTCCCCAACTAAATTGGTGAGCTGTCTTTTACATTTCGGTTCATAATTATCATGTTTTTTGATTTAGTTACTTTTTGAGTGTTAACCGCCTCCTACATACGGGTTTGATTTGAAACAGGGGTGTATCCAGCCGCCATTTTTGGAGTCCTTGGGGCTTAGGGATTTATGGACGTTACAAGCGAGTCTGGCCCTTTAAAAGGATATGACCCTGACGAGGTGGATTATGATTTTTGAACGGCACATATATGGGTCTGTGCCCTGTATATCTTTCCTTCCCCCCTCCTTTTTCCCCTCCCCCCTCTTCTTCCCCCCCCATTTCCTACCCCCTTTGGGGGATATGCCCTCTATCGCTAATAATTAATTGGATATGTGGTCATATATCGTTGGGGCTGATGTGTTTTTTGAGTGGGCTGTTCCCCCTGCGCCCGTCCATGAAATATGTTGAGATAGGTCCTTCTACAATACCCTCGGTGAGATTGTGTCCTAGGTTGCTTAGTAACAAGCAGCTGGGACGCATCTATGACGTGTACACAGTATCCTTGTGCGGCGAAGAGGCCGGCGCTATGGATACATAAGTACATGATTATTCATCATGAGCTCCGGGAGAATTGTAAGCGTGCACACATTGATGACGTATAATTAGGAAGTTCGTACACATAGACACCGATGTGCCGAGATCACTGATGGGTGTAAAACATACTCCTAGGCCGGAGGGATTGTGTCATGTGATCTAGGCAGCCCCATGATATTGTTGGTATCGGACTTTAAGGGGCTGGACACCGGAGAGTGGCAATCTGCGGCCTGCTTGCGGTTCACAAGGGGCATGCGCAGTAGCGCTCGGTGGACGGTAAGGGACCTAGACATTGCGTCATGAGGGGAGGAGCGTTATCACGTCAGTCTCTGACGCATAACGGACATGCGCAGTAGTGTGAAGAGTACGGGAGGGAACATACGGCATCAGTTTGTGCTCCAGGGGAGACATGCGCAATGGACAGGGGAGTACGCCACAGGAAGTGGAGGGGGCAGAACCTCATATGCCGGGGAGTTGGCGGTAACTATAAAAGTATGTTAATTTCATACGGCAGACAGCTATCCATCATATGTAATGACACTGGTTATCAAGATATCAGGCCTCCTGATGAGCCTTATCTGGCGAAACGCGTCGAGGCGCTAGTCTATGATGGCGAATAGTGAACCACTGCGAATGCATGAAGGGATGAGTACTGATACTTTCCATATTATATGCTTGTATACAGCTATCTATGCTGCTTTAAACTGTTGTTTTATCAAGTGAAGGAGGTATTCTCTATATGCATGTGGAGAACATTAGTGGACAAGCTCACACTATAAGGGCCAAGTATTGGCTGTTGTGATATAAACAGTGAAAGTATCTGCATTCAAATAATATTGTCCACCGCAAAAGTGGTTGTCACCTACTATCCACAAGTTATGTGTCGCCATGTGTTCATTTAATGTTTTTAAAAATTTAGTTGGGGACCTAGATCTTCCCTAGTTCAGGTATTGTACTGTCTAGTGATAGGGGACCCTCTAGCTCACGGGTAGAGGCTCTCATTAGTGGCTGCAGGGTACATCAGGGCCCCTAGGGTAAGTCATCGTGGAGCGGGGGCGCCAATACGTTCCCCCCTAGGGCGTCTACCTCCGCAGCCAGGTAGGGGCGATATAGGTGCCCTCAATAGGGGGGACTAGGTATCCCCATTAGGTTTTAGTATTTCTTTTTTGAGCACTTGTTTGTTTTTTGTTTGTCACTTTAGGTGGTTCTAGTTTGTCTGTTTTTAATAATAAAAAGTTATTTTAGCTTTAGGGGAGGTATACATGATTTCGGTTTTGGTATCCTCTGATTTATATTTCTTTAGCATATTACAACACAGTGTAATGACCACAAAAAGTGCTCCATACAGTATAATAGTCCCACATAGTGCTCCATTCAGAAGAATAAGCACTACATAGTGGTTCGTACAGGATAATGGCCACACAAAGTCCTTTTTACAGTATAATGGTCCCCACACAGTGCTCCATACAGTTTAATCTCCCCACATAGTGCTCCATACAGTACAATAGCCACAAAAAGTGCTCCACACAGTGTAATGACCACAAAAAGTGCTCCATACAGTATAATAGTCCCACATAGTGCTCAATTCAGAAGAATAAGCACTACATAGTGGTTCGTACAGGATAATGGCCACACATAGTCCGTTTTACAGTATAATGGTCCCCACACAGTGCTCCATACAGTTTAATGGCCCTACACAGTGCTACATACAGTATAATGGCCCCACATATTGCTCCATACAGTAAAATATGTGCACATAGTCCTCCACAAAGTATAATTTGAATCATGTAGTCATCCATAAAGTATAATAATAATAATTTTATTTATATAGTGCCAACATATTCCGCAGCGCTTTACAAATTATAGAGGGGACTTGTACAGACAGTAGACGTTACCGCATAACAGAAATCACAGTTCAAAATAGATACCAAGAGGAATGAGGGCCCTGCTCGCAACCTTACAAACTATGAGGAAAAGGGGATAATGACCTCATATAGTCCTCCGTATAGTATAATGACCCCACATAGTGCTCCATACAATATAATATGCCAACATAGTGCTCCATACAGTATAATGGCCTAACATAATGCTCCATCTTGCTCTAGAAGAAAAAAAAGTCTTCCTCAAAGATTGTGCGGCCCGTGCCTGCGCAGTAGCAGCTGTCGGTGATCTCCGAGTGCTGCTACTGCACAGGCGCAGGTGGTGCAGTCTTGGAGGAGGATTTTTTCTTTCCTTCTCCAGCAAGATGGCGCCGCTGATGCCTGCACAATGTTAGCTATCAGATATCTAGACACACCAAAAGATGCTACTGCACAGGTGCGGCAGGCTACATTTTCAAATCAATTTTTTTTTTACACTTGCTCAATAACATCAATAATACTTATTAACTGGACTTTTTTTGGTAGATTTGTAGATGACCTGCTGTTTGTCTGGCAAGGCACTTCATTAAATTTATCTTTAAATTTTAATATTTTATATTTAAATTCTAATAATTTAAACCTCAAATTTACCATTAGTGATCTAAATACACAAATTCCTTTTTTAGACATTATTTTAATAGGTGATTCCATTAAAAATTGTGTCTATACCACCCTGTTCAGAAAAGAAAACAGTGGCAATTCACTTTTGTTGTCATCATCTTGCCACCCTGTTCACACACTATCAAAGCCATTCCATATGGTTAATTCAACAGAGCAAAACGTATATGTACCAAACAGAAACTGTTCCTTCAGGAAAGTCAAATAATTAAAAAATGCTTACAAGCTAGGGGTTATAATAACTCTAACATCGACCGTGCTTTTAAAAAACCTGCTAGCCAGCCTAGAACTTTGTTCAGAGACAAAAAACTTTTTCTATGGATTCAAACTCTGTTTTAACCTTCTCAACACCATTTAGTCATCAATATAATTAAATAGTCTCTATTATCATAAAATACTTACCTATCGTTAATCAAGATGAAAAATGACATCAGATTACCAATGCAGGTTGTAGATATGTGGCCAAAAGAGGTTTTAGTTTGGGTAATGCCTTATCTCTTAGTATGATTAAGGACCCTTTCACACATCAGTCTTTTGCCGTAAGACTCAATCCGGTGAATTTTGAAAAATACAGATCCGGCAAATGTTGCCGCCGGATCGCTTTTTTTCTCATAGACTTGTATTAGCGACGGATTGCGATGGATGGCCTCACGTTTCATTCGTCGTTCGCCGGATCCGTCGAAAATTGTTTATCTGGCGACTGGAGAAAACGGACATAGTAACTTTTTTATGTCCATCGAAAAAACAGACAGCGACGAATCCGACGCCGTCCCTCGTTTGCTAGAATGGAAGCCTATGGCGCCGGATCCATCAAATGACGGAATCCGGAAACAGATTCCGTCTTTTTTAACTGACCATGCTCTGATTTTTTTAGGATCCAATTAGCTGGATCAGCTAGTCGGATCCTGCAAAAAAACAGATCCATTGCATCAGTTTTTCACAATCTGCGACGGATCTGTTTTTTTCAACAATCGACGGATTGTGACTGATGGCGAAAACTGATGTGTGAAAGCAGCCTAAGCAAACATTAGGATCTAAAACCTGGCTTTCAGTTTCTGGTTTTTACAAATGCTCAGGCACCAGGTGCAATGTTTGTGTTTATGCTGCAGACAAAACTAAATCTATTCAGTAGGGTTGAGCGAAACGGATCGTTCATTTTCAAAAGTCGCCGACTTTTGGCAAAGTCGGGTTTTGTGAAACCCGACCCGACTCCAGCGTGGGATCGGCCACGTGGTCGGCGATCTTGGCGCCAAAGTCGCGTTTTGTATGACGCCTTCCCCGCCATTTTTTCAGCCAATTAAGGAGTGTGGGCAGCGTGATGACATAGGTTCCGGCCTGGTTTCTGCGGCGTCATAGAGCCATATTACCGTTTGGGCTGCAGTGATTTCCGCAGTCAAACACAACATATGCTTTGCACGGAGGGGAGAGAGAGAGAGAGAGAGAGATTAAGTAAATGTAAAAAATAATCCACATTGACTTGCATTGGGTTTCGTGTTCCGGTCCGGAACCCGACTTTACAGTAGAATCGGCTGATTTCACGCGATCCGACTTTCGAGAAGGTCGGGTTTCACAAAACCCAACTCGATCCTAAAAAAGCAAAAGTCGCTCAACCCTACTATTCAGTCTTCAAATGGTCATACGTATGATAGCATTTCATTCATGAATTGCAACACACAGTATGTTGTTTATTGTTTTTGCTGTTTAGCATGTGATGTCGAATATATTGGCTGCACCACACGCAAGGTAAAAAAACGCATTGCTGAGCATTTAAATAACATACATAATTTAAAAAATGCAGCCTATTCAGGTGCTGCTAAACATTTTGTTAATGTTTACAATGGAAACACATCAAACTCCCATAAGAAGTGGAAATAAACAAACTCCTGACCACACGGGAAGCTTTCTGGATCCTTAAGCTAGACACAAGATATCCTTTTGGGATGAATTTGAAAAATGATTTATTTTACGTTTATTACATTTTTTTTTTCTATGCTCAGAGATCAGTTACAATGCTTGCGTTTATGCTACGGACTGAATAGACTTGATTTTGATTTTTATGGTTATACATATATTTCAAAATTGTTTTATTTTATTTTTTTACAAGATTTGAAAATTTAAACAGGATCCCTGACCACACGGAAAGTCTTCTGGATCCTCAAGTTATATACAAGATACCTCAATGGGATGAATTGGAAAAATATTTGTATTTCATGTTCTAAGATTTCTCCTTGATATCAGCTGGTACATAATGTTGTAATTATTCACCATTTGTGATTTGGTCTATCTTTGGCATATATTTCATGTCACATATCCTGTTTTATATCCTATGATTAAGGGCACTTTTTATGAAACGCGTCTGGTGTTTCTCATGTTTTTAACTTGGCTTGACATGCCGTAATAAAGTTTCTTTCTTTTATTTCTGGGTTGGAGTGCTTTCACTTCCTTTCTAATTTTTGCTGTGCTCACCACCAGCAGACAGAGCGCTCACCCAGCCTTTGAATTGGACTCTATGTACTCTATTAGTGCCTGGGTAGCGTTTGCAGCTCCGTACCTCTCTCTCCTACTTATTAGGCCGGCCTCACACTAGCGAGTTTTACGGACGTATGAGCGCATAAACTACGTCCGTAAAATTCGCATTACACACGGCCCAATGAATCTCTATGGCCCAGCTCATATCTGCTGTATATTACGCATCCGTAATATACGGTCTTGTACGGCCGTAGAAAATCGCAGCATGCTGCGTTTGTCACTGTATTGCGCAAAAAAATCGCCAATGAAAGTCTATGGGGGAGAGAAAAATACGGATTCCACACGGACCAGCAGTGTGACTTGCGAGAAATACGCAGCGGTGTTAGTGAAAAGCCGGTAATTCAATTGCCGGCTTTTCATTTCTCCTTCACAAACCCGACAGGATATGAGACATGGTTTACATACAGTAAACCATCTCATATCCCTTTTTTTGTGCATATTCCACACTACTAATGTTAGTAGTGTGTATGTGCAAAATTTGGGCGCTGTAGCTGCTAAAATAAAGGGTTAAATGGCGGAAAAAATTGGCATGGGCTCCCGCGCAATTTTCTCCGCCAGAGTGGTAAAGCCAGTGACTGAGGGCAGATATTAATAGCCTAGAGAGGGTCCATGGTTATTGGCCTCCCCTGGCTACAAACATCTGCCCCCAGCCACCCCAGAAAAGGCACATCTGGAAGATGCGCCTATTCTGGCACTTGGCCACTCTCTTCCCACTCCCGTGTAGCGGTGGGATATGGGGTAATGAAGGGTTAATGTCACCTTGCTATTGTAAGGTGACATTAAGCCAGATTAATAATGGAGAGGCGTCAATTATGTCACCTATCCATTATTAATCCAACTGTATGAAAGGGTTAAAAAACACACACACACACATTATTAAAAAGTATTTTAATGAAATAAACACACCGGTTGTTTTAATATTTTATTGCTCTCTCAATCCACCTGAAGACCCTCGCTCTGCAAATAAACCAACAATATACATACCTTCTGATGAACTGTCACGTCCCATGAAGTAAATCCATCTGAAGGGGTTAAATCATTTTACAGGCAGGAGCTGTGCTAAAGCACTCGCTCGTGCCTGTAAACCCCGGGTGCTGAATGGAAAGCAGGATGATCTGTACTTACCTTGAGTTGCAGTGAGGCGCCCTCTGCTGGATGTCCTCATGAACTGGAGCCTTGGAAAAGTTCCCACGCTCGAGTTCAAATGAGTTCATCCAGCAGAGGGCGCCTCGCCGCAACTCAATGTAAGTACAGATCACCCAGCTTTCCTTTCAGCACCCGGGGTTTACAGGCACGAGCGAGTGCAGATGCCATATGGATTACATACGGAGGATGCCATGCGCAAAATACACTGACACACCCTGCCTACGGATGACATACGGACCACTATTTTGGGGACTTTTCTGCATATTACGGCCGTAAAAAACGGACCGTATTTACATACGCTGAGTGTGAGGCCGGCCTTAACTGGACACTAAACATGTGATTATGCTGCAAATAAGGGGCCACGGCTGGCCAGTGGCGTATCCAGGGGGGCAGCCGGGGCATGTGCCCCGGGCGCAGCCGACAGGGGCGCGCCAGCAGGCCGCCTGATGATGCAGCGGCGGTCCAGGGAGGCTCCTCGTCGGGCTGAATTCTGCCGCCCCCACACTGAGATAGTCCCGTTCTCTGAGCCGGCTGTCAAATTGACAGCCGGCTCAGAGAAAGTGCTGCGCGTCGAATCCCAGCGGTGTAATTACCCCACAGCAGAGCCCCTCCACCGCAGAGAGCCGCACACCAAAGCTGTTATTGCCGCTGCTCTGTGCGCACAGGACCTGTGATGAGGTCACAGGAGGGGAGGAGTCAGGAGTCACATGATCAGGACAGGAGGACCTCTGTGTAGTGCAGGACTCTGCTGGTTCTCATGGTGCTGGACGAGGGTAAGGTTTTGTGTGGGGTCAGGAGTGGTTTGTGTGGATGTAGCAGAGCTGTGTGTGTATGAGGTGTACAGAACGGAAGCCGTGTGTGCAAGGTGTATGGAGCGGAGCTGGGTGTGTACAGAGCGGAGCCGTGCGTGTACGAGGTGTATGGAGCGTAACTGGGTGTGTGCAAGGTGTATGGAGCGGAGCCGTGTGTGTATGAGGTGTATGGAGCAGAGCTGGGTGTGTACGGAGTGGAGCCGTGTGTGCAAGGTGTATGGAGCGGAGTCATGTGTGTCTGAGGTGTATGGAGCAGAGCTGGGTTTGTGCAAGGTGCATGGAGCGGAGCCGTGTGTGTGCGAGGTGTACAGAGTGGAGCCGTGTGTGTATGAGGTCTACAGAGCGGAGCCGTGTGCGTACGAGGTGTACAGAGCGAAGCCGTGTGTGTATGAGGTGTACGAAGCGGAGTTGGGTGTGTACGAGGTGTACGGAGTGGAGCCGTGTTTGGAGCGGAGTCGTGTGTGTCTATGAGGTGTATGAAGCAGAGCCGCATATGTACGGAGCAGAGCCGCATATGTACGGAGCAGAGCCGCATGTGTACGAGGTGTACGGAGCAGAGCCGCGTGTGCAAGGTGTACGGAGCTCAGCTGCATGTGTAGGAGTAACTAGGTGCGGCCATTATACTATACGCAATATGTGTGTGTGTGTTTGTGCGTGAATGCGTAGCGCTGCGGGTGAATGTGCAGAGACGTAAATGGTTTTGTGTGTACGGGGAGGAGAGGCGAGGGCAATGATGGGGCTAACAGGGAGAGTGCAATAATTTGGATGGAGGGGGATGAGGAAATGATGGATGTGGTGGAATGGGCAATGATGGAGGTGGAATGGAGTGAGGAGACAGTATGGGGGAGAAAAGTGAGTGGGCACAGAATAGAAACAGTAGTGGGGGCATAGCATGGTGGGACAGTGTAAGGGCACAGCCAGGAGGGGACAGTATACCAAGGAGGGGGAGTGTGATGAGAGAGTACAGTATAAATACTGGGCCCTATAGGGGGGACACAGTATGAGAGGACAGTGTGAAGAGAGGGGGCCGGTATGGAAAGGAGAGGTCAGTGTGAAGAGCATGTACCATAAGAGGGACAGTGTAGGGGTCATATTTTGTGCAGACAATATACTGTAGTGAGGGGCAATTTTTAACTCAGGAGCATTATAATGACACTTGTATCTTTAAGGGCATCATGTGGAGATTTTCTGCAAAAGAGCGGAGAAGATGGAAGTCTGCAGAGACGGCTGTGGATGAGAAAACTCATCATGGGGTCTGGACAAGATGAAGAAAAGGAGAACAGCTCCAGAGACGACGTCATCTATAAGGTACCTGGATGTAAATGTTATTTATGATACTAACTCTCATGTTTTTATTTATGTTAGGAGTGCAGCGCCCCAGAGTCCTGGTTGTTGCAGTACTGTGGCTCCGCCACTATGGGGAGCTATGGTGCGTCTGATGGCACTGAAGGAGTTCATCTGATCAGGTATCACAGACACCAATACATTTCACAGTCGGGCCTCCGGGGGGAGCTAAGGGTTCTATTCACTAGGCCACTCCCCACCATAGTGGGTAAACTGGGGGTCAGGCAGGAAGTTAGATCAGAAAGCTGACTGGGTTGGAACCAGGCAACACCTTGTGGCAGAGGGTGTTGTAGGGGGAAGATACAGTAGGGTCTCTGTCAGGGGTGGGATCCTGACAGAGGCTTGGCAACTTGAACGAACGTAACGGGACCGTGCCTGCTCCGGGTAGCGGCGGTGCCCAAGGAAGGATTAGAAGAGAGATAGATTGTGCTGAGTGAGAAACGAGATCACGCAAAAGGAGAAATACCAGTAGGAGTCGTGCTGTAAGACCGAAGCAACATCCTACTGAGGCGCACTACCGGTGGCCGGAACGCCGAGGGAGTATCATAACATTCAGCTTCAAGCAATACTCCAAACAGCGGCAGGACAGTCAGTCTAAGGCGGGCTGTCTAACTTTAATCACCTATGCAGTCTTGGGGGGCAACTTGTGGAGAGGGGCGACTCTAGGGTCCCGGAAGAGCTCCGAGCCTACCCGTCAAACGGGTGCCGTCCCAACCAGAACAACAGGGAGGGACAGAGGATTAGCAGAACATCATCTAATCGAGTTGTGAGGGAACTTAGGAAACAGACACAACAGTTGTGGGGACTTTCCGTAAGCACAGCAGGGGAGGACCACAACACATAGCGCTAGAAGGAAGGCACCGATTTCCACCTGTGAAGAGAACTCTGGAGGTGCCATTGGACCGGCCGGACTTGCGCAGCCTGGTGAGCCGTGTTCTGGACTGAGGACCCGGAGATCTTCAGTAAAGAGGTAAAGAGACTGCAACCTGGTGTCCTGGTGATTTACTGTGCTTGGACTGTACTTTATTGCAAAGACTGTGGATTGTCACTTGCCGCCAAAAGTTCGCGCCAAAACCGCCGCCATTACAGCGCTAAGGAGAGCGCAGGAGAAGAAGAAGGGTGTGGAAGTGGGCGTGAACAAGCTGAAGAGCGCGAAAGACAATGGCCGCCCAGTCTAAATATCTCGGCCCCTTGAGGACGTGTCCGTCAGCAGCCGAGATCCGCCTCCTGATCCTCAATGGTGGGCAGAGACAGAGAAAACGAAACCGCCCACGAAGGAGAGAGCGGGAAAAGGACCAGGAAGAAGGAGTGAGCGACATGGAGGACGCCATGGCGAGCCACCCGGAGGGGCACCGCAACCAGGCCTCCACCGCTGATGCTGAATTCCTGCAGGCCGGAGTGGACGAGCTCAGCGACCAACCCCGGCGGACGCAGCTGAGCACTGAGGCCAGGTGGAAGAAGGCCATCATCAGGAGCCTCACCAGACATCTGTCGGCAGCCTCATCTGGTCCGGAGCAGGAAAGAAGTTCCAGCGCTCCGAAGCCAGAAGGCAAGGCCCTGCCGGAAAGCGAGATGCTGCAAACGGAGATGACAATGCCGCAGCGCAAGGCCCCGCAACCAGCGTTCCAGATCCCAGCGGAGGCAGAGCAGACCGGCACCGGAGGGACCACGTCTGAAGCAGGTATGAAGGACGACCCTGCCCTGACGACCGACACCACTCCAGTGACTGCTAGTGCCACAGCTGCTGAATCCGTTCCAGTGACTGATCTTGCAGCAGCCGCTACCTCTGCTGCAGCAAATGCCCATACTCAAGCTGCGCAGACATCCATCGCTGTGCATGATTTCACCGTACATGAAAGACGGATTAACGGTGTTTGTCCAGCACTGGGTGTAACCCTGGACCTCACTTTGCCCAGGCCGGGAAGGGTTAAGTGACGGGTGCAGCCCTGGAAGCTGTCCAACTAAACCTCGGAAACCTGAAACTGTACATAGTTAACTGTTTGTTTCCCTGCTTTTTGCTGCTTTAAACCCGACTAGGGTTAACTCTTATCTCCTCTTCCCACAATCGCATACAAGATTTCTCTCGCGTATCACCCCTACTCTGGAACCCTCTACCACAACACATCAGACTCTCGCCCACCATCGAAACCTTCAAAAAGAATCTGAAGACCCACCTCTTCCGACAAGCCTACAACCTGCAGTAACCACCGATCGACCAAACCGCTGCATGACCAGCTCTACCCTCACCTACTGTATTCTCACCCATCCCTTGTAGATTGTGAGCCTTCGCGGGCAGGGTCCTCTCTCCTACTGTACCAGTTATGACTTGTATTGTTCAAGATTATTGTACTTGTTATTATGTATACCCCTCCTCACTTGTAAAGCGCCATGGAATAAATGGCGCTATAACAATAAATAATAATAATAATAATAATAATAAAAGGGATCCCTTTGTTTACCCGGGATCCCTTCCTCTGCTTTTGCTTTTGTTTCCTGTATCCCTATTGTTTTGTTTGTTTTTCTAAGTTTTGCACAAGTTTCCAGAACTGCCGCAATCATGAACAGTGCATGATACAAACTTTTTGTAAATAGTTTGCACCTTATTAAAGGTGCTCCCTACTGGTTTTACTTCAAAAAGGACTCTTTGTGAAGATACCACACTGGAACCTTTGCCGAGTATGGACTGGTAGCTTGAGAAGATATGCTACCTCATAGAGACTTGGTCCCCTCTTAAAGGGGATGTTCACTTGTTGCACTTAAAAGAATAGTATTGCTTTAAGACTGAGAGATAGCAATAATGTTTGATGAAAGAAAGTGGTGATAATGTTTATATGAGAAAGTTATATGTATCCAACTAGTTAATTGTAAAGAAATGCTGATGATGTTCTCCGAAAGAAAGTGAAAGATAGAAGAAGGATGCAGTGGGCCCGTAGGGGTAGACGTGGTGTCCAGCATGCATGTTAGTGAGAAAGATAATGAGAAGGTTTGATGTTATATAAAGAAAATGGTTGATAACGTTGATAGGTAATTAGGATAGAAGGTAAACCCTGAGTCCTCATAGGAGTCATGAAGAGATGGCTCAGTGCTCTTAAACTGAAAGTAATGTTATGCTCTATACTGTGTATAGTAGTGGAAAAGGCAGTAGGCCCGGGCTGAACGGGGCGGTCCTGCATAGAAAGGAGAGGCAGTAGGTCTGGTGCCGTTAGGACAGGCGGTCCTGCAGATTTAAAGAAGGAGAATGGAAAAGTTGAATTACCTTATAATGTGATTATAGGAAGGTCTTTAGTGGATTCAGAGTGTATGTCCTTTGTCATGATCTCAATGGCAAGAGAACATAGCATCAGCATATATAGGAACTAGCTCTTGGAAGATGGGAACTGAGCTGACCATGAACTAAACCTAACACACAACTAGCAGTGGCCGGGTAGCATGCCTACGTTGATTCTAGATGCCCAGCACCAGCCGGAGGACTAAATAATGCTAGCAGAGGAAAATAAGTCCTAGCTCACCTCTAGAGAAATACCCCGAAAGGAGACAGAGGCCCCCCACATGTATTGGCGGTGAATTAAGATGAAATAACAAAACGTAGTATGAAAATAGGTTTAGCAAATTTGAGGTCCACTTACTACATAGCAGAAGACAGAAAGAACACTTTCATGGTCAGCTAAAAACCCTATCAAAACACCATCCAGAAATTACTTTAAAACTCTGGCATTAACTCATAATACCAGAGTGGCAATTCCTGTTCACAAGAGCTTTCCAGACACAGTAACGAAACTACAGCTGTGAACTGGAACAAAAATGCAAAAACAAACATGGACAAGAGTCCAACTTATCTAGTAGTTGTCTAGGAGCAGGAACAAGCACAGAGAGGCTTCTGATAACATTGTTGACCGGCAAGCAACTAACAAAGCAGCAAGGTTATATAGCGACTCCCACATCTTGATGGGAACAGGTGAACAGAGAAGATGAAGACACCAGTTCAATTCCACCAGTAGCCACCGGGGGAGCCCAGAATCCAAATTCACAACAGTACCCCCCCCTCAAGGAGGGGGCACCGAACCCTCACCAGAACCACCAGGGCGATCAGGATGGGCCCTATGAAAGGCACGAACCAGATCAGAGGCATGAACATCAGATGCATTCACCCAAGAATTATCCTCCTGGCCGTATCCCTTCCACTTGACCAGATACTGGAGTCTCCGTCTGGAAACACGAGAGTCTAAGATTTTCTCCACAACGTACTCCAACTCACCCTCAACCAACACCGGAGCAGGAGGCTCAACGGAAGGCACAACCGGTACCTCATACCTGCGCAATAATGACCGATGAAAAACGTTATGAATAGAAAAGGATGCAGGGAGGTCCAAACGGAAGGAAACAGGGTTAATAATCTCCAATATCTTATACGGGCCGATGAACCGAGGCTTAAACTTAGGAGAAGAGACCCTCATAGGGACAAAACGAGAAGACAACCACACCAAATCCCCAACACAAAGCCGAGGACCAACACGACGGTGGCGGTTGGCAAAAAGCTGAGTCTTCTCCTGGGACAACCTCAAATTGTCCACCACCTGCCCCCAGATCTGATGCAATCTCTCCACCACAGCATCCACTCCAGGACAATCCGAAGATTCCACCTGACCAGAGGAAAATCGAGGATGAAACCCCGAATTACAGAAAAACGGGGACACCAAAGTGGCAGAGCTGGCCCGATTATTGAGAGCGAACTCCGCCAATGGCAAAAAAGCAACCCAATCATCCTGGTCAGCAGACACAAAACACCTCAGATATGTCTCCAGGGTCTGATTAATCCGCTCGGTCTGGCCATTCGTCTGAGGATGGAAAGCGGACGAAAAAGATAAATCTATGCCCATCCTAGCACAGAATGCCCGCCAAAATCTAGACACGAATTGAGTCCCTCTGTCAGAAACGATATTCTCAGGAATACCATGCAAACGAACAACATTTTGAAAAAACAGAGGAACCAACTCGGAAGAAGAAGGCAACTTGGGCAGAGGAACCAAATGGACCATCTTAGAGAAACGGTCACACACCACCCAGATGACAGACATCTTCTGAGAAACAGGCAGATCTGAAATAAAATCCATCGAGATGTGCGTCCAAGGCCTCTTAGGAATAGGCAAGGGCAACAATAATCCACTAGCCCGAGAACAACAAGGCTTGGCCCGAGCACAAACGTCACAAGACTGCACAAAGCCTCGCACATCTCGTGACAGGGAAGGCCACCAGAAGGACCTTGCCACCAAATCCCTGGTACCAAAAATGCCAGGATGACCTGCCAACGCAGAAGAATGAACCTCAGAGATTACTCTACTGGTCCAATCATCAGGAACAAACAGTTTATCAGGTGGGCAACGATCAGGTCTATCCGCCTGAAACTCCTGCAAGGCCCGCCGCAGGTCTGGAGAAACGGCTGACAATACCACTCCATCCTTAAGGATACCTGTGGGCTCAGAGTTACCAGGCGAGTCAGGCTCAAAACTCCTAGAAAGGGCATCCGCCTTAACATTCTTAGAACCCGGTAGGTATGACACCACAAAATTAAACCGAGAGAAAAATAATGACCAGCGCGCCTGTCTAGGATTCAGGCGCCTGGCGGTCTCAAGATAAATCAAATTTTTGTGGTCCGTCAATACCACCACCTGATGTCTGGCCCCCTCAAGCCAATGGCGCCACTCCTCAAAAGCCCACTTTATGGCCAAAAGCTCCCGATTCCCAACATCATAATTCCGCTCAGCGGGCGAAAATTTACGGGAAAAGAAGGCACAAGGCCTCATCACGGAGCAGTCAGAACTTTTCTGCGACAACACTGCCCCAGCTCCGATCTCAGAAGCGTCGACCTCAACCTGAAAAGGTAGAGCAACATCAGGCTGACGCAACACAGGGGCAGAGGAAAAACGGCGCTTAAGCTCCCGAAAGGCCTCCACAGCATCAGGGGACCAATCAGCAACATCAGCACCCTTCTTAGTCAAATCGGTCAATGGCTTAGCAATATCCGAAAAACCAGCAATAAATCGACGATAAAAGTTAGCAAAGCCCAAAAATTTCTGAAGACTCTTAAGAGAAGAGGGCTGCGTCCAATCACAAATAGCTTGAACCTTGACAGGATCCATTTCAATGGAAGAGGGGGAAAAAATATATCCCAAAAAGGAAATCCTCTGTACCCCAAAAACACACTTAGAACCCTTCACACACAAAGAATTAGACCGCAAAACCTGAAAAACCCTCCTGACTTGCTGGACATGAGAGTCCCAGTCATCCGAAAAAATCAGAATATCATCCAGATACACAATCATAAATTTATCCAAATAATCGCGAAAAATATCATGCATAAAGGACTGGAAAACTGACGGAGCATTTGAAAGACCAAAAGGCATCACTAAATACTCAAAGTGGCCCTCGGGCGTATTAAATGCGGTTTTCCACTCATCCCCCTGCCTGATTCGCACCAAATTATACGCCCCACGAAGGTCAATCTTAGAGAACCACTTGGCCCCCTTTATGCGAGCAAACAAATCAGTCAGCAACGGCAATGGGTATTGATATTTAACAGTGATTTTATTCAAAAGCCGATAATCAATACATGGTCTCAAAGAGCCGTCTTTTTTTGACACAAAGAAAAAACCGGCTCCTAAGGGAGATGACGATGGACGAATATGTCCCTTTTCCAAGGACTCCTTTATATATTCTCGCATAGCAGCATGTTCAGGCACAGACAGATTAAATAAACGACCCTTTGGGTATTTACTACCCGGGATTAAATCTATGGCACAATCGCACTCTCGGTGCGGAGGTAACGAACCAAGCTTGGATTCTTCAAAGACGTCACGATAGTCAGACAGGAACTCAGGAATTTCAGAGGGAATAGATGATGAAATGGAAACCACAGGTACATCCCCATGAGCCCCCTTACATCCCCAGCTCAACACAGACATAGCTCTCCAGTCGAGGACTGGGTTGTGAGATTGCAGCCAAGGCAATCCTAGCACCAAATCATCATGTAGATTATACAGCACCAGAAAGCGAATAATCTCCTGGTGATCCGGATTAATACGCATAGTTACTTGTGTCCAGTATTGTGGTTTATTATTAGCCAATGGGGTGGAGTCAATCCCCTTCAGAGGAATAGGAGTCTCCAAAGGCTCTAAATCATACCCACAGCGTTTGGCAAAGGACCAATCCATAAGACTCAAAGCGGCGCCAGAGTCGACATAGGCGTCCGTGGTAATAGATGACAAAGAGCAAATCAGGGTCACAGACAGAATAAACTTAGACGGTGAGGTGCAAATGGAAACAGATTTACCAAGCTTTTTAGTGCGTTTAGAGCATGCTGATATAACATGAGTAGAATCACCACAATAGAAACACAACCCATTTTTCCGTCTAAAATTCTGCCGCTCGCTTCGGGACAGAATTCTATCACACTGCATACTCTCTGGCGACTTCTCAGTGGACACCGCCAGATGGTGCACTGGTTTGCGCTCCCGCAAACGCCTATCGATCTGAATAGCCACTGTCATGATCTCAATGGCAAGAGAACATAGCATCAGCATATATAGGAACTAGCTCTTGGAAGATGGGAACTGAGCTGACCATGAACTAAACCTAACACACAACTAGCAGTGGCCGGGTAGCATGCCTACGTTGATTCTAGATGCCCAGCACCAGCCGGAGGACTAAATAATGCTAGCAGAGGAAAATAAGTCCTAGCTCACCTCTAGAGAAATACCCCGAAAGGAGACAGAGGCCCCCCACATGTATTGGCGGTGAATTAAGATGAAATAACAAAACGTAGTATGAAAATAGGTTTAGCAAATTTGAGGTCCACTTACTACATAGCAGAAGACAGAAAGAACACTTTCATGGTCAGCTAAAAACCCTATCAAAACACCATCCAGAAATTACTTTAAAACTCTGGCATTAACTCATAATACCAGAGTGGCAATTCCTGTTCACAAGAGCTTTCCAGACACAGTAACGAAACTACAGCTGTGAACTGGAACAAAAATGCAAAAACAAACATGGACAAGAGTCCAACTTATCTAGTAGTTGTCTAGGAGCAGGAACAAGCACAGAGAGGCTTCTGATAACATTGTTGACCGGCAAGCAACTAACAAAGCAGCAAGGTTATATAGCGACTCCCACATCTTGATGGGAACAGGTGAACAGAGAAGATGAAGACACCAGTTCAATTCCACCAGTAGCCACCGGGGGAGCCCAGAATCCAAATTCACAACAGTCCTTAAAGGCAATGTTAAATTATTGTTCAACAATTTTGCACTTAGTAGAATACTCGGTTGGGTAAGAAAAGTTATTTATAGCATGTTGCTATGATATCTAACCATGTTTGTAACGTTCAAGTGTTCTCACCTCCCATAAAGGGAAGCTCTGTTTAAATATGCTTATTGTTATTGCACTCAACAAAACTGTATGTCTTTTTGCTAACTTGTATTGTTGTTTTCTTCTCAGTCCCGGAGTACTGTGTTTAACCAGGGGGGAGTGCAGCACCCCAGAGTCCTGGTCGTTGCAGTACTGTGGCTCCGCCACTATGGGGAGCTATGGTGCGTCTGATGGCACTGAAGGAGTTCATCTGATCAGGTATCACAGACACCAATACATTTCACAGTCGGGCCTCCGGGGGGAGCTAAGGGTTCTATTCACTAGGCCACTCCCCACCATAGTGGGTAAACTGGGGGTCAGGCAGGAAGTTAGATCAGAAAGCTGACTGGGTTGGAACCAGGCAACACCTTGTGGCAGAGGGTGTTGTAGGGGGAAGATACAGTAGGGTCTCTGTCAGGGGTGGGATCCTGACAGAGGCTTGGCAACTTGAACGAACGTAACGGGACCGTGCCTGCTCCGGGTAGCGGCGGTGCCCAAGGAAGGATTAGAAGAGAGATAGATTGTGCTGAGTGAGAAACGAGATCACGCAAAAGGAGAAATACCAGTAGGAGTCGTGCTGTAAGACCGAAGCAACATCCTACTGAGGCGCACTACCGGTGGCCGGAACGTCGAGGGAGTATCATAACATTCAGCTTCAAGCAATACTCCAAACAGCGGCAGGACAGTCAGTCTAAGGCGGGCTGTCTAACTTTAATCACCTATGCAGTCTTGGGGGGCAACTTGTGGAGAGGGGCGACTCTAGGGTCCCGGAAGAGCTCCGAGCCTACCCGTCAAACGGGTGCCGTCCCAACCAGAACAACAGGGAGGGACGGAGGATTAGCAGAACATCATCTAATCGAGTTGTGAGGGAACTTAGGAAACAGACACAACAGTTGTGGGGACTTTCCGTAAGCACAGCAGGGGAAGACCACAACACATAGCGCTAGAAGGAAGGCACCAATTTCCACCTGTGAAGAGAACTCTGGAGGTGCCATTGGACCGGCCAGACTTGCGCAGCCTGGTGAGCCGTGTTCTGGACTGAGGACCCGGAGATCTTCAGTAAAGAGGTAAAGAGACTGCAACCTGGTGTCCTCGTTATTTACTGCACTGCACCACTACAGCCTCATCACAACCATCTACATCATACCTATCACTGTACGCCCCTCGGCAGGGTCACGGACCGGGCCTAGCCACCGTGACAACCCCAGAGCAGAGACTCAGAGGCCCAGTACCGGGTAGCCCCTACGGCCCTGGGGCGGAGGGGGCGCTACAGGAGCATTAAAGGGGATGTCCAGGTTTGTGATAAGTCTGCAGTCATTCTTTGTGACTGCAGACTTCTGACTTCTCACCGTGCGCCCTGCACACTGTCAGGATTCTCTCGTGCTGGCGATTTACATTAATGCGGTCACGTGCTGACTAGACATGTGTGGCCTCCGTCAATGAAAATGAACTAAGCGAGGCCGGGCACGTCTAGTTGGAATGTGGCCAGAGGTATACAAATCGCATGCTTGTGCTGACATGACTGTCCACCGGCAAGGGAAAATCCTAAAAGGGTGCAGTGCATTCGTTGTGAGAATTCAGAAGCTGCGATGTCAGGATTCAGCTCTGCAGGTTCCAGTAGTCGTCACATGGACACGTCACTCATATGCGATTTTCATACTTATGGTCCTGTGACAACGAGCTTCTCTTCTGCTTCTCTCAATTTTTCACTGAATATTGAGAGCATTAGTGAGAGGAGCTCGTGGGCACATGACTGAGTGTGCAAATCACATATGTCCTGGGGGGGGGGGCGCCAAAATGTAATCTTGCCCCGGGTGCCAGAAACCCTAGATACGCCCCTTCCCGGGCTGGCACATGCCTGCAGGAGCGTTTTTTGCTCTTTTCTTCAGTATGTACAGGTATTCATTATGTAAACTGGGGGGGCAGGTCAGTGAGGGATCAGTGACCTGTCAGCAGTCTGCATTATAAATAGGTAATCAGAACACCACATGAAGACCCCCCACAGGCCGCCCCGGGGCATGGGCATATCATTAACACAAAGCTGAAAATAAAGATTAAAAAGCAACCACAAGATGGATTTTATCAACCAAGGTATCATTGTAATCAGTATAAAGGCGCCGACCTAACAGTGTCTGTAGGTTACTGTGCACAATCCTGCTGACAGGTTCCCTTTAAAGAGACAGGTTCCTCATGCTGCCCAAACCAGTATAAGTTGTAACTTCCTGTTTAAATTAACAGTCTCTTTGTTACATTGTATAATAAAACCTGGCACTCAACTTTTATAAAGGTGTTTTTTTTATTCCAAGCGGAAGTGCAGTAACAGCAATGCAGTAACAGCAAAACGTTTCGGTCATAAACACATGACCTTCATCAGTTGCGTATGGTGATTGATGGTGAGATAAGTGTTTGCTCTGTTTAACAAACTGTAATGAATAATGCCCTTTAGGCCAGTCTCACATGTCCAGATAATTCCGATACCGGAAAAATCGGTACCGGAGTTATCCGTGTCCGTGTGTCCGTGAGCTCACGTGGCACATCAGTGTGGCACACGTGCGGCAGCCGTGTGCCGCCTGTGTGCCGACTGATTACCACACAAACCATGCAGGAAACAGCGCTACAGTAAGCGCTGTCCCCAGCATGTGGTGCTGAAGCCGCCATTCATCCCTTCTCCCCAACAGCGTTCGCTGGAGAGAGGGAATGAAAAATCATGTTTTTTTTGCTTTTAAAATAAAGTTCCCAGTCAGCTCCCGCCTCCCACCCCCTGTGCGCCTGCCCGCTGGCATTAAAATACTCACCCTGCTTCCGCGATGATTCCTCTCAGCGCCGCAGCTTGTCCTGTATGAGCGGTCACATGGTACCGCTCATTACAGTGATGAATATGCGGCTCCACTCCTATGGGAGGTGGAGCCGCATATTCATCACTGTAATGAGTGGCACCACGTGACCGCTCATACAGGACAAGCTGCGGTGCTGAGAGGAAGCATCGCGGGAGCTGGGTGAGTATTTTAATGCTAGCAGGCGGGCGCACAGGGGGTGGGAGGCGGGAGCTGACCGGGAACTTTATTTTAAAAACAAAAAAATAAAAAAACATGATTTTTCATTCCTTCTCTCCAGCGAACGCTGCTGGGGAGAAGGGATGAATACCGGCTTCAGCACCACACGCAGGGGGGACAGCGCTTAACTCTAGTGCTGTCTCCTGCACTGTCCGTGTGGTCCTCAGTTGGCACACAGGTGGCACATGGACAGCATCCGTGTGCGGTACGTGTTTACATGGACCCATTGACTTTAATGGGTCCGTGTGATCCGTGCGCTCCCACGAACACTGACATGTCTCCGTGTTTTTCAAACAGACACACGGTCCGTGAAAACACGCTGACATGTGCAGAGACACATTTATTTTAATGTGTCTACGTGAGTCAGTGTCTCCGGTACGTGAGGAAACTGTCACCACACGTACCAAAGCCACTGACGTGTGAAACAGGCCTTAAAGGAAGGCACTGATTAGAATGCTCAGGTATGGGTGCAGCCCTGCTGTAACATTGCAGATGCAGTGTCCACCATCAATCACCATACGTAACTGATGAAGGTCATGTGTTTATGACCGAAACGTTTTGCTGTTACTGCATTGCTGTTACTGCACTTCCACTTGGAATAAAAAAAACACCTTTATAAAAGTTGAGTGCCAGGTTTTATTATACGTATCACTAAGGTTTTGGAACCTACCTGGGCACCATTATATAGAGCTGTGCACACGCTTTTTTGTTGATTCTTTGTTACATTGGACACATAAACAGATCTTTAGATAAAGTATTTTTGAAGTCCACCTAATATATAATTGCCTAGAATACTACTTCCTGCAATTTGTGCCAACTTCCGTGGCTTTGTCCGGAGCTAATGTCCGGAGCTAATGTCCGGAGATTAATTGCCTAGAATACTACTTCCTGCAATTTGTGCCAACTTCCGTGGCTTTTTCCGGAGCTAATTTCCGGAGATAATGTCCGGAGCTAATGTCCAGAGCTAATGTCCGGAGCTAATGTCCGGAGATAAGTGACGTCACCAGTGTCCTACAACTTCCTGCAATTTGTGCCAACTTCCGTGGCTTTGTCCGGAGCTAATGTCCGGAGCTAATGTCCGGAGGTAAGTGACGTCACCAGTGTCCTACACCCAGGCAGAGCACAGGGGCCCCAGGCAGCATATGGGGCCCCAGGCAGAGCACAGTGGCCCCAGGCAGAGCACAGGGGCCCCAGGCAGCCTATGGGGCCCCAGGCAGAGCACAGGGGTCCCAGGCAGCATATGGGGCCCCAGGCAGAGCACAGGGGCCCCAGGCAGCATATGGGGCCCCAGGCAGAGCACAGTGGCCCCAGGCAGAGCACAGGGGCCCCAGGCAGCATATGGGGCCCCAGGCAGAGCACAGTGGTCCCAGGCAGAGCACAGGGGCCCCAGGCAGCCTATGGGGCCCCAGGCAGAGCACAGTGGCCCCAGGCAGAACATGGGGCCCCAGGCAGAGCACAGGGGCCCCAGGCAGAGCACAGGGGCCCCAGGCAGCCTATGGGGCCCCAGGCAGAGCACAGGGGTCCCAGGCAGCATATGGGGCCCCAGGCAGAGCACAGGGGCCCCAGGCAGCCTATGGGGCCCCAGGCAGAGCACAGGGGTCCCAGGCAGCATATGGGGCCCCAGGCAGAGCACAGTGGCCCCAGGCAGAACATGGGGCCCCAGGCAGAGCACAGTGGCCCCAGGCAGAGCACAGGGGCCCCAGGCAGCCTATGGGGCCCCAGGCAGAGCACAGGGGTCCCAGGCAGCATATGGGGCCCCAGGCAGAGCACAGGGGCCCCAGGCAGCATATGGGGCCCCAGGCAGAGCACAGTGGCCCCAGGCAGAGCACAGGGGCCCCAGGCAGCATATGGGGCCCCAGGCAGAGCACAGTGGTCCCAGGCAGAGCACAGGGGCCCCAGGCAGCCTATGGGGCCCCAGGCAGAGCACAGTGGCCCCAGGCAGAACATGGGGCCCCAGGCAGAGCACAGGGGCCCCAGGCAGAGCACAGGGGCCCCAGGCAGAGCACAGGGGCCCCAGGCAGCATATGGGGCCCCAGGCAGAGCACAGTGGCCCCAGGCAGAGCACAGGGGCCCCAGGCAGAACATGGGGCCCCAGGCAGAGCACAGGGGCCCCAGGCAGAGCACAGGGGCCCCAGGCAGCATATGGGGCCCCAGGCAGAGCACAGTGGCCCCAGGAAGAGCACAGGGGCCCCAGACAGCATATGGGGCCCCAGGCAGAGCACAGGGGCCCCAGGCAGCATATGGGGCCCCAGGCAGAGCACAGTGGCTCCAGGCAGAGTACAGGGGCCCCAGGCAGCATATGGGGCCCCAGGCAGAGCACAGTGGTCCCAGGCAGAGCACAGGGGCCCCAGGCAGCATATGGGGCCCCAGGCAGAGCACAGGGGCCCCATGCAGCATATGGGGCCCCAGGCAGAGCACAGTGGCCCCAGGCAGAGCACAGGGGCCCCAGGCAGCATATGGGGCCCCAGGCAGAGCACAGTGGTCCCAGGCAGAGCACAGGGGCCCCAGGCAGCCTATGGGGCCCCAGGCAGAGCACAGTGGCTCCAGGCAGAACATGGGGCCCCAGGCAGAGCACAGGGGCCCCAGGCAGCATATGGGGCCCCAGGCAGAGCACAGGGGTCCCAGGCAGCATATGGGGCCCCAGGCAGAGCACAGTGGCCCCAGGCAGAGCACAGGGGCCCAGGCAGAACATGGGGCCCCAGGCAGAGCACAGGGGCCCCAGGCAGAGCACAGGGGCCCCAGGCAGCATATGGGGCCCCAGGCAGAGCACAGGGGCCCCAGGCAGCATATGGGGCCCCAGGCAGAGCACAGTGGCCCCAGGCAGAGCACAGGGGCCCCAGGCAGCATATGGGGCCCCAGGCAGAGCACAGTGGTCCCAGGCAGAGCACAGGGGCCCCAGGCAGCTTATGGGGCCCCAGGCAGAGCACAGTGGCCCCAGGCAGAACATGGGGCCCCAGGCAGAGCACAGGGGCCCCAGGCAGAGCACAGGGGCCCCAGGCAGCATATGGGGCCCCAGGCAGAGCACAGGGGCCCCAGGCAGCATATGGGGCCCCAGGCAGAGCACAGTGGCCCCAGGCAGGGCACAGGGGCCCCAGGCAGAACATGGGGCCCCAGGCAGAGCACAGGGGCCCCAGGCAGAGCACAGGGGCCCCAGGCAGCATATGGGGCCACAGGCAGAGCACAGGGGCCCCAGGCAGCATATGGGGCCCCAGGCAGAGCACAGGGGCCCCAGGCAGCATATGGGGCCCCAGGCAGAGCACAGTGGTCCCAGGCAGAGCACAGGGGCCCCAGGCAGCCTATGGGGCCCCAGGCAGAGCACAGTGGCCCCAGGCAGAACATGGGGCCCCAGGCAGAGCACAGGGGCCCCCTGGCAGAGCACAGGGGCCCCAGGCAGCATATGGGGCCCCAGGCAGAGCACAGTGGTCCCAGGTAGAGCACAGGGGCCCTAGGCAGCCTATGGGGCCCCAGGCAGAGCACAGGGGCCCCAGGCAGCATATGGGGCCCCAGGCAGAGCACAGGGGCCCCAGGCAGCATATGGGGCCCCAGGCAGAGCACAGTGGCCCCAGGCAGAGCACAGTGGCCCCAGGCAGAACATGGGGCCCCAGGCAGAGCACAGGGGCCCCAGGCAGAGCACAGGGGCCCCAGGCAGCATATGGGACCCCAGGCAGAGCACAGGGGCCCCAGGCAGCATATGGGGCCCCAGGCAGAGCACAGCGATATTTTGGACCACTGTGCGGTGTTTCAGACCCCCTGTGTGATGTCTGGGGCCCTGTTCTTAAGTATATTAAAGATTAAAGTAACGTATATTAAAGTATATTATAGATCAAATTTGACACGTTTATGAGCACCATTGAGTGATATACTCAAGAATGACATAATTTTTCAACATTTTATGGTTTCAAACTGTAAACACTCAGAGTTTTTTTTACTTCAACCAGAAAACCTTAATGGTTCATAAAAAACTTGACTGTTCAGGATATGATAAAAGTCATAGTATTCTGAATCTTTAACTTAAAAAGATACCTTTACATGGGGTGATTATTGGTTCCAGAGAGGCTTTCGGCCGATAATCGTACACATGGCTGGTGACAGGACAATACAATATAAACGTTCAAAGGTAAACACTGATAACATTAAAATCTAATATATAATTGCCTAGAATACTACTTCCGGCAATTTGTGCCAACTTCCGTGGCTTTGTCCGGAGATAATGTCCAGAGATAAGTGACGTCACCAGCGTCCTACACCCGCTCAGGGTGGACAAAGATATATGCCTTCGTGGTGCGCGGCACTTTTCTGATTGGTTGCCGCCTGCCGCGAGCGACCAATCAGAAATGTGCCGTACTGTGACACACTCCGCCCGCCATTTTGGTGTGATTTTTGAATTTTTACCTCACAGCAAGTTTCTACTGCGTGGAGGCGGTCCCAGTGACGTCGCTCTTCAAGCTCCTGCCGAATTTCGTCAAAAAAATGATAATACCATTTACCAAAACTATATATATTTAGTTGTGAAGTGGTTCAGTGACATTTTCACACCAATTTTGAACTTTTGTTTGGTGTTTTCTCCATATACTGCCTATTATTCACTGACTGTTATACTGAGAGACTGCCGTTTATTAACCTCTTCTTTGCCACACTGGGTATATTGCTCTATTATTTGCCACATAAGGACATTGTCCATTATTGCCCAGCAATTTCTCTGCAATATAAACTGCCTATTTATTAATATCTGTATTCCTGCAAAGAACTATTGCCTATTATTAACTGGCTATTTTCCTACTACCTGACACTGCCTCTTATTAACCTGTTGTTTGCCACCACCACGCTTAAAGCTGTTTAGCTTAGCCAACATGAGCTATAATAGTAAGGATACTAATGACACAGAGCCCAAAGCTGCTGATGGCGCACGTAAGATTAGGTCTGATATAAAGTATACTAATAATGCAGAGCAAAAAGACGCCGATGCCGCACGTAAGCGTAAACAGCGTGCTAACAAGAGTACAGAGGATAGATGCAAGCGCCTGGACACTGTTAAGTATAGTAATGACACAGAGTCCAAAGCTGCTGATGGCGCACGTAAGATCAGGTCTGATATAAAGTATGGTAATGATGCAGAGCGAAAAGCCGCCGATGCCGCACGTAAGCGTAAACAGCGTGTTAACAAGAGTACAGAGGATAGATGGAAGCGCCTGGATACTGTTAAGTATACTAATGACACAGAGTGTAAAGCTGCTGATGGCGCACGTAAGATCAGGTCTGATATAAAGTATGGTAATGATGCAGAGCGAAAAGCCGCCGATGCCACACGTAAGCGCAAACAGCGTGTTAACAAGAGTACAGAGGATAGATGCAAGCGCCTGGATACTGTTAAGTATACTAATGACACAGAGTCCAAAGCTGCTGATGGCGCACGTAAGATCAGGTGTGATATAAAGTATGGTAATGATGCAGAGCGAAAAGCCGCCGATGCTGCACGTAAGCGCAAACAGCGTGCTAACAAGAGTACAGAGGAGAGATGCAAGCGCCTGGACACTGTTAAGTATACTAATGACACAGAGCCCAAAGCTGCTGATGGCGCACGTAACATCAGGTCTGATAATAAGTATACCAATGACGCAGAGCGAAAAGCCGCCGATGCTGCACGTAAGCGTAAACAGCGTGCTAACAAGAGTACAGAGGATAGATGCAAGCGCCTGGACACTGTTAAGTATACTAATGACACAGAGCCCAAAGCTGCTGATGGCGCACGTAACATCAGGTCTGATAATAAGTATACCAATGATGCACAGCGAAAAGCCGCCGATGCCGCACGTAAGCGCAAACAGCGTGCTAACGAGACTACAGAGGACAGACAGAAGCGCCTGGACACTGTTAATGCTGCTTGCAATAAACGCATTACTAATGAGTCTTTTGAGGACAAAACTAATCGATTAAGTAATAAAGCTGCTGCTGCTGCACGCTCTCAACGTTGCAAACATAATATTTCCACGTCCTCAGTCATAGATTCTGCCCACAATACAGCTTCTTTGTCTCCATTCATAGAATGTGTGCAGCCTGAAGCTCCGTTAACCGTTGGTAAATCTGCACATAAGCGCAAACACTGTCCTACTTACACTCCAAATGATAAATGCCGTCGCCTGTACACCGTTAAGTCTGCTTATAAGACATGCTTCACACCTGACTCTTCTAAGGCAACAAACAAACCATTACCAAATGCAGCTGGTGCACGCCGTGAACGGCGCAAAAAAACCGCTTGCACCTCCATATTAATAAACCCTGACCACGATACACCTTCCAACTCCTCAGTGATTGAATCTGTGGACAGTGAAGATCCTCTACCAGGTCCACGCTTTATATATGTTGGCTTAAAGAAACATCCCAATGCTCCGTTACCACAACCTGTACCTCAACATCCTACAGGTTTTACTAATGATGACAGTACCATAGTAGAACACTCCTGTGGTCCTATGAACTATTTATGTGAACATTGTCAAGCATTACATTTTAATGCTGAGATACCAGCAGATAAAAATTTTACTCTGTGTTGTCACAAGAGTAAAGTGCATATACCTATACCCCAATATCCCGAGGTCTTTAAACGATTGCTGACAGGGGAGAGTGAGTTCAGTAAGAATCTCATGGAAAATATTCGTAGTATTAACAGCTCATTTGCTTTCGCCTCCATGGGTGCCAATATATCCCCTCCACCTGGACATGGCCCTTACTGTTTCCGTATACATGGACAAATATATCATCGTACTGGAACCCTACATCCCAGTGATGATCAAGTTCCAGCTTATGCCCAACTGTATATTTTGGATACCGCTACCGCGAATGAACAACGTTTAAACTGTGAACAAAATCAAAAATGTCATCCCACTTTGATGAGTATAATTGCTCTTCAGTTAGACAATGTGAATCCCTTTGTTGCTGCCTACAAAATGTTACGAGATGTGGAACATGAAGAACATCTTAAAGCTGAAGCTAATGGCACTCTCATGCCAAATATCATCATGGCCCTTAAACAAGATCGGAATCAAGACCCTCGCCGATATAATAATCCAACTGTCAATGAAGTTGCTGTCGTATTTGAAAATGACAATGGAGAGCCACCATTTAATCGTGATATTTTAATACATTTACAACCGGACCTGTTGTGAATTAGACTTTTTGGCTCCCTCTTGTGGTTACTAGTGATATGACTCTGGGATTGTCTTTCCTCAGTTTGGCACCCACCTGGGTCGTTAGTCCAGGGGTGTTGCTATATAAGCTTCCTGGATCCTTAGTCCAGTGCCTGGCATCGTTGTAATCAGATCCTTTCTGTTTGCTCCTGTCTGCTGGTCGTGGTTCGTGCAAAATTAAGCTAAGTCCTGCTTCTTTGTTTTTTGGTTATTTGCTTGCTCTCATTTTTGTCCAGCTTGTACTAAATGTGATTCCTGACCTTGCTGGAAGCTCTAGGGGGCTGGTGTTCTCCCCCCGGGCCGTTAGACGGTTCGGGGGTTCTTGAATATCCAGCGTGGATATTTTGATAGGGTTTTTGCTGACCATATAAGTCATCTTACTATATTCTGCTATTAGCTAGTGGGCCTCTCTTTGCTAAATACCTAGCTCATTCTTACGTTTGTCTTTTCCTCTTACCTCACCGTTAATATTTGTTGGGGGCTTGTATCCAACTTTTGGGGTCTTTTCTCTGGAGGCAAGAAAGGTCTTTCTTTTCCCTTCTAGGGTTAGTTAGTTCTCCGGCTGGCGCGAGACGTCTAGAACCAACGTAGGCACGTTCCCCGGCTGCTGCTATTTGTGGTGCTAGGATTAGATATATGGTCAGCTCAGTTACCACTGCCCTATGAGCTGTTTTTTTGTGTTTGCAGACTTAGTAATTATTTCTGAGACCCTCTGCCATTGGGGTCATAACAGTATGCCAGGCCAACATTGAATGTTTAATGTATTGCAGAAGTGGGATAATAAGAAAGGAAATTCTGATTTTTTTTTTTTTTTTCCTCTCTTCCTCCCCTTTACCTCTGAGTGGCTTGTGCTTGCTGCAGACATGAATGTCCAGACCTTGATTACAAGTGTAGACCAGCTTGCTGCTCGTGTGCAGGGCATACAAGATTTTGTTACCAGTAGTCCTATGTCTGAACCTAAAATACCTATTCCTGAACTGTTTTCTGGAGACCGATTTAAGTTTAGGAATTTCAGGAATAATTGTAAATTGTTTCTATCTCTGAGACCCCGTTCATCTGGAGATTCAGCTCAGCAAGTTAAAATTGTTATCTCTTTTTTACGGGGCGACCCTCAGGATTGGGCTTTCTCGCTAGCGCCAGGAGATCCGGCATTGGCAAATATTGATGCGTTTTTTTCTGGCGCTCGGATTGCTTTACGAGGAACCCAATCTTGAGGTTCAGGCAGAAAAAGCCTTGCTGGCTATTTCTCAGGGCCAGGATGAAGCTGAAGTATATTGTCAAAAATTTCGGAAATGGTCCGTGCTTACTCAGTGGAATGAGTGTGCTCTGGCCGCAAATTTCAGAAATGGCCTTTCTGAAGCCATTAAGAATGTGATGGTGGGTTTCCCCATTCCTACAAGTCTGAACGATTCCATGGCGCTGGCTATTCAAATTTACCGGCGTGTGCGGAAGCGCAAAACCGCTAATCCTCTGGTGGTGTTGTCTGAACAAACACCTGATTTAATGCAATGTAATAGAATTCAGACTAGAAATGAGCGGAAAAATCATAGACGTCAGAATGGGTTGTGTTTTTACTGTGGTGATTCTACACATGTTATATCAGCATACTCTAAACGCCTAACAAGGGTTGTTAGTCCTGTCGCCATTGGTAATTTGCAACCTAAATTTATTTTGTCTGTGACTTTAATTTGCTCATTGTCTTCTTAGGCCTCTTTCACACTTCAGTCGTTTGGCGTCAGTCACTTCCGACAAAGTGACGGATCGACGGATCCGTCACAATTGTTGAAAAAAGGGATGTAACGGATCCGTTTTTTTGATGGATCCGTTACTCGGGGATTGTATATACTTTTTGGAGCATGCGCAATTGAAAAAAATTGAAAAAACGGATTGGGGCGACGGATCCGCCAAAAAACGGATCGCGACGGATCCGTCGCCCATAGGTGGCCATTCTATGAAATGACGGACGCGACGGATCCGTCGCGATCCGCCATTTCAACGGAGACAAAAAACGTCTAGATGAACGTCAATGTCTAGATGACGTCCGCTAAATTTTGACGGATCCGTCGCATGACGGATGGAACGGACGACCATCCGTCACAATCCGTCGCTAATGCAAGTCTATGGGGAAAAAAAACGGATCCGTCAAAAAAAAAACGGATCCGTTTTTTGAGGAAAATGACGGTTTTAGACTGACGTCAAACAACTGAAGTGTGAAAGAGGCCTTACCCTGTTATGGCGTTTGTGGATTCAGGCGCTGCCCTGAGTCTTATGGATCTGTCATTTGCCAAGCGTTGTGGTTTTGTTCTCAAACTGTTGGTAAATCCTATTCCTCTTAGAGGTATTGATGCTACGCCATTGGCGGAAAATAAACCGCAGTTTTGGACGCAGGTAACCATCTGCATGACTCCTGAACATCGGGAGGTGATTCGTTTTCTTGTTCTGCATAAAATGCATGATTTGGTCATTTTGGGTCTGCCATGGTTACAGACCCACAATCCAGTCTTGGATTGGAAGGCAATGTCTGTGTCAAGTTGGGGCTGTCAGGGAATTCATGCTGATTCTCCGCCGGTGTCTATTGCTTCCTCTACTCCTTCGGAAGTTCCTGAGTATTTGTCTGATTATCAGGATGTATTCAGCGAGTCCAGGTCCAGTGCTCTGCCTCCTCATAGGGACTGTGACTGCGCCATAGATTTGATTCCAGGTAGTAAATTTCCTAAGGGAAGACTATTTAATCTGTCTGTACCTGAGCATGCCGCAATGCGTTCGTATATCAAGGAGTCTCTGGAGAAGGGGCATATCCGTCCATCCTCTTCCCCTCTTGGTGCGGGATTCTTTTTTGTGGCCAAGAAGGACGGATCTTTGAGACCTTGTATTGACTATCGGCTTCTGAATAAAATCACTGTTAAATTTCAGTATCCTTTGCCTCTGTTGTCGGACTTGTTTGCCCGGATTAAAGGTGCCAAGTGGTTCACCAAGATAGATCTTCGTGGTGCGTACTGTTGTGGATTCTGTTTGTGGGCTCCCTCTGGTGGTTACTGCTGGTACTGGGTGACTTTGGTGGGTTGCAGCCTTTGGTTTCCACCTGTCCATCAGAGGCTGGGTGTTTCCTATTTTACCTGGCCTTTCTGTCATTCCCTTGCCGGCTATCAATGTATTCAGATGTGCTCTGTTTGGTTCCTGCCTACCTGCTCCCAGATCTTTCAGGATAAGCTAAGTGCTGATTTTCAGTTGTTTGGTTTTTTGTCCAGCTTGCTTATTATGTCTCTATGCTAGCTGGTAGCTCTAGTGGACTGAGGTTCTCCCCATGTGCCATGAGTTGGCACATGGGTTCTTGTAATCTCAGGATGGTTTTTTTGATTAGGGTTTTTTGCTGACCGCTCAGACCCCTTTTGTATCGTTCTGCTTTCTAGTTTACAGCGGGCCTCAATTTGCAAAACCTATATATATCATCTCTATGTGTGTGCCTTCCTCTCATTTCACCGTCAATACATGTGGGGGGCAACTATACCTTTTGGGGTTCATCCCTCTGGAGGCAAGTGAGGTCTTTATTTTCTCTGCAGTACTAGTTAGCTCTTAGGCTGGTGCGTGGCGTCTAGAACCAACGTAGGCACGCTCCCTGGCTATCTCTAGTTGCGTTTGTCAGGCGTAGGGCAGCGGTCAGCCCAGGTTCCATCACCCTAGAGCTCGTCCGTTATTTATTTGTACCTTGCTTGTCCTGTGCTATCCCTAGCCATTGGGGATTCATGACAGTATAGCCGGCCCACAAAGTGTTAATTGTTTGGGCTGAAGCAGGAGAAAAAGAAGTGTTTAAGGGAAATTTTTTTTTTTTTTTTCCCTTCAGAGTTTTGCTGCCTAGCCCTTAATTGCTGTCTAGCTGCTTCTTACCTCCTCTTAACCCTTGAATGGCTCTGATCTTAGCTGTTTAACATGGATGTCCAGAGTTTGGCTTCCAGCCTGAGTAATCTCGCGGCAAAAGTTCAAAACATACAGGATTTTGTTGTTCACACTCCCATGTCTGAACCTAGAATTCCTATTCCAGAGTTCTTCTCTGGAGATAGATCTACCTTCCTGAATTTCAGGAACAATTGTAAATTGTTTCTTTCTTTAAAATCTCGCTCCTCTGGAGACCCTGCTCAACAGGTCAGGATTGTAATATCTTTCCTGCGGGGCGACCCTCAGAATTGGGCATATGCATTGGCACCAGGGGATCCTGCATTGTTCAGTGTGGATGCGTTTTTTCTGGCATTGGGATTGCTCTATGAGGAACCCAACCTGGAGATTCAGGCTGAAAAGGCTTTGTTAGCCCTCTCTCAGGGGCATGATGAAGCGGAAATATATTGTCAAAAATTTCGGAAATGGTCGGTGCTTACTCAGTGGAATGAGTGCGCCCTGGCTGCAAACTTCAGAAACGGTCTTTCTGAGGCCATTAAGGATATTATGGTGGGGTTCCCTACGCCTACAGGTCTGAATGAGTCTATGGCTATGGCCATTCAGATTGATCGGCGTTTACGGGAGCGCAAACCCGTGCACCAGTTGGCGGTGTCTTCTGAACAGGCACCTGAGACTATGCAATGTGATAGAATTCAGTCCAGAAGTGAACGGCAAAATTATAGGCGGAAAAATGGATTGTGTTTTTATTGTGGTGATTCAGCTCATGTTATATCAGCATGCTCTAAACGCACAAAAAAGCTTGATAAATCTTTTGCCATTGGTACTCTGCAGCCTAAGTTCATTTTGTCTGTGACTCTGATTTTTTCACTGTCTTCCATTTCCGTTGATGCCTATGTGGATTCGGGCGCTGCCCTGAGTCTTATGGATTGGTCATTTGCTAAACGCTGCGGTTTTAGTCTGGAGCCTCTGGAAGTTCCTATTCCTCTGAAGGGAATTGACTCTACACCATTGGCTATGAATAAACCGCAGTATTGGACACAAGTGACCATGCGCATGACTCCCGTTCATCAGGAGGTGATTCGCTTCCTTGTACTGTATAATTTACATGATGTACTAGTGCTGGGTCTGCCATGGTTACAAACTCATAATCCTGTCCTGGACTGGAAAATAATGTCTGTGTTAAGCTGGGGATGTCAGGGGGTTCATGATGATGCACCACCGATTTCAATCGCTTCATCTACTCCTTCTGAGATCCCTGAGTTTTTGTCTGACTATAGGGATGTTTTTGAGGAGCCTAAGCTCAATTCGCTCCCTCCTCATAGAGATTGTGACTGTGCTATAGAATTGATTCCTGGCAGTAAGTTCCCTAAGGGTCGTTTATTTAATCTGTCACTGCCAGAGCATACTGCTATGCGGAATTATATTAAGGAGTCCTTGGAAAAGGGACATATTCGTCCATCTTCGTCCCCTCTGGGAGCAGGGTTTTTTTTCGTGGCAAAAAAAGATGGTTCCCTGAGGCCTTGTATAGATTATCGCCTTCTGAATAAGATTACAGTCAAATATCAGTATCCATTGCCATTATTAACTGATTTGTTTGCTCGCATTAAGGGGGCTGGGTGGTTCACTAAGATAGATCTTCGCGGTGCGTATAATCTGGTGCGGATAAAACAGGGTGATGAGTGGAAAACCGCATTTAATACGCCTGAGGGCCATTTTGAGTATTTGGTAATGCCTTTTGGACTCTCCAATGCTCCGTCAGTCTTTCAGTCCTTTATGCACAATATTTTCCGTGAATATCTGGATAAGTTTATGATTGTGTATTTGGATGATATTTTGGTGTTTTCTGATGACTGGGAGTCTCATGTTCTACAGGTCAGGAAGGTGTTTCAGGTTCTGCGGGCCAATTCTCTGTTTGTGAAGGGCTCAAAGTGTCTCTTCGGAGTCCAGAAGATTTCTTTTTTGGGGTACATTTTTTCTCCTTCTACTATTGAGATGGATCCCGTCAAGGTTCAGGCAATTTGTGACTGGACACAACCTACATCTGTTAAGAGCCTACAGAAGTTCTTGGGGTTTGCTAATTTTTATCGTCGGTTCATTGCTAATTTTTCCAGTATTGTTAAACCTTTGACTGATTTGACTAAAAAGGGTGCTGATGTTGCTGATTGGTCTCCTGCGGCCGTGGGGGCCTTTCAGGAACTTAAGCGCTGGTTTTCTTCTGCTCCTGTGTTGTGTCAACCAGATGTTTCACTTCCTTTCCAGGTTGAGGTTGATGCTTCCGAGATTGGAGCGGGGGCGGTTTTGTCACAGAGAAGTTCTAATGGCTCGGTGATGAAGCCATGTGCATTCTTCTCTAGAAAATTCTCGCCCGCCGAGCGCAATTATGATGTGGGTAATCGGGAGCTTTTGGCCATGAAGTGGGCATTTGAGGAGTGGCGTCATTGGCTTGAGGGTGCTAAACATCGTGTGGTGGTCTTGACTGATCACAAGAATCTCATTTACCTTGAGTCTGCCAGGCGTTTGAATCCTAGACAGGCTCGTTGGTCGTTGTTTTTTTCTCGTTTCAATTTCGTGGTTTCATACCTGCCAGGTTCAAAGAATGTGAAGGCAGATGCTCTTTCCAGGAGTTTTGTGCCTGACTCTCCTGGAGACTCTGGGCCTACTGGTATCCTTAGGGATGGGGTAATATTGTCCGCCGTATCCCCAGACTTGCGACGTGCATTGCAGGAGTTTCAGGTGGATAAACCGGATCGTTGTCCACCAGAAAGACTGTTTGTTCCGGATGATTGGACCAGTAGAGTCATCTCCGAGGTCCATTCTTCTGTGTTGGCTGGTCATCCTGGAATATTTGGTACTAGAGACTTGGTGGCCAGGTCTTTTTGGTGGCCTTCCTTGTCTAGGGATGTGCGTACCTTTGTGCAGTCTTGTGAAGTATGTGCTCGAGCTAAGCCTTGCTGTTCTCGGGCCAGTGGGTTGTTGTTATCCTTGCCCATCCCGAAGAGGCCTTGGATGCACATTTCCATGGATTTTATTTCTGATCTCCCGGTTTCACAGAAAATGTCCGTTATCTGGGTTGTGTGTGACCGCTTTTCTAAGATGGTTCATTTGGTGCCCTTGCCTAAGTTGCCTTCCTCCTCTGAGTTGGTCCCTTTATTTTTTCAGAACGTGGTTCGTTTGCATGGGATTCCGGAGAATATCGTTTCTGACAGGGGATCCCAGTTTGTGTCTAGATTTTGGCGGACGTTTTGTGCCAAGATGGGCATTGATTTGTCTTTCTCGTCTGCATTCCATCCTCAGACGAATGGCCAGACGGAGCGAACTAATCAGACCTTGGAAACTTATTTGAGGTGTTTTGTTTCTGCTGATCAAGATGACTGGGTTGCTTTTTTGCCACTGGCCGAATTTGCTCTTAATAATCGGGCTAGTTCTGCCACGTTGGTCTCTCCTTTTTTTTGTAATTCGGGGTTTCATCCTCGTTTTTCCTCTGGTCAGGTGGAGTCTTCGGATTGTCCTGGGGTGGACGTGGTGGTGGACAGGCTACATCAGATTTGGAATCAGGTGGTGGACAATTTGAAGTTATCTCAGGAGAAGACTCAGCAGTTTGCTAATCGCCGTCGCCGCGTGGGTCCCCGACTTCTTGTTGGGGATTTGGTGTGGTTGTCTTCTCGTTTTGTCCCTATGAAGGTCTCTTCTCCTAAGTTCAAGCCTCGGTTCATCGGTCCTTATAGGATCTCGGAGATTCTTAACCCTGTATCTTTTCGTTTGGATCTCCCAGCATCGTTTGCTATTCATAATGTGTTCCATCGGTCGTTGTTGCGGAGGTATGAGGTGCCCGTTGTTCCTTCGGTTGAGCCTCCTGCTCCGGTGCTGGTGGAGGGAGAATTGGAGTATGTTGTTGAGAAGATCTTGGATTCTCGTGTTTCCAGACGCAAACTCCAGTATTTGGTTAAGTGGAAGGGTTATGGTCAGGAGGATAATTCCTGGGTGGTCGCCTCCGATGTTCATGCGACTGATTTGGTCCGCGCCTTCCATAGAGCTCACCCTGATCGCCCTGGGGGTTCTCGTGAGGGTTCGGTGACCCCTCCTCAAGGGGGGGTACAGTTGTGGATTCTGTTTGTGGGCTCCCTCTGGTGGTTACTGCTGGTACTGGGTGACTTTGGTGGGTTGCGGCCTTTGGTTTCCACCTGTCCATCAGAGGCTGGGTGTTTCCTATTTTACCTGGCCTTTCTGTCATTCCCTTGCCGGCTATCAATGTATTCAGATGTGCTCTGTTTGGTTCCTGCCTACCTGCTCCCAGATCTTTCAGGATAAGCTAAGTGCTGATTTTCAGTTGTTTGGTTTTTTGTCCAGCTTGCTTATTATGTCTCTATGCTAGCTGGTAGCTCTAGTGGACTGAGGTTCTCCCCATGTGCCATGAGTTGGCACATGGGTTCTTGTAATCTCAGGATGGTTTTTTTGATTAGGGTTTTTTGCTGACCGCTCAGACCCCTTTTGTATCGTTCTGCTTTCTAGTTTACAGCGGGCCTCAATTTGCTAAACCTATATATATCATCTCTATGTGTGTGCCTTCCTCTCATTTCACCGTCAATACATGTGGGGGGCAACTATACCTTTTGGGGTTCATCCCTCTGGAGGCAAGTGAGGTCTTTATTTTCTCTGCAGTACTAGTTAGCTCTTAGGCTGGTGCGTGGCGTCTAGAACCAACGTAGGCACGCTCCCTGGCTATCTCTAGTTGCGTTTGTCAGGCGTAGGGCAGCGGTCAGCCCAGGTTCCATCACCCTAGAGCTCGTCCGTTATTTATTTGTACCTTGCTTGTCCTGTGCTATCCCTAGCCATTGGGGATTCATGACAGCGTACAACCTTGTGCGCATTAAGCAAGGAGATGAATGGAAGACTGCATTTAATACGCCCGAAGGTCATTTTGAGTACTTGGTGATGCCTTTTGGGCTCTCTAATGCTCCCTCAGTGATTCAGTCCTTTATGCATGATATTTTCCGGAAGTATCTGGATAAATTTATGATTGTTTATCTGGATGATATTCTGGTATTCTCTGAAGATTGGGACTCACATGTGGAGCAGGTCAGGATGGTGTTTCAGGTTTTGCGTGAGAATGCTTTGTTTGTTAAGGGCTCAAAGTGTCTCTTTGGAGTACAGAAGGTTCCCTTTTTGGGGTTTATTTTTTCCCCTTCTGCTGTGGAGATGGACCCAGTCAAGGTCCGAGCTATTCATGATTGGACTCAACCCACGTCAGTTAAGAGTCTTCAGAAGTTAACTAACTTCTACCGTCGTTTTATCGCTAATTTTTCTAGCGTTGTTAAACCTTTGACGGATATGACCAAGAAAGGTTCTGATGTTGCTAACTGGGCTCCTGCAGCCGTGGAGGCGTTCCAAGAGTTGAAGCGCCGGTTTACTTCGGCGCCTGTTTTGTGCCAGCCTGATGTCTCACTTCCCTTTCAGGTCGAAGTGGACGCTTCTGAGATTGGGGCAGGGGCCGTTTTGTCGCAGAGAGGCCCTGGTTGCTCGGTAATGAGACCATGTGCTTTCTTCTCTAGGAAGTTTTCGCCTGCTGAGCGGAATTATGATGTTGGCAATCGGGAGTTGCTGGCCATGAAGTGGGCATTTGAGGAGTGGCGTCATTGGCTCGAGGGTGCTAAGCATCGTGTGGTGGTCTTGACTGATCACAAAAATTTGATGTATCTCGAGTCGGCTAAATGCCTGAATCCTAGACAGGCCCGCTGGTCATTGTTTTTCTCCCGTTTTGACTTTGTGGTCTCGTATTTACCAGGTTCAAAGAATGTGAAGGCTGATGCTCTTTCAAGGAGCTTTGTGCCTGACTCTCCTGGAGTCGCAGAACCAGTTGGTATTCTTAAAGAGGGAGTTATCTTGTCAGCCATTTCTCCTGATTTGCGACGTGTGTTGCAGAGATTTCAGGCTGGTAGACCTGACTCTTGTCCACCTGACAGACTGTTTGTTCCTGATAAGTGGACTAGCAGAGTCATTTCCGAGGTTCATTCCTCGGTGTTGGCAGGGCATCCGGGAATTTTTGGCACCAGAGATCTGGTGGCTAGGTCCTTTTGGTGGCCTTCCTTGTCACGGGATGTGCGGTCATTTGTGCAGTCCTGTGGGACTTGTGCTCGAGCTAAGCCTTGCTGTTCTCGTGCCAGCGGGTTGCTCTTGCCCTTGCCTGTCCCGAAGAGGCCTTGGACACACATTTCCATGGATTTCATTTCAGATCTCCCGGTGTCTCAGGGCATGTCTGTCATCTGGGTGGTATGTGATCGCTTTTCTAAAATGGTCCATTTAGTGCCTTTGCCTAAGCTGCCTTCCTCTTCCGATCTGGTTCCTGTGTTCTTTCAGAATGTGGTTCGTTTACACGGCATTCCTGAGAATATTGTGTCTGACAGAGGATCCCAGTTTGTTTCCAGGTTCTGGCGATCCTTTTGTGCTAGGATGGGCATTGATTTGTCGTTTTCGTCTGCCTTTCATCCTCACACTAATGGACAAACGGAGCGAACTAATCAGACTCTGGAGGCTTATTTGAGGTGTTTTGTTTCGGCAGATCAGGATGATTGGGTGACCTTCTTGCCGTTGGCTGAGTTTGCCCTTAATAATCGGGCTAGTTCCGCTACTTTGGTTTCGCCATTTTTCTGCAACTCTGGTTTCCACCCTCGTTTTTCCTCGGGACATGTGGAGCCTTCTGACTGTCCTGGGGTAGATTCTGTGGTGGATAGGTTGCAGCAGATCTGGAATCATGTGGTGGACAACTTAAAGTTGTCACAGGAGAAGGCTCAGCGTTTTGCCAACCGCCGCCGCGGTGTGGGTTCCCGACTTCGTGTTGGGGATTTGGTATGGCTGTCTTCTCGATTTGTTCCTATGAAGGTCTCCTCTCCTAAATTTAAGCCTCGCTTCATCGGTCCTTACAAGATATTGGAAATCCTTAATCCTGTGTCCTTTCGCTTGGATCTTCCGGTGTCGTTTGCCATTCACAACGTGTTCCATAGGTCTTTGTTGCGGCGGTACGTTGTACCTGTGGTTCCTTCTGTTGAGCCTCCTGCTCCGGTGTTGGTTGAGGGCGAGTTGGAGTACTGTCATGATCTCTGCAGGCAGAGATCATAGCAAGCCTATAGAGGGACAAGCTCTCGGAAGATGGAACTATACTGACCATGAACTAAGCCTGCCGCGCAACTAGAAATAGCCAGGTAGCATTTCCTATTTATCGCTAGATGCCCAGCTCTGGCCTAAGACCTAAATAGCTAGCAGAGGGAAATATAAGACCTGGCTCACCTCTAGAGAAATATTCCAAAGAAGACAGTAGCCCCCCACATATAATGACGGTGAGTTCAGATGAAACAACAAACGCAGCAGGAAAATAGTCTTAGCAAATTTGAGGTCCGCTTACTAGATAGCAGAAGACAGATAGTATACTTTCATGGTCAGCAGAAAAACACTAACAAAACACCATCCAGAGATTACCTTAAACTCTGGCATTAACTCATAACGCCAGAGTAGCAATCCCTGATCAACGAGAGCTTTCCAGACACAGTAACAAAACTTCAGCTGTGAACTGGAACAAATAGGCAAAACAAAACATGGACAAAAGTCCAACTTATCTAGTAGTAGTCTAGAAGCAGGAACAAGCACTGAGAGGCATCAGATAACATTGTTGACCGGCAAGAAACCACCAGAGAAATGAGCTTAAATAGCGACACCCACTACTGATGGAATCAGGTGAAACAGGAAAGAGGATGACAAGTCCAATTCCACAAGCGGCCACCGGGGGAGCCCAGAATCCAAATTCACAACAGTACCCCCCCCTCAAGGAGGGGGCACCGAACCCTCACCAGATCCACCAGGGCGACCAGGATGAGCCCTATGGAAGGCACGAACAAGATCAGAAGCATGAACATCAGATGCATTGACCCAAGAATTATCCTCCTGGCCGTAACCCTTCCAGTTGACCAGATACTGGAGTTTCCGTCTGGAAACACGAGAGTCCAAAATTTTCTCCACAACGTACTCCAACTCACCCTCAACCAACACCGGAGCAGGAGGCTCAACTGAAGGTACAACAGGTACCTCATACCTGCGCAATAACGACCGATGAAAAACGTTATGAATGGAAAAGGACGCAGGGAGGTCCAAACGGAAAGAAACAGGATTAAGAATCTCCAATATTCTATAAGGGCCGATGAACCGAGGTTTAAACTTAGGAGAAGAGACCCTCATAGGGACAAAACGAGAAGACAACCACACTAAATCTCCAACACAAAGCCGAGAACCAACACGACGATGACGGTTGGCAAAACGCTGAGTCTTCTCCTGGGACAACTTCAAATTGTCCATAACCTGCCCCCAAATGTGATGCAATCTCTCTACCACCGCATCCACTCCAGGACAATCCGAGGATTCCACCTGACCGGAGGAAAATCGAGGGTGAAACCCCGAATTACAGAAAAACGGGGACACCAAGGTGGAAGAACTGGCCCGATTATTGAGGGCGAACTCTGCCAATGGCAAAAAAGCAACCCAATCATCCTGGTCAGCAGAGACAAAACACCTCAGATATGTCTCAAGGGTCTGATTAGTCCGCTCGGTCTGGCCATTAGTCTGAGGGTGAAAAGCAGACGAAAAAGACAAATCTATGCCCATCCTAGCACAGAATGCCCGCCAAAATCTAGACACAAATTGGGTACCTCTGTCAGAAACAATATTCTCAGGAATACCGTGCAATCGGACAACATTCTGAAAAAACAGAGGAACCAACTCAGAAGAAGAAGGCAACTTGGGCAGAGGAACCAAATGGACCATTTTAGAGAAACGGTCACAGACCACCCAGATGACAGACATCTTCTGGGAAACAGGCAGATCTGAAATAAAATCCATCGAGATGTGTGTCCAAGGCCTCTTAGGAATAGGCAAGGGCAACAGCAGTCCGCTAGCCCGAGAACTACAAGACTTGGCCCGAGCACAAACGTCACATGACTGCACAAAGACTCGCACATCTCGTGACAGAGAAGGCCACCAGAAGGATCTTGCCACCAAATCCCTGGTACCAAAAATTCCGGGATGACCTGCCAATGCAGAAGAATGTACCTCAGAGATGACTCTGCTGGTCCAATCATCCGGAACAAACAGTCTATCAGGCGGACAACGATCCGGTCTATCCGCCTGAAACTCTTGCAAGGACCGCCGCAGATCAGGAGAAACGGCCGACAAAATTACTCCCTCCCTAAGGATACCTGTGGGTTCAGAATTACCAGGAGAGTCCGGGTCAAAACTCCTAGAAAGGGCATCTGCCTTAACATTCTTAGAACCCGGTAGGTATGACACCACAAAATTAAAGCGAGAAAAAAATAAAGACCAGCGCGCCTGTCTAGGATTCAGGCGTCTGGCAGTCTCAAGATAAATCAAATTTTTGTGGTCAGTCAATACCACCACCTGATGTCTAGCCCCCTCGAGCCAATGGCGCCACTCCTCAAACGCCCACTTCATGGCCAAAAGCTCCCGATTCCCAACATCATAATTCCGCTCTGCGGGCGAAAATTTGCGAGAAAAGAAGGCACAAGGCCTAATGACGGAGCAGTCGGAACCTTTCTGCGACAACACTGCCCCAGCTCCGATCTCCGAAGCGTCAACCTCAACCTGAAAAGGCAGATTCACATCAGGCTGACGCAACACAGGGGCAGAGGCAAAACGGCGCTTAAGCTCCTGAAAGGCCTCTACAGCATGAGGGGACCAATTAGCAACATCAGCGCCTTGTCTGGTCAAATCAGTCAGTGGTTTAACGACATCCGAAAAACCAGCAATAAATCGGCGGTAAAAGTTGGCAAAGCCCAAAAATCTCTGAAGACCCTTAAGAGAGGAGGGCTGAGTCCAGTCACAAATAGCTTGCACCTTGACGGGATCCATCTCAATGGAAGAGGGAGAAAAAATATACCCCAAAAAGGAAATTTTCTGGACCCCAAAAACGCACTTAGACCCCTTCACACATAAAGAATTAGACCGCAGAACCTGAAAAACTCTCCTGACCTGCTGGACATGAGAGTCCCAGTCATCAGAAAAAATCAGAATATCATCCAGATATATTATCATAAATTTATCCAGAAAATCGCGGAAAATATCATGCATAAAAGACTGGAAAACTGAAGGGGCATTAGAAAGACCAAAAGGCATGACCAAATACTCAAAGTGGCCCTCGGGCGTATTAAATGCGGTCTTCCACTCATCCCCCTGCCTGATCCGCACCAAATTATACGCCCCACGAAGATCAATTTTAGAGAACCACTTAGCACCCTCTATACGAGCAAACAAATCAGTAAGCAATGGCAATGGGTATTGATACTTAACAGTGATCTTATTCAGAAGCCGATAATCAATACATGGTCTCAAAGAGCCGTCTTTTTTTGAGACAAAGAAAAACCCAGCTCCCAAGGGAGAAGAGGATGGACGAATATGTCCCTTTTCCAAAGACTCCTTTATATATTCCCGCATAGCAGCATGTTCCGGCACAGACAAATTAAACAAACGACCCTTTGGATATTTACAACCCGGTATCAAATCTATGGCACAATCGCACTCACGGTGCGGAGGTAACGACCCAAGCTTGGGTTCGTCAAAGACGTCTTGATAATCAGAGAGGAACTCAGGGACTTCAGAGGGAATGGACGACGAAATAGAAACCAAAGGTACGTCCCCATGAATACCCTTACATCCCCAGCTCAACACAGACATTGCTCTCCAGTCCAAGACTGGGTTGTGAGACTGCAACCATGGCAATCCCAGTACCAAATCGTCATGTAAATTATACAGCACCAGGAAACGAATAATCTCCTGGTGATCCGGATTGATACGCATGGTTACTTGTGTCCAGTATTGTGGTTTATTATTAGCCAATGGGGTGGAGTCAATCCCCTTCAGAGGAATAAGAGTCTCCAAAGGCTCTAAATCAAAACCACAACGATTGGCAAAGGACCCATCCATAAGACTCAGAGCGGCGCCAGAGTCAACATAGGCGTCCGTGGCAATGGATGACAAAGAGCAAATCAGGGTTACAGACAAAATAAACTTAGACTGAATGGTGCTAATGGAAACAGACTTATCAAGCTTCTTTGTACGCCTAGAGCATGCTGATATAACATGAGTAGAATCCCCACAATAGAAACACAATCCATTCTTCCGTCTAAAATTCTGTCGCTCGCTCCTGGACAGAATTCTATCACACTGCATACTTTCTGGCGTCTTTTCCATAGACACCGCCAGATGGTGCACCGGTTTGCGCTCCCGCAGACGCCTATCAATCTGAATAGCCATTGTCATGGACTCATTCAGACCTGCAGGCAAAGGGAACCCCACCATAACATCCTTAACGGCATCAGAGAGACCTTCTCTGAAAGTTGCCGCCAAGGCGCACTCATTCCACTGAGTAAGCACAGACCATTTACGGAATTTTTGGCAGAAAACTTCAGCTTCGTCTTGCCCCTGAGATAGTGCCATCAAAGTTTTTTCTGCCTGAAGTTCCAAATGAGGTTCCTCATAAAGCAAGCCCAAGGCCAGAAAAAACGCATCCACATCGCGTAACGCAGGATCCCCTGCTGGCAATGAGAAGGCCCAATCTTGAGGGTCACCCCTGAGCAAGGAAATCACAATCCTAACCTGCTGAGCAGGGTCTCCAGCTGAACGAGACTTCAGGGACAAATAAAGCTTACAATTATTTCGGAAATTCTGGAAGCTAGCTCTATTCCCTGTGAAGAACTCCGGCAAAGGAATTCTCGGCTCAGATACCGGAGCATGTACCACAAAATCTTGTAAATTTTGTACTTTCGTGATGAGATTATTCAAACCCGCAGTTACACTCTGGAGATCCATTATTGTCAGGTGCACACAGAGCATACAGAGATTAGGAGGAGAGAGAGAGAAAAGACTGCAGCAAGGCAGACTGGAGGAAAAAAAAAAAAAATTTCAGCAGACTTCTTATAACTCTCCTTTCTCAACCTGGGTCTTTAACACTTTACTGGCCGGTCAAACTGTCATGATCTCTGCAGGCAGAGATCATAGCAAGCCTATAGAGGGACAAGCTCTCGGAAGATGGAACTATACTGACCATGAACTAAGCCTGCCGCGCAACTAGAAATAGCCAGGTAGCATTTCCTATTTATCGCTAGATGCCCAGCTCTGGCCTAAGACCTAAATAGCTAGCAGAGGGAAATATAAGACCTGGCTCACCTCTAGAGAAATATTCCAAAGAAGACAGTAGCCCCCCACATATAATGACGGTGAGTTCAGATGAAACAACAAACGCAGCAGGAAAATAGTCTTAGCAAATTTGAGGTCCGCTTACTAGATAGCAGAAGACAGATAGTATACTTTCATGGTCAGCAGAAAAACACTAACAAAACACCATCCAGAGATTACCTTAAACTCTGGCATTAACTCATAACGCCAGAGTAGCAATCCCTGATCAACGAGAGCTTTCCAGACACAGTAACAAAACTTCAGCTGTGAACTGGAACAAATAGGCAAAACAAAACATGGACAAAAGTCCAACTTATCTAGTAGTAGTCTAGAAGCAGGAACAAGCACTGAGAGGCATCAGATAACATTGTTGACCGGCAAGAAACCACCAGAGAAATGAGCTTAAATAGCGACACCCACTACTGATGGAATCAGGTGAAACAGGAAAGAGGATGACAAGTCCAATTCCACAAGCGGCCACCGGGGGAGCCCAGAATCCAAATTCACAACAGAGTACGTGGTGGAGAAGATCTTGGATTCTCGTCTCTCCAGACGGAGGCTTCAGTATCTGGTCAAGTGGAAGGGCTATGGTCAGGAGGATAATTCCTGGGTGGTTGCCTCTGATGTGCATGCGGCCGATTTAGTTCGTGCCTTTCACGCTGCTCATCCTGATCGCCCTGGTGGTCTTGGTGAGGGTTCGGTGACCCCTCCTTAAGGGGGGGTACTGTTGTGAATTAGACTTTTTGGCTCCCTCTTGTGGTTACTAGTGATATGACTCTGGGATTGTCTTTCCTCAGTTTGGCACCCACCTGGGTCGTTAGTCCAGGGGTGTTGCTATATAAGCTTCCTGGATCCTTAGTCCAGTGCCTGGCATCGTTGTAATCAGATCCTTTCTGTTTGCTCCTGTCTGCTGGTCGTGGTTCGTGCAAAATTAAGCTAAGTCCTGCTTCTTTGTTTTTTTGGTTATTTGCTTGCTCTCATTTTTGTCCAGCTTGTACTAAATGTGATTCCTGACCTTGCTGGAAGCTCTAGGGGGCTGGTGTTCTCCCCCCGGGCCGTTAGACGGTTCGGGGGTTCTTGAATATCCAGCGTGGATATTTTGATAGGGTTTTTGCTGACCATATAAGTCATCTTACTATATTCTGCTATTAGCTAGTGGGCCTCTCTTTGCTAAATACCTAGCTCATTCTTACGTTTGTCTTTTCCTCTTACCTCACCGTTATTATTTGTTGGGGGCTTGTATCCAACTTTTGGGGTCTTTTCTCTGGAGGCAAGAAAGGTCTTTCTTTTCCCTTCTAGGGTTAGTTAGTTCTTCGGCTGGCGCGAGACGTCTAGAACCAACGTAGGCACGTTCCCCGGCTGCTGCTATTTGTGGTGCTAGGATTAGATATATGGTCAGCCCAGTTACCACTGCCCTATGAGCTGGTTTTTTGTGTTTGCAGACTTAGTAATTATTTCTGAGACCCTCTGCCATTGGGGTCATAACACGGACCCCAAAAATCCTTTGGCGCCAAGAACACAACAGGTCAGCATTCTACACAGTAATTTAGATGCTTTACTCTATCCTTTATTTTTCCCTTACGGAGACCAGGGCTGGCATGATGGCCTCAAGCAACAAGGGCAAAGTCCACGCAGAGTTACACAACTGCAATATTACTGCTATGTGCTGTCTGTCCGTAATCAGTTTAATCCACTCCTGAATGGTGGCAAACTCACTCAGCAGTACTTAGTGGATGCTTATGTGAAAATCGAGGCAAATCGCCTAAATTATATCCGTCAACACGAAAAGGATTTGAAAGTAGAGGATTATTGTGTACTCCAGGAACATTTCCAGAAAAAATCCATTGAGAAGGGCATCCCCATTGGAAAAACGGTCATTTTACCATCTTCGTTTGAAGGCAGTCCCAGGAATATGCAGCAGCGGTACCAGGATGCCATGGCTATTGTGACTAAATATGGTCGTCCTGATCTATTCATCACCATGACCTGTAATCCGAAATGGAATGAGATTACTGAGAATTTGGAACCTTGGCAGCGTGTGGAACATAGACCTGATTTGGTGGCACGTGTTTTCAAAATAAAACTGGAAGCACTCTTAAAAGACATTAACAACGGATTATTTGGGAAAGTTTGCGCTATGGTTCATGTAATTGAATTTCAAAAACGTGGCCCTCCACATGCTCACATTTTGATTATTCTGGACAGCAACTCCAAATTAAGGACTGAGGAGGACATAGACAATACAGTGTGGGCTGAAATTCCCAATCCTACCCACTACCCTCAGCTCCATAAAATTGTTCTCCAACATATGATTCATGGTCCGTGTGGAGAACACAACCCAAATTCTCCCTGTATGGATCTGGGGAAGTGTACAAAAGGTTTCCCTAAAGATTTGCAACCAAGAACCATCATAGCTAAGGACGCCTATCCTACTTATCGCAGACACTTTGGCCCATCTTTTCAACACCATTCTAACATGATTGACAATTCGTGGGTGGTTCCATATAATCCGTTCCTGCTATTAAAATACAAGTGCCATATAAATGTCGAAGTTTGTGGTTCCATTCAGGCTGTGAAATATTTATTTAAATACGTCTACAAAGGACATGATAAAGCCAATCTTGAAATCTGCCAGACTAACATCCAACATGATGAAACACACCAATTCATGGATTCAAGATATGTCAGTGCACCAGAGGCAGCTTGGCGAATATTCTCATATCCAATGCATAAACAATCTCATAGCATCATTCGCCTTGCTGTACATCTACCGCATTCTCAGCCACTCTATTTTCATGAGGATGACTCTATTGGAAACATCAAACAAAAGCTCCATCAAAATTCTACACTTATGGCCTACTTCAAGCTTAATCAGAACGACCATCATGCTCATATTTATTTATACCGTGAAATTCCCGAAAACTATGTTTGGAAAGAAGGTTCTTGGGAAGTTAGAAAGCGAGCAGGTGGTTCTGTGATTGGACGAATGTATACTGTCAGTGTGAAAGACCAAGAACGCTACTATTTAAGATTGTTATTGTTACATGTCAAAGGTGCAACCAGTTTTGACAGCATAAAAACTGTACACGGAGTCACACATGAAACCTTCAAAGATGCGGCATTAGCTCTTGGCTTACTATTTGATGATAGTCTGTGGAGAAATACATTACTTGATGCCAGTATTCTCAACATGCCAGCACAGCTACGTGACATGTTTGCCTACATTTGTATTTTTGGTCCTCCAGCTAAACCTCGGGACTTATGGGATGAATTTAAGGAACACTTTGTAGAAGACTACTGCTATGCATACCACTCCGACACTCTGGAGTGTGTCAATTGTGAAGGCTATGCTATGACAGATGTCCAACATGTTCTTAAAGCTCATGGAAAAACTTATACTGATTTTAATTTGCCACGTCCAGTCAAGAAACAACACCTCCTCCCACAGTTTGATAAAGATTATGAGTTATCAGCAGCTGCTGAAATGAAAGCTACTCTAAATGAGGACCAACTTTTTGCTTTTGATGCTATCACTCAAGCTTTAGAAGACACTAATTCTACAGCAAAGTGTTTTTTCCTTGATGGTCCTGGTGGCAGCGGAAAAACGTGCCTATATCATCTACTCCTACATCAGCTAAGAGGACAAGGAGACATTGTGTCACCTGCTGCCACTACTGGAATTGCCGCCAACTTGCTACAAGGTGGACGAACCATTCATTCTCTTTATGGGATTCCAATTCCTGTGAATGAAACATCTGTTTCCAGGATTAAGAATGATACCGATGCAGCAAAAGATTTGCACAGCACTAAACTTTTTATTATTGATGAGTGCACAATGCTATCCAAATATGCATTGCATGTCATTGATAGAGTTTTACGTGATGTCATGACAACAAATGTAGCTCACAAAGAAAAAACACTGTTTGGAGGTAAAGTGATTGTTTTTGGAGGCGACTTTAGACAATGTCTTCCTGTCATCCCTCATGGGACAAGAACTGATGTTGTAGAGAGCTGTATAAAATATTCACAACACTGGCAACATTTTACTCGCCTGCCACTTATTAACAACATGCGCTCCATTGATCCTCACTACAGCAGTTGGTTGCTTCAACTGGGAAATGGTGAACTATCTAATGAACATAACCTTGGAGATGATGTAATTGAAATTCCTCCAGACATGGTATGCACTGGCTCTTTAATAATTGAAATTTTTGGAGATAATCTTTGTATTGATGTGAATGACACCGAAAGCATAAATACAGCTGCAGCTCATGCAATTTTATGTCCAAAAAATGAGGACGTTGAAAAAGTCAATTCCCAAGTCATGGATTTATTGATAGGTGACTATACTGAATATATCAGTGATGATTCCATCAATCCTGATGAAGCTGATGACCTCGATCAATGCCCACTTGAGTTTTTGAATTCACTAACACCAACTGGAATGCCTTCACATCGGCTGAAACTTAAAATTGGCACCATTGTCATGTTATTACGTAATCTGAACACGAACAAAGGTCTCTGCAATGGTACGCGGCTCATTGTCACTGCCTTACATGCCAATATCATACTGGCTAAAGTAATTAGTGGGTCAGCAGCAGGAAATGTGGTATTCATTCCACGAATTGATTTGTGTCCATCAGAGACTGGATTACCTTTTAAATTAAGACGGATACAATTTCCCATCAAGCCCGCATTTGCAATGACCATAAATAAATCTCAAGGCCAGACCCTCCATCGAGTTGGCATTTATCTACCAGAACCTGCTTTTGCCCATGGTCAATTGTATGTTGCTTTTTCCAGGGTGAAGCAATGTTGCAATGTGAGGGTTAAAGTGGTTAATACACCACTTCAAGGACAATTATTGGCTGATAGTAATAAAGTCTTCACACGTAATATTATCTACAAAAATATTTTAGTTTAAAGTTACTTTTCTTTTTTTTCATTATTCAGTTTTTCTAATAACATAGACAGCAATAGGCAAATTCTATGTATAGAGATAAGGAAAAAAAACAAAAACAAAAAAAAATTAGTGTAGCCATAGACATATAGATTTTAAGTACTTATGTAGGAAACTAGACTGTGGCCCGATTCTAATGCATCGGGTATTCTAGAATATGCATGTCCCCGTAGTATATGGACAATGATGATTCCAGAATTCACGGCAGACTGTGCCCGTCGCTGATTGGTCGAGGCAACCTTTATGACATCATCGTCGCCATGGCAACCATTATGACATCTACGTCGATACTGTGCCCGTCGCTGATTGGTCGAGGCGAATTCACGGCAGACTGTACCCGTCACTGATTGGTCGAGGCAACCTTTATGACATCATCGTCGCCATGCTGTGCCCGTCTCTGATTGGTCGAGGTCTGGCGGCCTCGACCAATCAGAGACGCGGGATTTCCAAGACAGACAGACAGACAGACAGACAGAAAGACAGACAGACAGACAGACGGAAAAACCCTTAGACAATTATATATATAGATACGTATATAACATACGTACTCATTAGCATATAGGGTTAATAACTCTATATCATATCTACATAAATTTAGAAATATGATATATCAATACATATTTTTATAGGTAAGTAGAACACACATTAAGTACAAGATGTAAGATGTGTATCATCCAAATGCCTGTATTTGGTGATAGGAACCTGTATTTGAAGCTCCAGCAGTATAGCTGCTGAGAGATTTCATTTTGTTTTTAAAAAGGGTGAGGTTTTTGTGAACAGGTAAGAGACGGGTGGGATGGCTGTTCACACACATCTCTATCTCCAGGTGTGTTCTGTACATAGAAATAGATATATAGATAGGTACATATTTAGATAGATAGGGAAAGAATAGAGATTTTGCTTTCACATCAACATTTTTCTGCTATTTGGAGAATTTATGGTGGAAAAAAGGCTATTTCTGCACTTCCTGCCTAAGGGCTGACCCACGCCACTCTTGCTGTAAGTTGCATGCAATGTATACGGAATTTGTACTTCACTTGCGGCAGGTGCGGCACATGTGGTTTCTGCAGTTTTCGCCACAAAATCTCCACTTACCAGTGTTTTTGTTGTGGCTGCATTTAATGCAATTGTCGAAGCCGCGTTTGCCGCATTTACTGCAAGTTAACTCCAAGCTTCATCTACATTGCATGGCACTTGCTGAAAGTGTGTTGTAGGTCAGTTCTTTGGTGCCAAGTGTGGAAGTTGTATTGTTTTTAAAATTACTTCTGCAAATATCAGAAACATGCAGATGTGAAAGAGGTTTGAGTATTAAGAAATAGGAATCAGTTAGTTAGGACCCATCAGTTCAAAGGCTACCGTGACGTGGTTGATGGGCATGCTTATATTAGCCCATCGGTGTACTATGAACGTTGATTTCTTAAATTTTACACTTCTGTAAAAATAAACACAAAAAATTTGGATACACAAAAAGGCTTTTATTTCTGTTGTACTTATTAGAATTATTTAAAATGAAGGCTTAGCTAAGCCCAAGAGATGATTAAAAACGTTTCATACCAACCCATCAGATGTAAAATTACTGTGAAAATACCTGATGGGCACACAAGTATGCGCCAGTATGGGTACTAAGAGCTTTTCCACATAATAATGAAATATTTTAAAATGTCATAGAACATACCAATATACATAGTTATTGATACATATTATTTATTATTTACATTATTGTTCTTAAGCAAAGAACCGTTGTTGTGGCATTTGCCACAACACGCAAAGTTGTTGTCTGAGGTCTTTCATCACTCCCCTCATAAGCATGTTCATGGATCCTGTGTAACTGTACCTTAAATAACAAGAATTGTCAAGAGCTGGTGAGTGCAGCCATTTTTTGTTCTTTCTTACTATTATTTATTAATTTTATTATTCTTACACTTGAATAAATAAAGTATATATGGATTCTAGACTCCCGATTCTTTAGAATCGGGCTGCCATCTAGTTTATCATATGCAAATGAATCCTTTGACTAGTCGATGGGGCATTTGTGCTCTCAGAATAAATCAGCTCTCTCAGCATGAGATGACTGTGGCTATGATAACATGATTTTCAAGAGTCGGCATCATCGCGAGCTCTGTGCAAAACTCGCGCATGTGCGCGGATTTGTCAATTAACACTATCGCGCCTCTGAAGCCAGGTGTATGCCTTCCGGCTTCAGCGGCACACTGCCCATGACCAGAAGTGCAGATGATGTCTCATCTGTCTGTTCTGTTTGTCGTAGCTGTTTTCATTCTGACCCAAATGTCAGCTGACAGATCACCAGTGAGTCCTAATTGTGGATTTACGCCCTTAGTTGACAAGCGCTTGGAGACAAAAGACACCTCACACGTATCCCGTGAGCAAGTCACTTTTATCTGATATATAAAAAGCCAAAGCAATGTTTTATACCATTTACATCCAATGCATTTCAATGTAACTCATGTAGCCCCCACCCTCACCCAGGGTCATACTTTATTTACCATAACCCAGAATATGTTGTACTGACTATTGAGAACATACATGATAAGAAGTACAGTCTCCTTGAAGAGGAGACCGTTAGACTACTGAGTCAACAGATTCTAGTAATTCTAACACTTAAAGGCAAAAGGCATTTAAAGGCAAGGTAGTTAAAGGCAAACTATTAACCCTTCTATAACAATTTCCCCCTTTTGTAAATGGTATAACCTCTGCTACGGGGTCCGCTGATGTCCACAAAGGAGCTACTGTCTCATGGGTCTAGTACCCACAAGGGGACTTCCTACCTGCTTCGCCCATCCACCCTCAATGTGGACACTCAACTTCCCCATCAGCAGTGGCCATACGGGGCCTATGATATACTACAGAAGGTTCAGCCTTAGATAATACATATATTAGCGCTTTTACGGCTACATAAAACAATAAGCAAAGCAACAAGATTTGCATACAAGTCTGAAAAATACCAAAAATAATCCATCCTGCTAGGCCGCTAAGCCAATCGGCTGGATTTAAAAAGGAGTCTCTATATTGTACTAGTCTCATTAAGAGCCTTAAGGAACCTAGAAAACCTGAGTCCAAGTCTCATTGGGTATGCTGTGTGGTGTTAATACCTTCCTTGGCTCCAGGGGTAAAGGCTAAGTACAGCATAGCCCTTACAAATACTGGGCTGTGTATACAGATCCAACAGTCCAGCAGTTTTTGTCCTTCCGCGTCGCTTGTAAGAAAGCAAGATGCTGAATAAGTTTGTTGTCCTTGTCAACATTTAAAAGTTTATCCAGTGTCTCTGTAAGGTGCAAACATCCTACCACTGCCAGCAAGGTGATTAGGACAACAGTCTTTCTGCTAGTGAAAAGATCTTTTTGCAGTGACTGGCATGGATCCAGGTGGGCGTTCCCTCAAGTGAATGTGGTCAACTGGACTTTACAACGGGCCGTCAAACCATGGATATAGGCTCCTTCTTACGTGTCTGTGTATGACCACCCAATCACCTGGATTTAGCAGATGTGCGTCCGCACTGGCATTAAGATCTGGAATGGATGAAAACACATGTTTATGCACCACAATAAGTATTTTCTGCAAGGCCTGGACATGGGCTGTCATAGCACCGTGTTGCATTTGTAGCACCTGTGGGAAGTACAGACCAGTCTCTGGCAAACTACTAAACAGGACTTCAAAAGGGGGCAAGCTTGTCTTTCTATTTGGAGTGTGTCTGACTAGAAAGAGTGCAAGAGACAAGCATTCTACCCCGCTCTTTCCTGTGTCTGCCATGGCTTCTGAATTTTCAGTTTAAGTGTCCCATTTAGTGTTTCCATTTTCCCACTACTTTGTTGTCTATATGGTGCATGCTTTCTGTACTCCCAGGGCCTGCAAGTGTGTACCCCTATCGCTCTTTGTGGTTTCTGGGACACCATACCTGCAGATCAATTCTTTCATTAGGTTGTCTGCAGTCGCTTTAGTATTTGCACATTTTACCAGCCAACCAGAGAAGAGATCTACACATACTAGGACATTTTTCACACACTCCTACCTTGGGTAGCTGTATGTAGCCCGTCTGCAGTCTCTGAAATGGGTAGAGAGGCCTGGGTGTCGCTTTCTTAGGGATTTTTACTGTTTTACCAGGGTTGTGCTGTGCACAGATGAGGCATGACCGTACGAGCTTTGATGCTACGTAACTGAAACCAGGAGCGATCCGGAAGGCATCTACCATGGACACATGTGACATTTTGAGGTGTGAGTGGGGCCAAGTGTTGCTTGTGCCATAATTAGGAACAGGGACCTTGGTATATACAATTTATCCTTATTCTCCCAAAACTCTTTTTGAGTTCAGCTCAGCTCCCATTCTCCCCCGTGTTCCTTCTCTGTTTGGGCAGCTGGAGGGATTTCAGGACATCTAGGCTCAGTGTGGCTGGAATACGCTGACTCTCCGCCACCGTCCACTGCTCCCTAGGCCGCCTTGCTGCTACTTTAGCAGCCTCGTCCGCCCTTCTGTTGCCCTCTACCTCCACAGAGTCACCGTCCGTGTGTGCTGTTACCTTGACGATGCCAACCTGGACTGGTAACGTCAATGCCTCCACTAATTGTTTCATCAGCTCTGCATTTTTAATGGGCTTACCGGCTGATGTAAGAAACGTTCTGCTTCTCCAGACAGGGCAATAATCATGGGATATTCCCCATGCACAATTCAAATCTGTGTAAATATTAGCGACTTTACCTGCAGCAGCTCTACACGCCTCAGTGAGCGCCTTCAACTCAGCCTCCTGCACCAACATGTGTGGAGGGAGTGGTTCAACTCGGATTACCTCATGTGAGGATACTACTGTATGTCCGGTGTAGAATCGCCCATCCTGGTGGTATCTGGAGCCATCTACAAAAATAAAACTTCAAAATATGCATTAGGAACAGTTTTTGTTTTTTTGTTTTTTCCATGAACATATGTAAAACATACTGTCTCCTGACTCATCAGTTCCTATGCAGTCATGTTTGTGCGTCATGTCAACGTACCAGTGTACTTTTTTTTTTTTTTTTTTTTTTATGCTGTCACCAATTCCCCCTTTTCTGAATCCACAGGCAGATGAGTGGCTGGATTCAGAACACTATGTCTTTTGAGGGTGACGTATTCAGGAATTAGTATTAGAACACATTCAAGTCTGATCTGTCTATCCATAGACAGGTGTTTTGGTTGAACTTGTACAAGTATGGCATTAATGTCATGTGGGGAACAAATTGTCAAAAGAAAAAGTCAGTGTAAGCTCACATGCCTAGCAGTAATACAGCAGCTCTACAACACGGACACACGTAGGAGACCCTCTAATCACTGGGTCTAATTGTGCTGAGTAGTAAGCTATTGGTCTCTGTTCCTCTCCACATTGATGTGTCAGTACTGCGGTAGCATGTCCTCCCTGCTCTGTTCAAAATAAGAAAAATGGCTGATCATAGTTTGGAATGCCTAAGGCCGGGGCTGGCACAATGAGCAGCTTCAGAGAATCAATTGCTTCTTGAGTGAGATTGTAGGGGTTTGATGACAACCTGTCATAGAGTGGTTGCATCATTTGTGAAGCAGACCTTATCCAAGGCCTACAGTAGGTCACCAAACCTAGAAAAATGCATAGATGCTGGTGTGACCTGGGTAAAGGGAGATTTTGTATTGCCTGTTTTCTGTCTTCAGTCAGGTGTCTTGTACATTCATCAATACAATGTCCTAAAAATGTCACCTTTTGTTTGTAATACTGTAATTTGTCACGTGAGACCTTGTTGCAACCCTTCTCTGCCAAAAAACACAGCAAGGAAACTGTAGCTTCCTTGCAGGACGTCTGGTCCGGGCAGCAGAGCAAGAGGTCATCCACGTACTGCAATAGTACAGTCTGTGGATGAGGTGGTTGCCACTGCTCAAGAATCCCTGCCATCGCTGTTGAATAGATGGTTGGGGAGTTCTTTCCCCCTTTTGGGAGGACCGTCCAACAGTATTGTTTACCTTCGTGAGTAAAAAAGAAAAGATGCCGTCAGTCAGGGTGCAGGGGTACAGAGAAGAATGCATTTGCCAAATTAATGACTGTGAAACATTTTGTGACCGTACGGTGTGTGTATTAGGGACAATTGAGATTACACTCACTGTAACATCATTAATGGCCTGTAAGTCCTGAACTATTCTGTGTCAGGGGAACCCTTGGGTCCTTTTTCTTCTTAATGGGATACAAAGGGGTGTTGCTTTAACCAAAGAGGAGTGGTTCCTTCTTTTAATTTAATCAAAACAAGGGGAATGGGCAATCGACCCACATCAGATTTTCCCCTTGCCCAAACGGTGTCTGGCACCTGACTCTTTTTCCTGTCCTCAGACATACTGGTGTCAGGCATTACCTTCACCACTCTTGCCATATACACCATTTGTGAAATATTACACAAGTGTTTATATAAATCAGACACTAATGTCCAAATACTATTTATACCCGTATTTGATTGGGTAGAGTACCCCTTAAGAAACTAAATTTGATTCACAGAATATGTTACCAAAAGAAATTATATATATGAAAATATATATTTACGAAAGATACTGAGTCGTAAAATGGGAGAGCACAATGCCATAGGCCACAGCAAAGCACAAGCTTATTTTAAGAAGGTAGTAGCCCTATGTAAATCCATAACTAACAGTTCCAAATATAAAAAGAAGGGATTTGAAAAATACCAAATACCAGTTACTTGCAATAAGGTATAGGAAGTGAAAAAGACAAATAAACAGTGACTATGGTTTGAGCCAATATAATGAATGGCTAAAAAACTATATATCATATGAAGACAACCTAGATATACACGGTAACTATACCACCTTGTGTAAGGAAACTACTAAACTGGCAAATGAATGGAATTAAGTGTAACTATAATTGGGCATGATTTACCTGTGGTATAATGTGCACGTGGAAGACCCTGACATCTCTCTGCACCAAGTGTTTATATTAAAGGGGACTTGTGACTGTAATACCCTCAGGAGAGTACTGTATGATGGCCTAGCCAGTACTCAACTCTGCTCCCAGCAAATCCATAGGGGTATTGAAACCAAAAATTGTCACTAACAATAACTTTGTAAGCAGCTCTTCTAAGCACGATCTCGTGATTCTAGTCTTATTTGTTTAGTCATAGGGCTTCAGTCGCTTGTCCTTCTACACTCACGCATTCCACAGTCTCGTCAGTAATCATGTCTGGCATTATCAAGTTTCTGTGCCACAGTTCCGGCTGCTCCAGTGTCAATCAAGAATTCTGTCTCTTTCCCTCCTGGAGGTGAAGAAGGTGGAAGATTGGTCTGAGTGTCCATTTTCTCCACAATTCCAGCACTTTACTGTTTCTAAGTCCTTAGGTCCCTTACTGCGTCTCTGCTGTTTCCCTTGTACTCCAGCATACATGACACGTCGTCTTATTGTCCTAGTTTGTTCAACTCCTTTAGCAACTTTTAAGGAGGTCTTTGGATCCACATTTCTCCATTCAGGTCTAGCTGTCTGTACTGCGTCTCGTAAGTCTTTGGTCATACCGTCAATGAATGTATTTACCAATACTTTAACATCAAGTGGGTTTACTGGACTGTACCCCATGTCTTCCCATTTAAGCTGTAACCGTCTAAAGTACATCTCTACACTCTCTTCTTTTGTCACATCTGTATGTGTCTTAATTATGTGTCCTAGCAAGTCACCTGTTTTTGTGCTCACTAACTACCTAGGCCTGCCCAGGTGCACTTATACGTCCATCATATTGTCTTTATCTGAAAAATGGGAAAGGTTGGTTCTCAGGGTCAGCCAATTGTTTTTAGCGTAGCTAGCTAGTCAGAGGGCCTCCAGGGATAATACTCCTGTATCTGTCCTACCCTACCTGATGTGGTTGGTTCTCTGGTGGTGGGGGTGACTAGATGACCGGTTGGGGGTGACATGACATGCTGGTCTACAGCTCCTTCCCAAAAGGATTACTGTCAGCCTACTCCCAAAAGTTAATGTCCCCACTATCCACCAACCACAATCCTGTGTCAGCTTCTTATGTCACTACATGTGATCTTGTCTGGACAGGATTCAGTGTAATTCTCTTAGGTCGGGTTGCAGCACAAATCATACGAGTATTTCTCCAGTCTGGGTTTGTCTGACCACAGTCCATCTGTCTTGTCTGGGTCTCTGGTTATACAAAGGTATAACCGTAGCAGTAATGTGTCAGTCATAGTCGGACTTTTAAGCATCAAAACATTCATAATACACCTTACTTTCGTCCTTTGTCTGTGCCTTTTTGAACAACAAAACATCCACTCACTGGCATTTTTGCCTTTTTCAATATTGTTTTCACATCTTTCACTGCTTCCTTTTTCCAATCTATACAGCGGTTTTTAGATCCCATTGGGGGCCCTGACTGCACACAGAATAAGTTGCCCATGGCTTCAACTTATCCGCTCAACAACACAGAGCAGGTTCCCTACCTACCACTCGGTGGCACCGAGCAGGTGCACTACCTACCACTCGGTGGACTTAAAGGATTTTACCGAGCAGGTTCACTACCTACCACTCGGTAAATCAGCTGGCTAGCACAGCTCCATGGACGGCAAGGTTACACCACCTAATGCCGTAGACTGACTGTAGCAGGTTACTCCGTACACTACATCAGCCGTGCAGTTGGTTACCTCCTCTGCTGATCCTCAATTTGCTATATCAATCACTTAATTTGAAGTAGGTGAATTTTTTTTACCAATCTTTTCAATCACTTACAAGTTTTCCTCTAAAAATAGGCACAGTTCTTTTTCACTTTCAATTTCATACAGTACTTATTGCTTTAAACACAAATCTCTCAGTGTGTACCAAACCAAGGACAGAGAAACTTAGAATGCAATACATGCCCCCCTTCCTCTGGCCCACAACGCAAAGGGGACAAATCTCAAGCAAGTAGCGCAGGGGTGCACTTCCCTCCTCCCATCTGGTATTTCGCGCTGATCAGAGCTTTGTGCCTCACATACACAGAAGCAGTTTACAAAACATTCATCCTCTCGGAATTAAAAACAATTTCTCTATACAGGCAAATCACTGCACAACTTGAAAAAGCTGATTCTGACCGCGTCCGGCCAAACCACATATAGACATACATAGAAACCTATCCAATGTCAAACCATATATAACACAGGTTTCACTGAATTTCAAATGTAAATTAAATGTACATTAAAAATATCCACAACTCATTCATCCTGGACCCTCAACAACACTTAGATAAGTAATGATACTTATGTGATCATTCATTCATACGTGCTCAGGGATTTTTTTTTTTTTCTTTTCCTTTCACTTTTTAGTTGAGTTTCACAAGAAGAAAATCCCTTATCTCAATCACTCCACCTCTTATCTCATTCAGAGGTTCTCATAGACATACACACATACAAGGCTCACACAGCCTGTCTATTCTGCACTTTGGAATTAACACAACTCTATATAAATAAAACTGCAGCAGTGTCTACTGACACTCTGAAAACACTTTAAGGCCAAACAACAAAAACCACAGCCTTATACAAAATACAGCTTCATATAATGTACTGCCAATCCAAAATGACCAAAATAACAACACTGCACAGAGTCTATCCCAGCTCTTGTATTACACACACTAAACAAATACACAACCAATTAGGATATTGACAAATAATACAGATAACAATTATCACAATTATCATCTTATTACTCTATTATTCAACTCTCATACGGACATAAACAGACAAAACAAACACAAAACTCACTGGTGATGTGTGGATTCTTTGAACCGTGTTTACAGCCTTTACCCAGAGGTATGGAGAAATCCGGAAGAGAGATTGCAGGTGCAAACAGATTGTAAGAATAACGTTTCTCACCTTGCTGCAGCAGTTGTTTGCATTATCCAATCTCTCTGGAAGCTCCCACATACGGATTCCGAATAAGGTGGCTGGTTACACGGTCCCCGTTCGGGCGCCAACCTGTCGTAGCTGTTTTCATTCTGACCCAAATGTCAGCTGACAGATCACCAGTGAGGCCTAATTGTGGATTTACGCCCTTAGTTGACAAGCGCTTGGAGACAAAAGACACCTCACACGTATCCCGTGAGCAAGTCACTTTTATCTGATATATAAAAAGCCAAAGCAATGTTTTATACCATTTACATCCAATGCATTTCAATGTAACTCATGTAGCCCCCACCCTCACCCAGGGTCATACTTTATTTACCATAACCCAGAATATGTTGTACTGACTATTGAGAACATACATGATAAGAAGTACAGTCTCCTTGAAGAGGAGACCGTTAGACTACTGAGTCAACAGATTCTAGTAATTCTAACACTTAAAGGCAAAAGGCATTTAAAGGCAAGGTAGTTAAAGGCAAACTATTAACCCTTCTATAACATGTTACAAATAAAGATAATTTAAACATTAAATTGTTGTCTTCTGCACTTCTGGTCCTGTGCAGTGCACCTGTGAAGTGAAGACTTTCTGCTCCTAATCACCATCCTCCGGCTATGATTGTTGTGGATAGTGCGCAGGTGCCTAGCAGGCCCAAGCAGGCGCACTTCTGGCAGAGCCGAAATGACATCTGCTACTGCTTGCACAATGATGTTTTATGCTCTGCCCACGGTAGTGCAGAGCAAAGTGTGCCCACGCGGGCCAGTGATGCAACTGCAAAATTACTTTGCACTCTGTGGATAGGATGCATCATGCACACTGATCAGAGCTGGAGGATGGCAATTAGGATCAGAGATGAGACACAGATGCTACAGCGATGACGCCTTTTGGACCAAACTATCCTCTTTTAAATACCATGAGATAGCAATTCAAATGGTATTTCTTAGGTCATAGAGGGGGAATCAGGAAACAATATGAATGTGTATGGAATGCAGTGCAGGAGCAGATAAAGGGGATGGCAATTGTTGAGAGACTCAAAAACTGGTGACAGGTTCCCTTTAAGAATAGATTTGCTTACTTAATTTGACTCAAATAGGTTAGTCAGGGTTTTTTTTGCTGAAGTGTCATGGGTCAGTCAGGCTTGGACTGACTCATAGGGAAACAGGTGAATCTCCCCGGGGGGGGGGTCCATGTGTAGGAGTACGTCACTTACCCCCCCAAAATGAGCAGTAATTGGCCCAGTACATTTGATTCACTATATACATACAAAATCTAATCTGCATCTCATCATTTATGTGACCAAGGTAAAATTGTAACTGAACAGTTGGCCCCCCAAGTCAATCTTTCTGGTGGGCTCTTGTCACCGCAGTCCAACATTGTGCTATGCCATTTAACCTGTTGGAAAATAGCAAACACCCACAGAGGCATTGCAAAATCTATATCAAGGTACCCAACCTACTAATCTTGATGCCAGTATTTGCTTATAAAAGGCAAGCGATCCATGGTATGACTCAAGATACCTGACTTGTGTGAAACTGCTCAATTGCATCCTTTCCAGATATGCCCCTAAACATAATGTGAACAGAACATAAGCTATAACGTTTGGAAAGGCTGTACTGTTGAGTTCTCACTATTCGTAATCACTTTAAACACTATACAATGTAGAATATTATCATATTATTATTATGGAGTCAGTATTATATTACCATGAACTAGATGAACTCTTCTATTGCCTCTATACCACTCTATACCAAACATCCATGAACTTTACCAAACTATTATTGACATTATCTGGAGAAGTATAACTTTATTTTAATGTTCATCCCTTTAGTTCATTTTTTTTTAAAAACATAGAATTTTTTATTTTGCTATAGGTCAGTGTTAAAATGTAGAAGCAAGACGTTAACTTGCCCCTGTTGCTGTCCTTTTTGCACGTTCTTTATCTTGATTTTATCTAAGTAAGTCGTAGTTACAAAAAATAATGAAGACAAAAATCTAAATATAAGCAAGCAAAAGGGTTTTTTCAAGACAGCAAATAAATATATAAGAAGAAAAGGCAGTTCTAGAGGGTCAACATGAATGAAAAGATTTGCATCAGTGGCATGACCTGTTAAGACCTTGGAGTTTTGTAGATCCAATTATACAGATACCAGTCCAATTATTGCAGCGTCTAGCCGCTATTTTAACTTTGTAGAAAAGTAAACCCAAGCCAAATGTTGTAGGTCCACAAAAAGGATATTTAGAAATAAAAATAATTACTACTTTTTAATTCAGTTCATAAGTTACTGAATAATAAGATAATGTGTATCCCTGATTTATTTACCTCTTATTTCAATGCAGAAGATCTAGTAGACAAAATAAAAGCCCAATGCATATCATTTAATTAGTTTTTTACTCAGAAAAACAATAAAAGAAAAAGGATTCATCCAAACATGGAGTTATAAAATAAGAAACCAGTTCTAAAAAATGTATAATAATTAGTGATGAGCGAGTATACTTGTCTCTCAGGTTTCCCCAAGCATGCTTGGGTGGTCTCCGAGTATTTGGATGTGCTTGGAGATTTAGTTTTTGTCGCCGCAGCTGCATGATTTGCGACTGCTAGACAGCTTGACTATATGTGAGGTTGCCTGTTTGTTAGGGAATTCCCACATGTGTTCAGGCTATCTAGCAGTCGCAAATCATGCAGCTGTGGGTGACGAAAACGAAATCTCTGAGGTCATCCAAATACTCAGAAACCACTCGAGCATGCTCGGGGAAACCCAGGTAACGAGTATACTCGCTCATCACTAATAATATTGCATAATGACGGCCTACAACACAACTGTTGTCTAAGAGTTCTGCATTTCCTCTGGTATGATAAATATAATCAAGCAGCTACTAATGACCAACTAGCTATATTGAACTCTGAAATGCCCCTATGGGTTTTTTACATTCCCCTAACACATCAACATCTCTCTTATGAGTCCCAAGAGCTTTCCATTCAACCCGTCTTAGCTGAAGCTCTTTACAGAAGAGGAGATGGCAATTGTCTTCTTCTTCTTGTTTTTATTCTGTTTACAAGACTTTTCAGTTGTGTATCTAATTTGTTTCTTGTGTGCAACAAGGGAGGTCCCAGGTGTAGCAGAGGGGCCAAATAAGACATTTAGTGACAGTATATCGTTGTGTCACAGTAGCTGGAGTAGAATGCTGGACCACTTCCATGGTATCCACCAAATGTCATGACACTTTTATCATGTGTACTGGGACCAGGGACTCCTTCCCTGTCCCTACCGCTAGGTGACACCCTAGCTCGATATACACCCCGTATTATTTCTGATGGTGAAGATGCTGGGGCCATATACTTTGCCTTAGCTCCTGAACACAACCTCAGTCTGTACTATTCATCCACCCAGAGAAGAGGGGTGTAATAGTATACCGTAGTACACCAACCAGACTAAAAAGATAATATGAACAGGGGTAAAGAAAAAAAAACAAACATGCAAATATACTCACACATATAACAGATGAATTCACCAGGGTAAAATCAAAGTAGGAGAAGAAAGGGAATTATCAAACACTTAAAACCTAGCAATAGTCACAGATAAATCCACCAAACGCCTTTCTCCTATTATAACCAACAACAACCTCCAGCTATGCAGCATAAGCTACTCTGACAATAAGTGCTAGCCAGGGCCCACATTATGAAGGAGATGGGAGTAGCTAACAGTGCACAGTTGAGTGTTATGATCTGGTGGCCTAGGAGCAGCATGGACGAGCTCTGGAGTAGGTGGCCTCTATACTGATCGCAGACCCTGAACTTAACACCGCAACTAGAAGTAGCCGTGGGATGTTCCTGTCACTCCCTAGACACCTCGTCACAGCCAGAGGACTAATTACCCCTAAAGAAAGATACAGGAAAACTATCTTGCCTCAGAGAAAATCCCTAAAGGAAAGACAGCCCCCCACAAATATTGACTGTGAGAGGAGACAAAACGGACCCTGCCCCAATCTCAGAAGCGTCAACCTCAACCTGAAAAGGAAGAGAAACATCCGGCTGACGCAACACAGGGGCAGAAGTAAATCGGCGCTTAAGCTCCTGAAAGGCAGAAACAGCCTCAGAGGACCAATTCGCTACATCAGCGCCCTTCCTCGTCAAATCGGTCAGGGGTTTAACCACACTGGAGAAGTTGGCAATGAAACGGCGATAAAAATTAGCAAAGCCCAAAAATTTCTGAAGGCTCTTCACGGATGTGGGCTGGATCCAATCATGAATGGCCTGAACCTTAACCGGATCCATTTCTATAGATGATGGAGAAAAAATGAAGCCCAAAAAATAAACCTTCTGTACTCCAAAGAGGCACTTAGACCCCTTCACAAACAAGGCATTATCACGAAGGACCTGAAATACCATTCTGACTTGTTTCACATGAGACTCCTAATCATCTGAAAAAATCAAAATATCATCCAAATATACAATCATGAATTTATCAAGATAATTCCGAAAAATATCATGCATGAAGGACTGAAACACAGATGGGGCATTAGAGAGTCCGAATGGCATCACAAGATATTCAAAATGGCCCTCGGGCGTATTAAACGCAGTTTTCCATTCGTCACCCTGCTTAATACGAACAAGATTATATGCCCCTCGAAGGTCAATCTTAGTAAACCAACTAGCCCCCTTAATCCTGGCAAACAAATCAGAAAGCAAAGGCAAAGGGTATTGGAATTTGACCATGATCTTATTCAAGAGGCGATAATCAATACAGGGTCTCAAGGAGCCATCCTTCTTGGCAACAAAAAAAAAACCTGCTCCCAATGGAGAAGAAGATGGCCGAATATGCCCCTTCTCCAAAGACTCCTTTACATAGCTCCGCATGGCGGCATGTTCAGGCACAGACAGGTTGAAAAGTCGGCCCTTAGGAAACTTACAGCCTGGAATCAAGTCAATAGCACAATCACAGTCCCTATGCGGTGGAAGGGAACTGGACTTGGGCTCATCGAAAACATCCTGGAAATCTGACAAACTCAGGAATTTCAGAAGAGGGGGAGGAGGAAATTGACATCAGAGGAACGTCATCATGAACCCCCTGACAACCCCAACTAGATTTCCAATCCAACACCGGATTATGTACCTGTAACCATGGAAACCCCAGCACAATAGCATCATGCAAATTATGCAACACCAGGAAACGACAATCTTCCTGATGGGCTGGCGCCATGCACATGGTTAACTGTGTCCAAAACTGAGGTTTATTTTTAGCCAATAGTGTAGCATCAATACCCCTCAAAGGGATAGGACTCCGCAAAGGCTGTAAGGGAAAACCACAACGTCTGGCAAATTCTAAGTCCATCAAATTTAACGCGGCGCCTGAATCCACAAATGCCATGACAGAGAATGACGATAATGAGCAGATCAGGGTCACAGATAACAGAAATTTAGGTTGTACAGTACTGATGGTAACGGAATTAGCGATTCTCTTGGCACGCTTAGGGCAATCAGAAATAACATGAGCAGAATCGCCGCAGTAAAAGCACAACCTTTTCTGACGTCTGAATCCTTGGCGTTCAGCTCTAGACACAATCCTATCACACTGCATAGGCTCAGGACTCCGCTCGGAAGACAACGCCATAGTGTGCACAACTCTGCGCTCACGCAAGCGCCGATCAATTTGAATGGCCAGAGACATAGAATCACTCAGACCTGCAGGCGTGGGGAACCCCACTATAACATCTTTAACAGATTCAGAAAGACCCTTTCTGAAAATTGCCACCAAAGCATCCTCATTCAACTTAGTAAGCACAGACCATTTTCTAAATTTCTGGCAATATGATTCTGCCGCTTCTTGACCCTGACACAGGGCCAACAAGGTTTTCTCAGCATGATCCACAGAATTAGGTTCATCATACAATAACCCAAGCGCCTGAAAAAAGGTGTCTACATTAAGCAAGGCCGGATTCCCAGATTCCAGGGAAAATGCCCAATCCTGCGGGTCGCCACGCAACAGAGAAATGACAATTTTTACCTGCTGGATGGGATCACCAGAGGAACGGGGCTTCAGAGCAAAAAACAGTTTACAGTTATTTTTAAAGCTCAAAAATTTGGACCTGTCCCCAAAAAACAGATCGGGGGTAGGAATTCTAGGCTCTAAAACAGGAGTCTGCACGATATAATCAGAAATACCCTGTACTCTAGCAGCAAGTTGATCCACCCAAGAAGCAAGTCCCTGAACATCCATGTCAGCGCCTAACTCCTGAGCCACCCAGAGGTGAAGAGGGAAAAAAAAACACAACAGAGTACAGAAAAAAAAATGACTCAGCACTTTCTTTCTCTTCTTTTGAGATGCGGTTAACTCATTGTTGGCCAGTTGTACTGTTATGATCTGGTGGCCTAGGAGCAGCATGGACGAGCTCTGGAGTAGGTGGCCTCTATACTGATCGCAGACCCTGAACTTAACACCGCAACTAGAAGTAGCCGTGGGATGTTCCTGTCACTCCCTAGACACCTCGTCACAGCCAGAGGACTAATTACCCCTAAAGAAAGATACAGGAAAACTATCTTGCCTCAGAGAAAATCCCTAAAGGAAAGACAGCCCCCCACAAATATTGACTGTGAGAGGAGAGGGAAATTACAAACGCAGACTGAAAACAGAATTTAGCAAAGGAGGCCACGCTACCTAGAAAGAAAAGACAGGACAGAGTACTGTGCGGTCAGTATTAAAATACTACAAAAATCCACCACAGAGAATACAAAAATCTCCACACCTAACTAAAGGCATGGAGGGTAACTCTGCAACTCCAGAGCTTCCAGCTTGGCTGAATAAATCCTTACACAGACAAAGCTGGACAAGAAAAAACATAGCAATTCACTGAACTATAAAGTCCACCGCATGTGGACTGCAAAAACAAAGCCAGGACTTATCTTTGATGATTTGGACAATCCAGCAGGAGAAACCAAGCAGAGATGTGAATCCTCCAGAAAAACAATGGACAACTGGCACTCACTAAAGGGTGAAGCCAGACTAAATAGCCCCGTCCAAAGTGGAAGCACCTGATGACTGCTGTGAAGGACAAACAGCAGCACTACCACTTATAACCACCGGAGGGAGCCCAAGAGCAGAACCCACAACAGAATTCACAACAGTTGAGTGCCTTGATGCTCCAGGAACTCTCAACAGGGCTGATTAACCACTACACTGCCAAAAGAAATTTGCACTGTTTAATAAGAAGGTGAAGTGCTTCCAGTCAGTACAGGAGTAGGAGAAATCAGATGCTGCGGTCTTATGGCTCCTTTCTGTTGCAGTAAACCCGTGACAGTATGCCCCTTCTACAAGAGAACTCTGGAACCTCAGAACCAGGTTTATCAGGGTGTGACACATGAAAAGTCCGGAACAGCCTTGGCGCATGGACATCAAATGCTGATACACACATCCTCTCTTTCAGATTATATCACTTCCAGTGTACCAGATACTGAAGCAACCGGCAAACTAAGTGAGATTCAATTATCTTGGCTATTTGAATTTTCAAGTTTCTGTCCACAATAACAGGAGATGGTGGTAGCGGTGATGGTACAGAGGACGCAACATATTTTTAAGTAGAGATTAATGAACACATTATGGACCCTAAAAGTGAGTGGCAAAGCAAGGTGGAATGCTATGGGATTGACAATGGCCACAATCTTATAAGGACCGATAAACCTGGGACTTAGCTTCCAAGAGGGAATCTTCAACTTAATGTTCCTTGAGGACAGCCACACCAAGTCACCAACAAACAGGTCCGGACCCACCAAAGGTCTCTGTTCAGCCACAGTCTTATATTTGGACCTCATCTTCCTCAAATTATCAATGTTGCGATACCCGGGTATTAATGATGCAGGGGAAACTGCACCCAACAGCAATGGAGGTGGACCAGAAACCAGGTAACTAACATGATCACCAACGGGACCTTACACATGAGACAGAGTGATCAGGTAAAGCAACAGGACCTTAGACCATGTGACAGAGTGGGAGGTGATCAGGGGGTGGAGCCAGACACCGGGAAACAGAGAAAGGACAAGCATAAAAGAATACTGAAACAAGCAGAGGTCATAGCCAGGAGATTACAAGATACCAACAGGGAAAGTCAGGGAATAGTCAGAAGCCAAGCCAGAAGTCAGTAATCCAGGAAAACGAATAAAGCACATGACAGCAAGACACTATGCAAGCCAGCACACACTTCAGAGGTCAAGCATACAGACTGCAGAAAACCTATAGCTGACAAAGATACCAGGTTAGGAGCGAGTATAAATAGCCTTCCCATCTTGAAAGAAAGGCTAACAACATTAACCCTGAGAGAACAGGACATTAACCTTGTCCTAATCATGACATTCAATAACCTGTTGCGACACAGATGTAATTGATTATGAAAGTTGTTGTTTTTCAGAAATTCCATAATCCTATTAAATGAGCTGAACTTAGGATGAAACTTGTATGCCCCCCAAAATGGGACTTATCAGGAGATTCATGACAATGATTGTTTCCTGCAAATTCAGCTACAGGTAAGTAGGTAATCCAACCCTCCTGATTCTTAGGTACAAAACATCTAAGATAAGTCTCAAGAAAACCCATTCAGTTCATCCATTAGACTGCAGGTAAAATGCTGAAGAGAATGACAGGTGGATCCCCTAAAGAATGTAAAATGCCTTCCAAAATTCAGAAATAAACTGCACTCCCTCGTCAGACACAATATCGGTAGGGATATGTAGTGTGAACAAAAAATGGATATTTTGAGTCCATATTGAAATATACAGAATGTATTCAAACCATGACAGAGCACCATTACTGGACATACATTTACAGAAAGACAATATTCATAATGACAAAATCTTGAGAACTGTTTACTCCCATTGTCTGAAGGTTTTTACTTCACAAATAGTCCTATGTTTGTTGTTTGTTATTGTAAAGCATGGAGATGTATTTAACCTCTGTCTGCCGTTTGTGTTTTTCTTGGAAGCTTTTGAATTGTGTGAGCTTAGTGCCCCATTGTCTGATGCTTGCCTTGTATCTCTGATTCAACTTATCCCAATGGCTGACCACTGGAGGGCAAGGCTGAACCAGACTTACACATAGTGCAAATCACTATACACACGTGGTCAAAAGTGTTGGTACCCTCGTTTAATGACAGAAAAACCCACCATGGTCACAGAAATAACTTGAATCTGACAAAAGTAATAATAAATAAAAAATTTATTAAAATGAACAAATGAAAGTATTGCTTTACAACCATGCTTCCACAGAATTTAAAAAAAAATAAAACTCATGAAATTGTCCTGGACAGAAATGATGGTACCCCTGAAAATAATAACAGATACTCACTGTGCTGTTTGGTGACATGCTGTGTATCACACTCAATATGGACCAGTGGAAGCAAAAGAAAGAGTTGTCTCAGGAGATTAGAAAGAATAAGACAAATATGTTAAAGGTAAAAGTTATAAGACCATGTCCAAGCAGCTTGATGTTCCTGTGACTACAGTTGAACATATTATTCAGAAATTTAAGATCCATGGAACTGAAGCCAACTCCCTGGACGTGGCCGCAGGAGGAAAATTGATGACAAATCAAAGAGACGGATAATATGAATGGTAACAACTGAGCCCAGAAAAACTTCTAAACAGATTAAAGGTGAACCTCAAGCTCAGGGAACATCAGTGTCAGATTGCACCATCCATCATTGTATGAGTCAAAGTGGACTTCATGGGAGACGACCAAGGAAGACACCATTGTTGAAAAAAAAATCACAAAGAAGCCAGACTGGAATTTTCCAAACAACATGTTGACAAGCCACAAAGCTTCCGGGAGAATGTCCTATGGACAGATGAGACAAAAATGGAACTTTTTGGCAAGGCACATCAGCTCTATGTTCACAGAAGGAAAAATGAAGCATATCAAGAAAAGATCACTGTCCCTACTGTGAAACATGAAGGAGGCTCAGTTATGTTCTGGGGCTGCTTTGCTGCAATGGCACAGGGTGTCTAGAATCTGTGCAGGTACAATGAAATCTCAAGACTATCAAGGGATTCTAGAGAGAAATGTGCTGCCCAGTGTCAGAAAGCTTGGTCTCAGTCGCAGGTCATGGGTCTTGCAACAGGATAATGACTCAAAACACAGCTAAAAACACCCAAGAATGGCTAAGAGGAAAACATTGGACTATTCTGAAGTGGCCTTCTATGAGCCCTGACCTAAATCCTATTGAGCATCTTTGGAAAGAGGTGAAACTTGCTGTCTGGAAAAGGCAAGCTTCAAACACGAGACAACTGGAGCAGTTTGTTCTTAAGGAGTGGACTAAAATGCCTATAGAGAGGTGCAGAAGTCTCATTGACAGTTACAGGAATCGTTTGATTGCAGTAATTGCCTTAAAAGGTTGTGCAATAAAATAAGTTAAGGGCACCATCATTTCTGTCCAGACCTATTTCATGATTTTTTTTTATTATTCTGTGGAAGCATGGTTGAAAAGCAATGTCTGACTTTCATTTGTTCATTTTCATAGATTTTGTATTTATTATTACTTTTGTCAGATTCAAGTTATTTCTGTGACCATTGTGGGTTTTTCTGTCATTAAACGAGGAGTACCAACAATTTTGACCACATGTGTATAAGGTCAGAGAAATATGACTAAGACAGAAATTGTGTACCTGTACTTATGCGTGTACAGTGTAGTAATACCTGCAAGAGTGGGGACGCCCATGCAGTGTTGTGAATTTTCCAGGAGTTTTCTCTCTTGGTGCTTGATTCTCTTATATTTCAGACAGATGATGTTTAAAGAGTTCCTTGTTCATGATGTGGGCATATGTACTTAATCTATATATGTACTTAATCTTTATATGTACATAACCTTTGTATGTTACAATAGACAAAAGTGTACACAATCATACCATTCCTTTAATTTTGTAATTTGAAACAAAATTTTGTTATATCGCAAGTAGTAGCCTTCTTTAAAGCCGTATCCAAACTTTAGTATGCTATAGAAGCGGTCAGCGCTGCAATCCGTGCACACTGACCTGAGAGACTTCCTGACTTGCACTGAGCATGACAGGAAGTTTCTCAGCTCTGGTAACCCGGATGTCGTCATGATGACATCGGGTTACAATAGCAGCAATCGGGACCCCGCGTCATGACGCGGGGTCTCTGATCCAAAGGCAGAGGGGCTGTCAGCCCTCTGCCTGCTCCCGGAATGCTGCAATCATGTTTGATCACAGTATTCCATGGGCTAAAGTGCTGGGAGTGGTCTGTGACCGCTCCTGGCACTTAGTACTGGGCGTCAGCTGTGAGAATCAGCTGACACCCGTCCGCGATCGGCCGCACACCACCCGTGTGCGCAGCCAATCGCTATGAAGTACTATCCCACCCATGGGAACTAAGGTCCAGGTCACATGGACAGAATAGTATGTGGAAATGCAGAAAGGGGTTAAACACCAACCACAAGACGGATTTCATCAACCAAGGTACTGTATCATTGTAATCAGTATAACGGTGTCGACGTGACACTGTGTGTAGGTTACTGAGCACAATCCTGCTGACAGGTTCCCTTTAACTAAATACTGTATATTATTTTCATGCACTGTGCAATGTTTTTACTGCAGTGTATTTATTCATTATGTTTCTGTCTTTGTTTTTTTCTTAGTGGCTAGTGTGAACCTGCGCTTACACGCTGCATGCACACCAATTTACGTATATCCCAGTTCATACCTTTGGTGTTTTTTAATATACAGTACAGACCAAAAGTTTGGACACACCTTCTCATTTAAAGATTTTTCTGTATTTTCATGACTATGAAAATTGTACATTCACACTGAAGGCATCAAAACTATGAATTAACACATGTGGAATTATATACTTAACAAAAAAGTGTGAAACAACTGAAAATATGTCTTTTATTCTAGGTTCTTCAAAGTAGCCACCTTTTGTTTTGATGACTGCTTTGCAAACTCTTCGCATTCTCTTGATGAGCTTCAAGAGGTAGTCACGGGAAATGGTTTTCACTTCACAGGTGTGCCCTGTCAGGTTTAATAAGTGGAATTTCTTGCCTTATAAATGGGGTTGGGACCATCAGTTGTGTTGTGCAGAAGTCTGGTGGATACACAACTGATAGTCCTACTGAATAGACTGTTAGAGTTTGTATTATGGCAAGAAAAAAGCAGCTAAGTAAAGAAAAATGAGTAGCCATCATTACTTTAAGAAATGAAGGTCAATCAGTCTGAAAAATTGGGAAAACTTTGAAAGTGTCCCCAAGTGCAGTTGCAAAAACCATCGAGTGCTACAAAGAAACTGGCTCACATGAGGACCGTCCCAGGAAAGGAAGACCAAGAGTCACCTCTGCTTCTGAGGATAAGTTTATCTGAGTCACCAGCCTCAGAAATCGCAGATTAACAGCAGCTCAGATTAGAGACCAGGTCAATGCCACACAGTTCTAGCAGCAGACACATCTCTACAACAACTATTAAGAGGAGACATTGTGCAGCAGGCCTTCATGGTAAAATAGCTGCTAGGAAACCACTGCTAAGGACAGGCAACAAGCAGAAGAGACTTGTTTGGGCTAAAGAACACAAGGAATGGACATTAGACCAGTGGAAATCTGTGCTTTGGTCTGATGAGACCAAATTTGCGATCTCTGGTTCCAACCACAGTGTCTTTGTGCGACGCAGAAAAAGTGATCGGATGGACTCTACATGCCTGGTTCCCACCGTGAAGCATGGAGGAGGAGGTGTGATGGTGTGTGCATGCTTTACTGGTGACACTGTTGGGGATTTATTCAAAATTGAAGGCATACTGAACCAGCATGGCTACCACAGCATCTTGCAGCATCATCCTATTCCATCCGGTTTGCGTTTAGTTGGATCATCATTTATTTTTCAACAGGACAATGACCCCAAACACACCTCCAGGCTGTCTAAGGGCTATTTGACCAAGAAGGAGAGTGATGGGGTGCTACGCCAGATGACCTGACCTCCACAGTCACCAGACCTGAACCCAATCGAGATGGTTTGGGGTGAGCTGGACCACAGAGTGAAGGCAAAAGGGCCAACAAGTGCTAAGCATCTCTGGGAACTCCTTCAAGATTGTTGGAAGACTATTTCTGGTGACTACCTCTTGAAGCTCATCAAGAGAATGCCAAGAGTGTGCAAAGTTGTCATCAAAGCAAAAGGTGGCTACTTTGAAGAACCTAGAATATAAGACATAATTTCAGTTGTTTCACACTTTTTTGTTAAGTATATAATTCCACATGTGTTAATTCATAGTTTAGATGCCTTCAGTGTGAATGCACAATTTTCATAGTCATGAAAATACAGAAAAATCTTTAAATGAGAAGGTGTGTCCAAAGTTTTGGTCTGTACTGTACATAACTCTGTAAAACATACACCAACTTTAAAAAAAAAAATATGGGTCCAAAAAATATGGTTCCTGGAAGTTGCAAAGAAGTGCCAAAAAGTAATATTTCATACCAATTATAACTCTGATTTTACAAACAGTGAGTAAAAGGACAATTAAGGTGAGAAGAGCTATGCCGATATGACAGCACAAATGTTATTTATCTTTATTATATCGTAGAATATCCATTACTTGTGCTGCTGGTTGTAAATAATTTATAACCTCCAGACAGAACACCTGTATGTTGCTTTGGAACATCTATAAACTTCCATCCTAAGACTCTAAGCTGTAAAATGTGCATTATTGGAAGCATCATTGTATTTTATTTAATATCACAAAACAGATGTAGGACATTTTGAATAAAAAAATAACCTTTTCCCATATGTTTATTCTGTTGTAAAACAGATTTCACGATTTAGCTAAATTGGAAACTTGAAGGCATTTTTGTATTTGTGAAATGTTCTTATTGTCAGAAAATATGTATTTGAACAGTGGAAGAAAACAATTAAATCTGCACTTTATATAGTCTCCAGGCCAAGTAGTAAATCAATACTTCAAGACTGCATTGTACAAACAGCATTGGCTCCACAGTCTGAACTTCCTTTGTGTTTGAGATCTAGCGATGCATAAAGACAACATAAAATATGACAAAAATAAAGTAATAATAATAGACAACTGAAAAGTACTATTGGTGATCAATTGACCAAGCTCAAGCACTTGCTAACATTTTGTTCCCATGGAAACCAAATACATTTAACGATACTGCAAACATAAATTACATACCTTTGTCAACAAGACCATCCTGACCTGGTGATTTATGTTATTGGCTGAAACCGAAAATATATTGTTAGGTGAGAATGTGCTATGTGTCATTTCCTGGTCCTTGGAGATTTGTTTAGATGAGATAAACTTTCAGCTGGACTTTCGGATTGATACGTCGATAAACTTTCATCTTTGAACTAATAAAATCTCATTTAACCATGTCCCATGTGTACACCATCTTATGTAGGGCATTGATTTCTTACTATAAGATGCAATGGCAGACTGCTTGCAAGAAACTGGCAAACTTATCTATTTTATAAAGATAATAGGCAGCTTAATAAAGAGAACTGGCCAACATGTTAACCCCTTAAGACGCAGCCCTTTTTCGGTTTTGCGTTTTCGTTTTTCGCTCCCCTCCTTCCCAGAGCCATAACTTTTTAATTTTTCCGTCTATATGGTCATGTGAGGGCTTATTTTTTTCGGAACGAGTTGTACTTTTGAACGACACCATTGGTTTTATCATGTCTTGTACTAGAAAACAGGAAAAAAAATTCCAAGTGTGGTGAAATTGCAAAAAAAAGTGCAATCCCACACTGTTTTTTTGTTTGGATTTTTTGCTAGGTTCACTAAATGCTAAAAAAGACCTACCATTGTGATTCTCCACGTCATTATGAGTTCATAGACACCAAACATGTCTAGGTTATTTTTTATCAATAGCTTATTTTATATTAATATTAATTGTATCACTCAATTTTGAGCAAAAATAAGTATGCACACAGCCTCCTATTTTCTGTGTGAGCACACACACAGCCTCCTATATACTGTAAGACCCTCTATAGAGCCCCCTATATACCGTAAGAGTTCCATACAGCCTGCTATATACAGTATGGGACCCCACATAGCATCTTATATATGGTATGAGCCTCCACATAGTCTCTTATGTGTAGCATGAGCACCCACAAAGCCCCCCTATTTACAGCATGAGCCCCAAAAGCTCTTCGACTGTCTTGGTCCGTAGACTGGATGTAGCCCACGGGCGGCAGTTACACCTGGTCTGCGATTAGATACATGGTCTGTTACAGCACTGTACACACATGGTCAAAATTGTTGGTACCCCTCGTTTAATGACAGAAAAACCCACAATGGTCACAGAAATAACTTGAATCTGACAAAAGTAATAATAAATAAAAAATCTATGAAAATGAACAAATGAAAGTCAGACATTGCTTTTCAACCATGATTACACGGAATTTTCACATGTGTAAGCCTCCTACAGCACTAATCAGTGTTCAGAGCACAGCAGCATGATGATGACACTGCTGTGTTCTGGACACTGCAGTGACAGCGGTGGGGAGCGATGATCAGCAGCCCGATACTGTACTACTATTCACAGGCTGTGAACACCGCTCACCCCCACCATTGCTACTATCTCTATTCCCTGCATCTCCCCTCCTCTCCTATTACTGCTCACACCAGGACCTTCTCCTGTCACTGCTTGCACTGAGCACTGAGCAGCATAGTTGTGGGCTGCAAAATAAATGGCACCAATTTCTTTCCACATCTGTGACCTGTACAGCCCAGTGGATGTGTCCACGTCACAGCAGGAGGCAGCCACAGTGTAGGAGCTGTGGTGGGACACCAACCACAGGCTCCTATGTACAGGGGCTGCTGTATCTGAGGTGAGTGTCATGCTCAGACACTTAAACACCAGCAAATGAAAATGGCAGCCCCAGTGGCTGCAGAAAAAAATAATTAAAAAAACTGTAAAAAAAAAAAATACCACATTTCATTTTACATTAAAAATAATTAATTACAAAATCAAAAATTAACAATAAAAAATTAAAAATCATAGCACCTTCCCAATAAAAGGAGTCTGTCAACACAGTATGACTGTTCAAATGTAAGTATCTCACTGTGCTAAACATACCTAGTGGCAGATGATACTGAACATAAAAAAAGTGTTTAAAGAAAGACCAAGCAGTAATATTGTACAAAGTAATAGAAGGACTGCATTAAAAAAAACCAATCAATTAGACACAGATCAACTGCATATACAGTGGAATTATGCTCAATGCTGTTGTGAGAAATAAGGTGTATTTAAAAGGGAACCTGTCACCCCCAAAATCGATGATGAGCTAAGCCCACCATCATCAGGGGCTTATCTACAGCATTCTGTAATGCTGTAGATAAACCCCCAATGTAACCTGAAAGAGGAGAAAAAGAGGTTAGATTATACTCACCCAGGGGCGGTCCCTGTTATGATCCTAGTGGCAAGGATCGCAGGTCGGACTAGCTAAGTAACTGAACAGACTACTAGCTCTGGGGAAGTGGTAACTAGATTGACCGCAACCTGATCCTATCCACAAACAACTATAGGCAGCCGTGGAACGTTACCTAAAAATCCTAGACGTCTCGTCACGGCCTGAGAAACTGACTATTCCTGGAGGGAAAGTAAGTCCTCACTTGCCTCAGTGGAAGACCCCAAAGATATAGAATAGCCTCCCACAAATATTAACGGTGAGTTAAGGGGAAAGCACAAACGCAGAGATGAAATCAGATTTAGCAAATGAGGCCCGCTAATACTAAATAGCAGAAAATAGGAAGGAAACTGTGCGGTCAATAAAAAACCCTATTCAAAATATCCACGCAGAGATTGCTCGAGCCCCCGCACCAACTAACGGTGTGGGGGAAGCAACTCCGTACCCCAGAGCTTACCAGCAAAAAGAAATCACATGTTAGCAAGCTGGACTAGACTCATCATACACAGAAATCATATTGCAGGCAGATGAGCAAAAAATATTCAAACAGAACTTAGCTTATCCTGAAGAGGCAGAAAACGAGATAATCAGGAGTAATCAGAATAGCACTGAATACATTGACAGCCGGCAACAAGTGGAAGTGAAGCAGGGCTAAATAGGAGCCTCCCTGGTGAATAACGAGGCAGCTGATCCAGCAGACCCACAGGATAATAAACCAAACCACCAGGGGGAGCCAAAAAACCAAAGTCACACAATACCATCTGTGACCACAAGAGGGAGCCTGAAAACGGAGTTCACAACAGGTCCCGCTGCTGGTCCGGTCCGATGTGTGTCTCAGGTCCGCTCCAGCGCCTCCTATCTTCATTCCATGACGTCCTCTTCTGGTCTTCATGCCGCGGCTCCGGCGCAGGCGTACTTTGTCTGCCCTGTTGAGGGCAGAGCAAAGTACTGCAGTGCACAGGCGCCGGGCCTCTCTGACCTTTCCGGCGCCTGCGCACTGCAGTACTTTGCTCTGCCCTCAACAGGGCAGACAAAGTATGCCTGCGCCGGAACCGTGGCATGAAGACCAGGAGAGGACATCATGGAATGAAGATAGGAGGCGCCGGAACGGACCTACGATGCCCATCGGAGCGGGACAGCCCCTGGGTGAGTATAGTCTAATGTCTTTTTCTCCTCTTTCAGGTAACATCAGGGGCTTATCTATAGCATTACAGAATGCTGTAGATAAGCCTCTGATGATGGTGGGCTTACCTCACCATCGATTTTGGGGGTGACAGGTTCCCTTTAAACCAGGCTGATGATATACTAGATGTCTCTTCTTCTTTCAAACTGAAGCACTTGTGTTATATATTTGTTTTCTGTTCAAATTAAGTACAGGCTCTCAGTGCATTGTGGCGTGGCCAAACATTTAAGTGCATCTTCACACCTTCTTGTTTTCCATCTACATCCTCTTTTCTTTGCCTCTATATAGCCAAGGCTATCAATAAAAATAGTGGCAGGGCGGAGAAAAAATGTAAACAAGTAGGTGGGAAGGTACAACTGAGCTGTTTAGCCACGCTAAGGGTGTACCAAGCATCTGTACTTGGTCTGAAAACTCATTCTGTGCTGAAAGACACCCTTCAAGCATAAAAAAGGTCCAAAATAGGGCCAAGAACCACAACATGAGAGGAGACAGGAAGACAATTTGTGTCTTAGAGGGGGTCACACTTGCGTGTGCAATGCGAGAAACTCAAATCAATACCCAGCACTGCCACGGCACTCAGGAGCAGAGGATGTGGCTGCATGTATTTCTATGCAGCTGAACACTCCAGTGCGAACCGCCGCCGGCAGTGACGTGTACTGAGGTGAGAGACTCATGCACGTTTCTCGCATTGCACACGCAAGTGTGACCCCAGCTTTACAGTCATATTTTATTCATATCAAAACGTAGAACACAGTTCGGAAGGTGAAAGTTGGACATTTTTCCATTTCGTTTAAAAGAAATCTATAGTGAAAATTGATGGCAGCAACAAAATATCCAAAAAGTTGAGACAAAGTTAACAAAAAGCTGAAAAACAACTATAAGTCAAATTTCAACTAAGCCACATGACTGTGTATAAAAAATGTAAGAGAGGCAGAGCCTCTCAAAAGAAAACATGGTCAGAGATTCATTAGTTAGCGAACAACTACCTCTAAAAATGACAGAACAATTTCAGAAAAGTTTTCTACAGCATAAAATTGCAAAGACTTTGAATACAATACCCCCAAAATTATTCTTCATAGCATCATCAAAAAATTCTGAGATTCTGAAGTAATACTTATGAACAAGGAATAAGGCCAACATTGTCTCTGCAACAGGCATAATTCGGTCATGCAAATCCCTGCATGGGCTCAGAAATAGATCCATAAATCATTGTCTGTGAACACAGTTTTCGGTGCAAACCACAAATACAAGTTTTAGCAAAAAACTTTAGCAAAGAAGGAATCATACACAATCCAGAAACATTGCAGTCTTCTCTGAGCTACAGCATAGTTAAAATGGACTGAGACAAAATGGAAAACTGTTCTGTGGTCAGATGGATCAAAATGTGAAATTCTTTATAGGAACTACCGAAGCCGTGTCCTGTATACTCAAGAGGATTAAGGCCATCCAGCTTGTGATCAGCACACAGCTCAAAAGCTTGCATCTCAAATGGTAAGGGGTCGCATTTGTGCGTATGGCATTGGCAACTTTCATATATTGAAAGGTGCTATCAATGCTGAGCGTAATCTAGAAGTTTTAGAACAACATGTGCTCCCATCAAGATAATGTCTAGTCCAGGAAAAACTTGTATATGTCATAGTTACATAGTTACACAGTTACATAGGTTAAAAAAAGATCTAGGTCCATCAAGTTCAACCTTTCTCCACCAATTGTACATTTCGTCACTAATTTAACTATAACCAGCAATGTTATGTGTATCAAGGAAATCATCCAGCCCTTTTTTTTAAAGTTGTTACATTGTATGTTACATTACTACCTCTTATGGTATGGCACAGTCTTACTGCTCTAACTGTAAAAAACCCTTTTCTATTTATCTGTCAGAATCTCCTTTCTTCCACCCGTAATGAGTACCCCCTGGTCAGTATGGGGGTATGGTCTGTGTATCAAGCAGCTGATACACTGATGGCATCAGAGAGCTCCAAACTCCTAGGCTCGTTTTCAGAGACAAAATCGATTACGAACAGTCAGCGGATGCGTCTTGTGACTATTTAAAGGATGATGGGTGTGGTCACCACCCACATCAGCTGACCAGAAACACAACAACTGCCAGCAAGGAAACGTACTTTAGCCCTTGCTGGTCCAAAAGTAAAAAACAGGTTTAAATTAAAGTGTAATAATTATAGGGGATAACTCAGGAGACTCTTTGCGTGGAACAAGACAACTACAGGACACAGTTTTATAAGTGGTAAAGTCTATATTATCACACGGTGGTTCAAACAGGTGCAGAGAGAAACTCAAGTCCACAACACTTGGTGTAAATATTAAACACAGCTTAAACAGTCTATAGGGAACTTCAGAGGAAAATGCAATCACGCAGAAAGTCTATGAAGCACAGTTATTCTTGAGGATACTTGACATGAATAAGTCCTTGTTTTAGTCCAAACATAGATAGATATGCTTATAAGACAGTTCAAACAATGTCTTATCTCAACCAGGAAGGCCTGGGTGATAATCTCAGGTTTAAGCAGAGCAGCAAAAGCTTACATGTCCAGTAAATGCAGATGGGAGTAAACACGAGCAGCAGATGAAGGAGGATTACTGGAAACTGGTGTATGCAGCAGGAACTCAGAGCAGAGTAGCAGGATCTCCACACAGGTTCACAGGAGCAGGTATATAGCCAGGGAGTAATCAAAGTCAGGAGCTGGATGCAAGGCAGAATACTCTAGCACAGACTGAAGGCTGGGGTGGAGTTTTATAGCAGGGAGACACAATGCACATGAGACCAAAGAAGCCATCTTGGAAAAGGGCAGTAATGCACAAAAGGTAATAAAAATGTTCAGAGACCTGACATTACTCCCTCCTTAGAAGCGGCCTCAGGATGATCCTGGACCTGGTTTCTCAGGGAATCTCTGATGAAAACGAGAAATCTTCTGTTGGGCATTGATGTTTTCCACTGGTTCCCAAGAGTCTTCCTCAGGGGGATATCCCTGCCATCTTATCAGACATTGGAGCTGATTCCTGCGAATCCTGGAATCAATAATTTCCTCCACCACAAATTGTTCTTGCCCATCAATTACCACAGGCTGCGGAGGTGGCACAACACGTCCCTGGAAGGTATTAGGAGATACAGGCTTTAGTAAAGATACATGAAAAACTGGGTGTACCTTCATAGTCCTAGGCAGCTTCAGCTGGCAGGCCACAGAGCTCACAATACCGTTGATCTTGAAGGGGCCAATGAATTTCTGTCCAAGTTTTTGTGAAGGAACGTTTAACTGCAGATTCTTAGTTGCTAACCACACGGAATCTCCTACCTTGAACATGGGTGCAGGTTTACGGAATCTATCAGCCGATTTCTTATAACGTTCTTAAGCTGTGGTCAGGGTTTCCTTCAGAACCTCCAGATTTTGTCTCATCGCAGTCAGCCTTTCCTCCACTGCCGGAACCGGAGAATTAATTGGAGACCTAGGTAAGATACACGGATGATAACCCAGATTGGCAAAGAAAGGTGTAAATTTAGTGGAGGCGCTCTGAGAATTGTTATATGAAAATTCGGCTAACGGCAGCAACTCCAACCAATCATCCTGGAGATGGCTGACATAGCATCTTAGATATTGTTCCAGCGTCTGGTTGGTCCGCTCCGTCTGAACATTTGTCTGGGGATGGTAAGCAGAAGAGAGACAGACATTAATATTGAGTGCAGAGCAAAACCCCTTCCAGAATCCTGAAGTGAACTGTACTCCACGGTCAGAGATGATCTCATCCGGGACCCCATGCAACCGAAAGACATTCTGTATAACCAAGTTCACTGTATCTTTAGCTGAAGGGAGGCCGTGCATGGAACAAAATGAGCAGCTTTAGTCAGGCGATCAACGACCACCATGATTGTATTCATGCCCCCCAATGTAGGCAGCTCCACAATAAAGTCCATTGATGTAGACCCCCAAGGATGGGATGGAACAGGTAATGGTTGTAGAAGACCCGTAGGTGCCACATGAGAAGTCTTGCAACGAGCACATACCTCGCAAGAGAGAACATAGTCCTTGGTATCCTTCAGGCAAGTTGGCCACCAGAAGAATCGGCTCAGGAACTCTTGTGTCTTCTGTACCCCCCTGTGACCAGCCAACTTGGAGTCATGTACCAACTTGAGGATCTGCAGACGGACGACCTCAGGGATGTAGATACGTCGATCTCTGAATCACTTGCCACCCTTAAAGACAAGATTAATATCCACAGGTGGGTTGGCCAGAAATACATCACCATCATAAGCCTCCCTGCACTCCTTCCACAAGTCCTGATTGTGGATAACTCCGATGAAATTGGCATCAGATAGAATGGTCTTGGACAGGGCTCCAGGTACGGAATCCGCAGCATGGATTCGGGATAAAGCATCAGCCTTCCCATTACGAGAACCTGGACGGTACGAGATAAAGTTAAATTGATTTAAAAATAAGTTCCAACGAGCCTGACGAGGAGAAAGACATCTAGCGGATCTAAGGAACTCCAAATTGCGATGGTCAGTTAGCACTATGATCTGTTGTGCAGCTCCTTGCAGATGATGCCTCCATTCTTTGAATGCCGCAATAATAGCCAGCAATTCCTTGTCTCCCATATCGTAATTCTTCTCTGCTGAGGTTAGTCTACGGGAAAAGGAAGCACAAGGATGTAGCAGACCCTTCTCTCCAGTTCTTTGGGAGAGAATAGCCCTCAAAGCATTATCAGAAGCATCCACCTCCACAATGAAAGAAAGTGTTGGATCTGGGTGTATCAACAGCGGTGCTGAGGTGAAACAGATCTTAAACCGATCAAAAGCTTCTTAAACCTGTGATGACCACTTAAAGGGCTTTTCCTTCTTTGTCAAGGAAGTAATGGGACGGACAATATCAGAAAAATTTCGAATGAAGCGTCTGTAGAAATTTGCAAAACCAATGAATAGTGTTGAGCGATACTTTCCGATATCGGAAAGTATCGGTATCGGAAAGTATCGGCCGATACCGTCAAAATATCGGATCTAATCCGATACCGATACCCGATCCCAATGCAAGTCAATGGGACGAAAATATCGGAATTAAAATAAACCCTTTATAAACTTGTAGGTTCATTCTACATGAAGGAAAACAACTAAGAATAATGTAGGATGTATTGGGGGACGTGGCGGAGACATTAAAGGCACAGAGGTTTAGCCCAATGTAATAGAATAGCAGGATTTTGGGTTTTTTTATGACGTTCGGCGGTAGAAAGATTTTGACTATGTTAATTTTTTTTTTATTTTGTCAGATATTGATGTTTCACTACTTCCACGCCCTTCACCTTCTTTTTTACTTCTCCCACACATTCTTCTTCATTATCCTCATCATCAGCTTCTTTGACATCAACTTCTTCACCTTATTCATCTTCTTCTTCATCTTCTACCTATTATTTTTTTGGTTACATTGTTCATATTCTTTTTATTTTACTATTATCTTCATCATATTCTACTTCTTCATCATATTCTTATTTGTGACAGGCATTCCCGTAGTTGTTATCTATAAAAGTTTGAAGATTACACCTTCCGTTCTGCCTGTCACAAAAGAGTTACATTTGTCCGCGTTCAGTTTGGCCTGCAGCATCAGGCTTTATCCAGGGGCACCACAAGGAGGAACGGACTCACCCCCATACACTGCTTAGTCTTCTTCTGCTTATAATTTAGATAATATTTTTTGCTCTGATATTTAGTGTTATGCTTAATGTTCTTCTGCTCTTTGTTCTGCAGCCTCTTGTTCTTCTGCTTCTCGGTCTTCCAGGTCGTCGTCGTCTCCAGGGTAGTCATCTCCGGGGTCGTCGTCATCGGGGTGGTCTTCAGGGTCGTCGTCTCCGGGGTCGTCGTCATCGGGGTGGTCTTCAGGGTCATCGTCTCCAGGGTCGTCGTCATCACGGTGGTTGTCGTCTCTGGTGTCGTCGTCATCTTAGGGGTGGTCTTCCGGGTCATCGTGTTTAGTCTCTTGAACTTGGAAATGTAGCAGAAGGTACAAGAAGGCTGAGAAAATGCCGAGAACCAGCTGATGGAACTGGAACTCGGATGGCTACCCGAAGGTCCAAGAGCCAATGGAACTACCGAGGACCAGCTGACGTTACTGGAACCCGGGTACTAAGCAGGAGGTACCCGTGCCTGAAAGCACTACCAAGGACCACCTGACGTTGGTGGAACTCGGATACCCAGAGGGAGGCACCTAAGCCAAAGGCTCTGCCCGGAACCAGCTGACGGTACTGGAACCAGGATGGGGAGCAGAAGGTACAAGAGCAAAAGACACTGCCGAGAACCAGCTGACGGTGCTGGAACCCGGATGGGTAGCCGAAGGTCCAAGAGCCAATGGAACTACCGAGGACCAGCTGACGTTACTGGAACCCGGTTACTAAGCAGGAGGTACCCGTGCCTGAAAGCACTACCAAGGACCACCTGACGTTGGTGGAACTCGGATACCCAGAGGGAGGCACCTAAGCCAAAGGCTCTGCCCAGAACCAGCTGACGGTACTGGAACCAGGATGGGGAGCAGAAGGTACAAGAGCAAGTGTCTGCGTGGCTTTTGCAGGACATGATGCCAGCTGCACAGCAGGGGAACAGCTGGCGGTGCTGAACCCCACTGACACATTGGCTGGTGTTTTTCTCTGTGCAGCTAGCAGTACCGGGCCCCAACTGGCGGTGTTAGAGCCCGGGGTCAGCAGGAGGAGGAGATGGAGCAGAGTGTAGGCCGAAGCCTGCACTGGCGGCAGCTTTGGGTCTGTTGTGCCTGCGTGGCAGTTGCAGGACACGTTGCCGGCTGCACAGCAGGGGAACAGCTGGCGGTGCTGAACCCCACTGACACATTGGCTGGTGTTTGGCTCTGTGCAGCTAGCAGTACCGGGCCCCAACTGGCGGTGTTGGAGCCCGGGCTCTGCAGGGGGAGCAGAGTGTAGGCCGAAGCCTACTTGAACCAATTTCAAAGGTAACCTTTAACCCCCCCTCAGGGGTTACAAAGTAGAAGAGCCACAGCTTATGCAGCAGTAGTGCTGCACAAGTCAAAGGTTGCTCTTTTAATTTTGCTCCTTGCACATGCTGAATGAAACACGTATAACATTTAGCCCTTTATACAGTCAAACTGTGTTGGAGGCGCGAGTTCCCTTTGTAATGAGACGCAGCACAGATGTCAAGAATCCCACCTTGGTGCTGGGTGCAGCCTCCTGAGCGTTGTTATTTGCTGTACAGGAGTCTGCGCTGTCGTGTTATCCCCCGGCCTAGCGCTGTTAGCGCTGCCCATCTTCTGACCTCATTTAATGTCGGCCGGTGTGGTTCGCGATGACCATGAATCCCAGCCCCGCAGTGTCTTAACATTGTTAAAACACTGCGGGGCTGGGATTCATGGCCTGGCGCAGCACATATGTTCGCCTCTCGCACTCGGGTCTTTACACCCGCTTCAGACTGTGCGGCGTCAGCTGATCCCTTATCGCATGCCGCGGCCATGAAGCCGCACAGTCTGAAGAAGGCGGAAGGAGATGAGGGACAGGCGAAGTGATGCACCGCTCATGCCCATCAATCACACCCTCACAGTCCCAAGAAATAAGACACCGAGGGGCGTTGTGTGGGTCAGGGCGGCCGCAGAGGCGCAGGCAGCCAAACAATGATGCCAGAAGACGGGCAGCTGTTGTGAATTTGGATTCTGGGCTCCCCCGGTGGCCGCTTGTGGAATTGGACTTGTCATCCTCTTTCCTGTTTCACCTGGTTCCATCAGTAGTGGGTGTCGCTATTTAAGCTCATTTCTCTGGTGGTTTCTTGCCGGTCAACAATGTTATCTGATGCCTCTCAGTGCTTGTTCCTGCTTCTAGACAACTACTAGTTAAGTTGGACTTTTGTCCATGTTTTGTTTTGCCTATTTGTTCCAGTTCACAGCTGAAGTTTTGTTACTGTGTCTGGAAAGCTCTCGTTGATCAGGGATTGCTACTCTGGCGTTATGAGTTAATGCCAGAGTTTAAGGTAATCTCTGGATGGTGTTTTGTTAGTGTTTTTCTGCTGACCATGAAAGTATACTATCTGTCTTCTGCTATCTAGTAAGCGGACCTCAAATTTGCTAAGACTATTTTCCTGCTGCGTTTGTAGTTTCATCTGAACTCACCGTCATTATATGTGGGGGGCTACTGTCTTCTTTGGAATATTTCTCTAGAGGTGAGCCAGGTCTTATATTTCCCTCTGCTAGCTATTTAGGTCTTAGGCCAGAGCTGGGCATCTAGCGATAAATAGGAAATGCTACCTGGCTATTTCTAGTTGCGCGGCAGGCTTAGTTCATGGTCAGTATAGTTCCATCTTCCGAGAGCTTGTCCCTCTATAGGCTTGCTATGATCTCTGCCTGCAGAGATCATGACAGTTTGACCGGCCATAAAGTGTTAAAGACCCAGGTTGAGAAAGGAGAGTTATAAGAAGTCTGCTGGAATTTTTTTTTTTTTTTTTCTCCTCCAGTCTGCCTTGCTGCAGTCTTTTTTCTCTCTCTCCTCCTAATCTCTGTATGCTCTGTGTGCACCTGACAATAATGGATCTCCAGAGTGTAACTGCGGGTTTGAATAATCTCATCACGAAAGTACAAAATTTACAAGATTTTGTGGTACATGCTCCGGTATCTGAGCCGAGAATTCCTTTGCCGGAGTTCTTCACAGGGAATAGAGCTAGCTTCCAGAATTTCCGAAATAATTGTAAGCTTTATTTGTCCCTGAAGTCTCGTTCAGCTGGAGACCCTGCTCAGCAGGTTAGGATTGTGATTTCCTTGCTCAGGGGTGACCCTCAAGATTGGGCCTTCTCATTGCCAGCAGGGGATCCTGCGTTACGCGATGTGGATGCGTTTTTTCTGGCCTTGGGCTTGCTTTATGAGGAACCTCATTTGGAACTTCAGGCAGAAAAAACTTTGATGGCACTATCTCAGGGGCAAGACGAAGCTGAAGTTTTCTGCCAAAAATTCCGTAAATGGTCTGTGCTTACTCAGTGGAATGAGTGCGCCTTGGCGGCAACTTTCAGAGAAGGTCTCTCTGATGCCGTTAAGGATGTTATGGTGGGGTTCCCTTTGCCTGCAGGTCTGAATGAGTCCATGACAATGGCTATTCAGATTGATAGGCGTCTGCGGGAGCGCAAACCGGTGCACCATCTGGCGGTGTCTATGGAAAAGACGCCAGAAAGTATGCAGTGTGATAGAATTCTGTCCAGGAGCGAGCGACAGAATTTTAGACGGAAGAATGGATTGTGTTTCTATTGTGGGGATTCTACTCATGTTATATCAGCATGCTCTAGGCGTACAAAGAAGCTTGATAAGTCTGTTTCCATTGGCACCATTCAGTCTAAGTTTATTTTGTCTGTAACCCTGATTTGCTCTTTGTCATCCATTGCCACGGACGCCTATGTTGACTCTGGCGCCGCTCTGAGTCTTATGGATTGGTCCTTTGCCAATCGTTGTGGTTTTAATTTAGAGCCTTTGGAGACTCTTATTCCTCTGAAGGGGATTGACTCCACCCCATTGGCTAATAATAAACCACAATACTGGACACAAGTAACCATGCTTATCAATCCGGATCACCAGGAGATTATTCGTTTCCTGGTGCTGTATAATTTACATGACGATTTGGTACTGGGATTGCCATGGTTGCAGTCTCACAACCCAGTCTTGGACTGGAGAGCAATGTCTGTGTTGAGCTGGGGATGTAAGGGTATTCATGGGGACGTACCTTTGGTTTCTATTTCGTCGTCCATTCCCTCTGAAGTCCCTGAGTTCCTCTCTGATTATCAAGACGTCTTTGAGGAACCCAAGC